>NC_059426.1:17257382-17596132 GCF_021028975.2 Sphaerodactylus townsendi | reverse complement strand
GCAAAGATGATCACTTTGTTATAACGGTTCGGCAAACGCGCTGCATTTCTAATTGGTGTGGCGGGTGTGGGGCGTGTTGGAGGCAGAGGTTTGCTCCTGTCTCCTCCCGGCTTCAGAATTAAGTGCCTGACCCAGGTCCCTTGACTCAGGCATGCAATTTTATGCTCAAAGAAATCTCCCTCCTGTCATCCATAAGCCCCTCAGTGTGCATCCAAACCTGTCTTCCTGCTGAGCACCCTAGAAACCCAGGGGCTCTGAGTTCCTTCAAGTCAGAGCCTTGGTAACTGCTTTACTGACTCGAAGCCACATTGTGGGCTCAGTGAACCCAGAGACATTCATATACCATCTTGAACACAGGAATAAAACAGTAAGTAACGATTAGAATTGTTCCCTAGAGCCTAGTATTTTGCTTTCTTTTGTTCCATTTCAAGGCTTGTTGCTGTTTCTGTGGCTGGCGGTAATACCTTCTGTGCTAATGGTATTGTTGGGAAACAGTGTTTAAAGGGAGAGATGGCGCAAGCTGGTGGGGCCGACTGTGATCACGTACTTGGAGAAAGGGAGACAAAAGCAGGAGCTCGTTCAGAGAGGGATCCTTGATAGGCCACTGGGAAAGAATCACCATCGGCCACTTGTCCTGTGCACACCTGGTTATTTAAGTGCACGAAATGTCCCGTATTAATTGTTCCTTAAGTGTACGAAATGTTCCGTATCCATTGCAGCTATTATATGCCGCAGACTCTTCATTCTCTCAGCCGATTTCCCAAGATGGTGCAGTTACGTTGGTTTTGTTTGTACATTTAACTTAATTTGTACTCCGCTTTCTTCTCAGTGTGTTACGGCTCAGCCTGGTTTAGGTGGGGATCCCTGGGAGGAAGACTCAGATGGAGAGGAGGGGACAGTTTTGGTCCCAGATCCCCAGGCACCACCTGTAAATGCAGAGCCTGACCAGTCATTAGTCCCTGTAGGACCAAGTCCAGAGGCTCAGGCAGAGCATGTAGGTGGGGATCCACAGCCAAGTCCAAGCTCTGAGATTCCCCAGCCAGGGTCTAGCTCTGAGACTCTTCAGCCTCTTCACAATGAGCCAGAAGGGACCCTGCCAGCTCCGTCACACACACACACACACCGTCTCCAGAGCCCAGGAGCAACGCAGGAGGAGACTGCGTTCTAGGCTACAGCAGAGGAGATGCATTAGCAGGTTAGCAGCCATGGGGCAAGCTGACTGAGATGCTTACAGGAGCCAGACTAAAGTAACCCAGCTGCAAGAGATTATTGTACTACTAGGGAATGGGAGGCTGGCTATAAAAGAGAGGTTGCAGTTGAGCTATCTTGTGGCAGCAACCTTGTGTTTCACTTTGCACGTCACTGTCTCTGTTCCAAGCCTTGTGTATTCACTAAACAACTGCACCTGCTGAATCACTGTGTCTGGATCTTCTGTTGGTTCTTGAGGGCCAGTCTAGTGGGAACCCAAAGGAGCTTAGGTCGACCTCCTCCCTGTGACATAAGTTAGGATGAGAGTATGTGTCTGGCCTCGGTCACCCAGCAAGCTTCCGTGGAAAAGTGTGGATGTGAGTCTGCATCTCCTGGATTCCAGTTCGACACTCTTCTCTTGGTGCAGCTGGGCACAACCGACAACCCACCTGCTGTGCATTGTGATCAGCCAGCTCACTACACCCTCCTTTCTTTCGCAGTCCCAGTCAGGGCTAAGCAAACATGGGAAGCTACTTAAGGCCCTTGTAGGCTGCCTTACCTATTTGGAGGACAGGACTGGACTTGGCCATGGGTCAAATACGGTGACCCCTGAGCCTGATCACGATCCTGCATTCAAAAAGAAAATCAAGATATTTATTTAGAACAGGGGTGTCCAACTCTGGCACTTCAGATGTTCGTGGGCTATGATTCCCATCAGCCCCTGCCAGCATAGCCATTGGCTTCTGACTTGTGGCTACCCTGTGAATCAAAGTCCTCCCAAATGTCCTATTGTTAACCATTTTGTTCAGGCCTCGCAAACTGAGGGCCATGGCTTCCTTGAAAAAGTCAGTACAATCCTAACGTTATTGTCTGCTCCAGTGACTCTTGTCTTCTTATAATGTGACCAAAGTACAACAGCATCAGTTTAGTCATTTAAACTTCTAGGCACAGTTCAGACTTGACTTGATCATGGACCTACTGATATTTTTTTTAGCCGTCCACAGTACCAACTTTCTTCCAACACCACATTTCAAATGAATCTACTTTCTTCCTGTTCACTTTGTTCTTTGCCTAGCTTTCACACCCGTATATAGTTGTAGGGAATACAGTGACACAAGTTTACTTGATCTTGGTTGCCAGTGACGCATCCTTACACTTAAGAATCCTTTCGAGCCCCTTCACAGCTGCACTCCCCAGTCTCAACCTCCTTCTGGTTTCTTGGCTGCAGTCTCCCTTTTGGTTGATGTACTAGTTATTGCACAAGTTAGAAAATCAACCAGTAGCTGACAACCAAATTGACTAATAGTAGTCTTTCAAAACAAAAAGGAAAAAAATGCATCCACAGTACTTAGTGAGACATAGTCAGCAGGCTGAGTAATAAATATGCTGCCTACCCTGACTATACACATTCAGTATTTTAGTGAATTACTTAGTGTTTGGCCAAGGTTTGCACCAACGGTATTGAAATTTCTGTAGCATATGCCTGCCATTGCTAGCTGGGCTTTCTTTTCTTATTTTAATCTTCCGATTCCCACTTTGGATGCTGGCCCTTGGAGAGGTATGTGTCCTTCATTGTACAGAAGCCAATGTCTTTTATTAGGATCCTGGCAAGCCAAGAAGTATGCATCCCATCTGTTAAAGGGCCAGTGTCATTTGCTAAAACGTTGGCAGCCTGAAAAGAATGATCCCTTCTGTTTCTAAGGCTAATGTTCCAATTGGACGCGGAGTAATTGTTGTTAACATTTCCTTTAGTGATAAATTCTCTTTCGGAATAGAATGTATTCCCTGGAGTGACAGTTAATTGGTAAGAACCTATTAAAAACAGTCAGTTCAATGTCTTTATAATTCTGGTTTATCTTCTCTAATAATTATTCACCTTTCTGACCTGGAAACGTTTGAGATTGAAATGGAGAACAGCAGGTGTGCTTAGAAGCTGATGAACCTGGTTGATATTCTTAAGTTGTGTCTTTGATTCTCATCCCACAATAAAGAAGAGAAATCTCACCTTTTTTCCCCCACAGGGCAATTTTTATCCTTTAATTCTGTTTAAGAAAACAGTATCTTTATGTAACCCCCAAAGGTAGCTTTTAAATATATCATATGCATAAGCATGTAATTTGTGTTTACTCAGTCGCATTAACCTTGGTTTTATCCGACGGCAGGGTTGTTTGAGAGCCAGTGTGTTGTAGTGGTGAAGAGCAGGTGGATTCTAATCTGGAGAACTGGGTTTGATTCCCCACTCCTCCACCTGAGTGGTAGAGTCTTATCTGGTGAATCAGATTTATTTCTCCATTCCTACTTTCCTGCTGGGTGACCTTGGGCTAGTCACAGTTCTTCGGAACTCTTTCAACCCCACCTACCTCACAAGGTGCCTGTTGTGTGGAGAGGAAGGGAAAGGAGCTTGTAAGCCACCTTGAGTCTCCTTACAGGAGAAGAAGGTGGGATATAAATCCAAACTCTTCTTCTTCTAAGTGGAGTGACAGCCAGCCTTTTAGCCAGCATGTTGCGAGTCGGTTCCTGCACATGAGCAAGGGCCACGCTAATGCCCACTGCTAAACCTGCAGCCCCAGAGTCTTGCCTCCGATGTACTGAAAGACAACTGCGGATGAGAAACATCGGGAGGAGAGACCTGACTCTACATCAGAGGCAAACTTCACTCATTCCAAATGTGCTCCAAAGCCCTGCTGTGAGTGTCTGCATCAAGTTGCAGTCTATCATGTATGATGCTCTTGCTGTACAAGAACATCCTCCCACCCATGCATGTTTGTGCTGCCCCTGTGCAAACGTGGGTATTTGCAGTTACCCTCTTTAGTGGAGGAATAGTGGTTCAAGTGTCTCACCTACTTCACAAGGTGGAAGGGAAGGTGATTATAAGATGCTTTGAGACTCTTTAAAACAGGGAAAAGTAGAGTATAAAAACCAGCTCTCTCCCTCCTCCTCCTCCTCTCCTCTTAAAAACAGCAACAAACTTCCCATGAGAAATGCGCAGTTGCTTTTTCCCCTCAGTCATGCCTGCCTTTTAAATAAGAAATCATGTTTGTTTTCTCCCTTTCTCAAGAAACGATCCAGATTAATCTTGCAAACAGGCAGGCCAACGCAAATCAGATGTAATCTGAAAAATCCCACAGAAAGTGGTGCTGGTGGGGAGGGGGCGAGCAAGACCACAGGCAACCTGGGAAGGCCAGTTACTTTTGCATTATGGTAGCACCAGAGATGAATTGTGTAGCTGTGTTCCCAAGGTGTATGTTTTCTACAGTGGATTTTTTGGGACACACTTACACAATTTGGCATCACTACTTCAGACCATCCTATTTCAAAACGGTGTCTCCATGAGTGGGTTGAGCCCCTTGTGCACCTGTGACTTTTCTTCTCATGTTCAGGCTTCCTTTTCCCCCGGTACCTTTTTATGTTACCTTTCCCCTGAAAACTAGGCATGATTGGCATTTAGACTTTAGCGCACAGGTGTCGAACTTGCGGCCCTCCAGATGTTCATGAACTACAGTTCCCATCAGCCCTTGCCAGTATAGCCAATCCTCATGTTGGGAGGGACTGATGGGAATTGTAGTTCATGAACATCTGGAGGGCCGTGAGTTCGACATCCTTGCTTTAGCGCAACCAAGAGAAAGGCAATGTCACCCCCTCTAAAAAGTCCCAGCTCTTCACACTGCAGATATCACAAGTCAGTTGCAACTGATGGTATATGTTCAGTTTACCAACTTCGATGAACACGTAGAGGCGCAGTTCATAAGCACCTGTTCCTGTCTTGGTTTTTCACCACTTGTTTCCCGAACATTCACTTGCTGCTAAATGTGTATTATGTCAGGAGTTGTTTTTGGCTTGAGGCAAAGGTTGTTTTGAACGCTTTGGTGGTCAAAGGAAGCGCAGCGGGGCAAGGCATTAGGGTAACACAAATATACTTCAATTGCAGACAAGAAGACAAGGCACAATATACATAAAGATGGTTCCTTTTAGTCACTGAGGGCTTTTTAATATCAACAATGGTCATTTCCCCACTTACCTCGACCACCCTTTGCTGCGCGCTACTCTCAGCGTCGCGTGCATTTCTGTAGCGATGCTCCTATAGGCTTCCCACGACCCAGCGCTCTGCGGGAGGTCATCAAAGAAGCGCCGTTTTGAGGCGCTCAGGAATGACTGCAGGGAACACGAGAACTGGCAACATCCCGAGGCGGACTCGTGTTGTCGCCCGTAGCCCTGTGAGTGGGGAGTGTCGCGGGACCCCGTGCTACTTGGGGAGAGTAGCGCGCAGCAGACGGTAAGTGGGGAAACAACCAATGATTCCCAGCATCTCCATGTCTTCAACTTGCTACTATTTCCTCTTCATCTTTCATAGCCTGCTTAGGTTTAGCCTGCGAACTTAAGTTTCATGCGGCAGGCATGCTTAGACACTTGCACCCTTATTAGGAAGGGAACCTGGCATGTCAATATGCTGTATGCTCAGATATGATTCCCTGACAACACCATTCCCAACTGCTTATCAAGGAGTTTTCCTGCAATGACACTACAAGTTTTGAACTGGCTCCACTGAAATCTTTGTATTTGAATTGATACTAGAGTTTCCGCTGTGGCAGTTAGCATTGTACAGTTGGAAGAGACCACAAGGGCCATTGAGTCCAATCCCCTGCCGTGCAGCAACACACAATCAAAGCACTCCCATCAGATTCTGTTTGAAAACCTCCAAAGAACGAGAGTCCACCACCCTGCAGCGTATTCTACTATCGAACAGGTTCTTCCTAATGTTTTGGTGGCATCTCTTTTCTTGTCGTCTGACTCCATGGTGTCCTGCTCTCTGGAGTAGCAGAAAACAAGCTTGCTCCATCTTCAACATGACATCCCTTCAGATATTTAGACATGGCTATCATGTCACCCCTTAACCTTCTCTTCTCCAGACTAAACATATCCAGCTCCCTATGTATCTCCTCAAAGGGCAGGGATTCCAGACCTTTTACCATTCCGGTTGCCCTCCCCAGTTGACCTGTGAAAGCTCATCAGTACCAACAAGTCAACCCATGGTGGTCCAGCTCTCAAATGGTGGCCATGCACTCTAGGGAATATCAGATTGAAGGAACCAAAAAAAAACATGGTTTAAAGCATAGGTGTCAAACTCACGGCCCTCCAGATGTTATGGACTACAGAGGATGATGGGAACTGTAGTCCATAACATCTGGAGGGCTGCGAGTTTGACACCTGTGGTTTAAAGTAATGGCAGTGAATCAAATTAATTTACTGTCCATCTTCTAAAATGCTGGAGTAGATGATTTTGTCAATAGCGAAAAAGAAAAGCTAGCTTATTTGTGACATATTACCGGGGTGGGGTGGGGGGGATACTGCAGAAGTATTTGACTAAGATAAGCTCCAAGTTATCTAGTTGAGTGGAACGTTAATGCTTCATGTTGTTGTTGACTGTTACTCTAATGATGGCTTACGCAGACATTAATGATGAGTTTTATAACTCTGTCCCAAGATTCACTAATCCCATAATGTATAATGTAATTCAGGCCTAAGACTTTAATGCACATATTATGCGTAATACACAAAGTGAGTCACCTTAGCCATAGATCTGGCTGACGCTATGACTTCACTTGCTGCAATACTGCATTCTCTGTCTGGCCTTCTGAATAGACTGAGCTTCAGAGGAGAGAGAGAGAGAGAGAGAGAGAGAGAGAGAGAGAGAGAGAGAGAAGGAAAAAGATTTACTAGAATGCAGGCCCTGCACACTCAGCTGCCCCTTCCACATTAGGAGAGAAATTAATTTATGGTAAAAACGAACAATCAGGGTACTGAGCGATGGAAGAAAAATCATGCTGCAGCACAGTGAGCAAAAGCTACACAAACAACTTGGTCTGGTATGAGATTTTAATTGCCTTCCTAATTACTGTCATTGGTAAAAGTTCATTAGCCTTCTCCTATTAACTTCCCCTGCTAGGTACCATGACAGATTTTTTAAAATTATTATTATTGTTTAACGGGGATGGAGAGAGGTTGGTGCTTCCGCATGAACAATTTTCCGTAGTGCTCGCTGCCAAGGTTTTGCGGCGTGCTCTGGCCTAGCTCCATGCCCTCTGAACCCTTTCTTCCTTTAGAGACTCAGGGCCTATATTTATAAGGCTCTGGAGGAGATGGTCCACATAATATAGAGGTCGGAGGCTTTCCAGAGTGCCAACCACAGTGGCCTTGGCCCTCCACCACTGTTAACCACTACACCACTACAGCACAATAACAAGCAACAATATGTTCAGCTGGAACAGTGTTTAGCATTTTGAAGCCTCCCAATACTTGCTTGGGAGGGCTTTCTCTGTGATTGCCCCCAGGCTCTGGAATAGTCTCCCCTCAGGGATTCACCAGATGCCTGTGCTGTCAGCAGGCAGGGCGTGGTCAGGTCTGGCCTTGTGGGGCCAAATGGACGGCAGGCAAAAGTGCAGTCTGATAGCAGTCCAGTGGGTCAAGGCATGCAAAATGTGGTCAGATAGCAGTCCAGTAGGTCAAAGTAGGTGGCATGGAAAGCGTAGTCAGGTAACAGTCAGCAGGTCATGGTACAGGAGAACCAATAACCAGACTGGGGATCAGCAATGAACCAGGCACACGGCAGCAAGAGGTAACATGCTTGTTACACCCAGGCAGAAGCAAGCTCAAAGCTAGGCTTATAGAAAAAGCCTTGTCCAAGGGGCTGGGATTCTGCAAGGAGTTAATCCTCATCAGATGCAGACACTCCTTCCCATATCTTGCTGCAATATGAGCACTCCTCCTTTGCTTCTGCAGCAGCTGCCTCTGCTTCTGCCTCCTGTGCACAACTGACTCATTACAGTGTAGAAGGATCTGCAGGCTCCTCCAACTGCACATCATCAGGCAGGGCAGGGCAGGGAGTTGGTTCTGCTGCCCGGTCTTCCTCAGGAGCATCCAACTCTGGCTGCACCGTGTTGTCAGGTTCTGCCTCAGAGTCCTCTGTATCCTGGTAAGTACCCAGGGGCTGGCTCATGACACCGCCTGACCTTTGCCTGTTTAGGTGCATGGTGCAAACTTTTCTCTTCACCTGGGCATTTGGCTAGCCTCTGTGGATGTCCCTCCAAAGCTTCTGATCTGCGGAATGAGGGTGAGAGCATGGAGGTTGGAGTTAATTTTTGTGATTTTTAATCTTGTTTTATTGCTACTGTTTTATGTACGATTTTTTGGTATATTTTTATTATTATAACTTTACTGTGAGCCACCAAGAGACCTCTGTATAAAGCAGGGTATAAATATTTACAAATAAATAAATAAAGCTGCGGTTCTTCACATGGCCGGGATGCAGCTGGGATCACTTCTCAGAATAGCATGTACAGCATCCTAAGCATTTAAAATAGTATTGTCAAAGGCTTTCACGACCGGAATCACTGGGGTGCTGTGTGGTTTCCGGGCTATATGGCCGTGTTCTAGCAGCATTCTCCTGACGTTTAGCCTGCATCTGTGGCTGGCATCTTCAGAGGATCCAGATCCTCACGAAGATGCCAGCTCACAAATACAGGCCTTTCGTCAGAATCGTAACAAACTACTGCAACCATAACGGCGCAACAACCACAACACCAGCTAAATAATGATGCTCGCTCGCACTGGTTTCAGCCTCCATTCTGAAACAGGCAGGGTCGATGACTGGACATGACCCACGACTATAATTTTCATTAGGACCAGCCCAGTGGTACGTTGGGATGCTGCGTGAACGCTGTCAAGTTCATCATCAGCACCCTTCATCAGGCCAGATGTTACAAAATAAAAAGAGGAGAAGCAGATTTTCCAGGTCATGGTTTTTTAAGACCTTGTCATGCCAGTGTATTGTGGATCATTGTGGCAGGCAACAAAGAATCAGGTTTCAGGCTACTGCAGGTCAGGGGCCATAAAAGACAGATGTGGTCAATCGACTGAACTCCATAGCAACAAGCCTCCCTCATGTCCCTAATTTCCCTCTCAGATAATTGACATCTAGCTTTTGAAATGTGGCTGCTGTTTCTTCCAGTTCTTATCCTTAGAAGTGCAGCTCTTCCTTGTCTTGTTTCATTCCGTTTTTGATGCTGGAATGCTGGCCAGCCCAACTTGCACGTTTTGCACCATAATGTACTCTGTTGAGTCCTGACACCAACACAGAGCTGTCCATCTGGCCCTTGCAGTAGCACTGTCTAATTCAGGCGTCTGCAACCTGCGGCTCTCCAGATGTTCAAGGACTACAAATCCCATCAGCCCCTGCCAGCATGGCCAATTGGCTAATGGGAATTGTCAGGGGTAGGGAACCTGCGGCTCTCCAGATGTTCAGGAACTACAATTCCCATCAGCCTCTGTCAGCATGGCCAATTGGCCATGCTGGTGAAGGCTGATAGAATGGACTCCCTGAGCTATCGGAGAAACATGATTCTAAGTGATGATCCATGAACATCTGGAGGCTTCCTGGGGGTGGACCCCTGATCTAAGTGGATAAAGTTACCTTAGTTTCATTGTTTTGGAGTAGTGGGCCTGTTTTAGCCATGTGCTGAGACTAAAGCAGGGGTCTGCAACCTGTGGCTCTCCAGATGTTCATGGACTACAATCCCCATCACCCAATTGGCCATGCTGGCAGGGGCTGATGGGAATTGTAGCCCATGAACATCTGGAGAGCCGCAGGTTGCAGACCCCTGATCTAAGTGGATAAAGTTACCTTAGTTTCATTGTTTTGGAGTAGTGGGCCTGTTTTAGCCATGTGCTGAGACTAAAGCAGGGGTCTGCAACCTGCGGCTCTCCAGATGTTCATGGACTACAATCCCCATCACCCAATTAATGCCATGCTGGCAGGGGCTGATGGGGATTGTAGCCCATGAACATCTGGAGAGCCGCTGAATTCTGAAACCCGATCGAATGTGGATAAAGGATTCGTTAGTTTCATTGTTTTTTGGAGTAGTGGAATCCTGTTTTAGCCACAATGCTGAGACTAAAGCGAAGGGGTCTGCAACCTCTTGGCTCCTCCAGATGTTCAAGGGACTACAATTCCATCAGCCCCTGCCAGCATGTGCCAATTGGCTGATGGGAGTTGTGAGTCCATGAACATATCTGGAAGGAAACCAATTACAGACCTAAACAATATTAATATCATGTCTGTCCTGTTGTTTGCCATGGATGCCAAGACTCCATTGTTACCAGCTGTGCAAGACTATATGACCTCATAAGGTCTTTGAGTAGTGCCCAGTGGTTGGATTTAGATGAGGAATTGTGTGTTATATACTCTGATTACTGGGGGTTGCTGTCAGATTCACAGATTAATTCTGTTATGTCGTGTCATTTTAGCCGATTGTTGGCTGCCTTTTATTATAGAAAGGGGATATACATTTTAAACATACTTTAAATATTATCTGAAATATATCTGAGACAGATTTGAAACTTTAAGTGGTTAACAAAAGTTTGAATTCACGGGCCAATGTGTTATGTGCAATAATTTTAATTTTGTGGCTGTTGTGGGTTTCTCTGGGTTGTGTAGCTGTGGTTTGGTAGTTTTTTGCTCCTAACATTTCACCCTCATTTATGGCTGGCATCGGCCTCTGAAGATGCCAGCCATAGATGTGAGCAAAGCTTTGGGAGCAAAAACTGCCACACCACAACCACACAGTCTGGAAAAACCCACAACAGCCAGGCTGATTCTTCACAGGCCAAATAGAATGGGTTCAGGCTTTTTTTAAAAGCATGGGGGTGGGAAGTTCCCACAGAACTCGCCCCCCCCCCCCCATGCTTCCATCCTGTTCTATTTGCCAGAACCCAGGTTAAACGAAAGTCGCTAAATTAGCAACTTTTCCCCCTCAAACCCAGGTTTCAAAATGCTTCCTGCTTGCCTGTGCGAACTACGGCAAGCAGGAAGCATCCGATTCCCACCCCCTTCCACCCACCAATCTGATGGATTCTCCAGGTGGCTGCTATTAGAGTGGATTCTCTAATAGGTGGCCACCATACCATGCAGGTAGGTGGGTGGGGGGATTCTGGGGTGGGGAGAAATTCTCAGATGAGTGGATTCTCAGGTGAGAGGATTCTTGGGGGGGAGGGGATACTCGACTGCGTGGTTTGCATGGAAACACTGTGTTTCCCATGCAAACTGTGCTTCCCCCTGCCGCTGGGATCCCTGCTATCCCGGCTGACCCCTGCAGCCGCTGTGCAAACGGTGGCTCAGGCAACAGAAATGAGTTTCATGAACACCTGTTGCCTGTGCAGAATCAGCCCCAGTTGATTCCAGCCATGAAAGACAATTTGTATCTAACTTAGGGGTGGATTTGAGAAGCCAAGATAGGGAAAACTGAAATTTTTCAGGGATGGGATTTCAAAAAAAACCCTCCCCAAATCAATAAAAAGCTCAATAAACCAATAGCTTTATTCAACTTTACTGAAAAATTTCAAGCTTTTAAAGCCCGAACTTGAAATTTACCAATAAAAATTATGAGTGCTCATCCCTATATCTTCCTGAGTGTTGCCCTGGCGCTGGGCGCAGAACATTTTTGTGTGTTTGCTTTCTTTCTTTGGGTTTTTTGTCCTCTCCATGAGATGCCTCTTTTTAAATTCCTGCTTGAGACCATGAGAGCATCATGACGAGGACATATGAAATGGTCCTCCCACACTATTCCGCGCTGTGTGATTCTCCGAGAATAAGCGGTTAGTCCTTCCTGATCCAATGACTGAGAACATGGGATTGACTTCCTGTTTTATGGCTCGTACACAATTTCTCTTGAAGCTCTTGCTGTGCAGCATTTAGCCAGATAAGTTTCAAAGGACTGAAAGTATATCTGAAATTCTTTCATAGAGATGATTCAATCTAAAAAGTCAAACCACTGCAGATTTAACTTGCAAGATGGGAAACAGGTCTATTTCCTCGTGCTGAAATAAAAAGAGCTCCCTTCTCCACAGCTATGCTTAGCAATAAGGCAACTCATCTTGCTTTTTTAATACTGTTGCCTTTGGAGATTTTTCTAAAGTGAACCAGACGTATCAGATATCTTGTGCTTTACAACAATATACCTTCCTTTCAATTGTATGTAATATTAATATCAGCTAAAAGACAACTGTTCTTGCCCGGTTGTTTACCTGCTTTACTTAAGTATCCCTACTGAGATGAAATTCCTCTTTCCAGCAGAGCCCAGTGTCTTGCTGCTGTTAGAATATATGTTTTCAATCATTAAAGTAATTTACTGGATCCTGACTGTTGTTAATGAAATAAACCTTTACAGAGTAAGTGAACTGTGAATATAACAATATTTCATAAGCCAACTTTTACCTTCGCATACTCATTAATTTATTAAAGGTAGCCTCGTTTTATTAATGGTGAAGAGTTGGTTTTGGATTCCTTATTAGAGAAGAGCATTCTACAAACAGAAAAGTGTACAATTGAGGTTGCATATGACCCTTGCTTTCAGCAGCTGGCTAAGGTTGAGTATTTAAGAGGGTGAATTTCAAATTTAGTAACCTGTAAATTATTTCAAGTTTGTGGTTTTCTTTCTGGGAAGCTTTCCAAAGGTGTAGAGGTGTTCTCCTGCCTTATCAGTCCTGAGTGTTGCCTGCACGCTAATATATTCTAAATCAATAATACTTTTTTATATTTAGCAAACTGCAATTTAATATTTCATCTGTGAGTGCCCAGCCACAAACTAAGCACACACCACAGACAGGAAAGCATTTAAACTCCATTTATACTTTGAATGAATGCTAGTGACTTGCATATCTATTTCTGTTATATCAGTATTTATTTTGGTGAATTTCATTTCCATAAAAAATTAGTGTTAAAGTGAAACTGCACGTAGAACAATGATTTGAAGAATCTTATAGAATTGGAAGCTTGTTTGGACCTAATATCATTATATCTAATTCTGATCCAGGTCATGAAGTGTGGATCGAAAAATCCACACCACGGGGCAACGGAAAGACTGCCGGGGAATTTCTGTATAAACTAGAAGAACAAGAAAAGTCTGAAGTCTAAAATAAAATTGAGGGATTAAAAGTCCCACATGTTCCCTGCAAGTCCCCACAAGGACTCTGTTTGTACAATTTGAAATTCTGTGATTAGTTGTTAAATATATACAGGCAGGAAACTCACAAAAACTGTACTGGTCAGTTAATTTCTCCTGGAATCCACTTGCACACACTATTTCTTCTTTCTCTCCTCATACTTTCTCCCCTTTGTTTGCTTCCTTCTCTCCTTCCCACTTACCAACTTACCATTCTTTGATCGCCCCCCCCCCCAAGTCTTCTGCTTTATTTATTATTTATTTACTTAATCTATATCCCACCTTTCTCCCCAAAAGGGGCTCCAAACAGCTTACATCATTCCCCTGGCCTCCGTTTAATTCTCACAGTAACCCTGTGAGGTAAATTAACTTTCTGATAGGTTCATTGGCCCAAGGTCACTCAGGAAGTTTTCATGGCTGACAGAGTTATCCAGAACAGATTTACTCCAGTCTCGGCTCATTGAAGTCAGCGGACTTAGGCTGGAGTAACTCTGTTTTGGATTGCACTGTAAGTCTCCCAGATCCTAGCCTGACACGCTAACCGTGACACCACACTGTCTCTGAGCTTTTCCCATCCCTGGCAGCCTCAGTCTGTTCCAGTTCCAGAAGTCATATTGTGGCAATTTTCTCCAGAAAATTGTTTGGTTGCCACCGCTGTGCGGGCCAAGTTGTACAATTTGTGACGAGGCTATTGCCGAGCCCAGGCAAGTTGGGTGGTATCAATCATAGCCATCATCACACCTGATGAAGTCTTGCAAATGGCATGTTATCAAGTTGCCCAGTGATTGCCGTTGGCCATCTTGAGTGGTTCCTCCCGAACAGCAGGAATGGAAACAGATGGCCTTGAGAGGCCAAAATAACCCTGGGCTGGAGGCCCTGCCTTTTACTAACAGAAACTGAGACTTGAAAGCTGTCAGTACTGTTGAAATTGTCAAGCAACCTCCACAATGGCCACAGATCTAAGAGGGCAGCCATTTCTGACAGGTACAGGTCAGCTTCTATTATTGGGGGAGCTTTACCCCCCCCCCCACACACACACACACACTTCAAAGTTTTGAGGTTGTTTTTTTTTTAAGATTTTGAAATTTTCTGCAGACCTGGGACTTTTCTAGGTTTGTAGAAGGATCTGTCTCGTCTGGCCATGGCCCCTGTCCCCTAGATTTAATCATCCATGTTGAAAATTATATATATTGATGATCATACTGAGATTTGAAAGCTTTCAGTACTGTTGAAATTGCCCAGCAACCTCTGCAATGGACACAGATATCAGAGGGCATCTATTTCTGAAATGTACAGGTCAGCTTCTATTATTGGGGGAGCTTTACCCCCCTCCCCCACCACTCACACACACTTTTCAAAGTTTTTTGGTTTTTTAAAGATTTTGGAATTTTCTGAAGACCTGGGACTTTGCTAAATTTGTAGAAGGGTCAGTCTGGTACAGGGGTCTGCAACCTGTGGCTCTCCAGATGTTCATGGACTACAGGGGCTGGCAGGGGCTGATGGCAATTTTAGTCCTTCTGGTCTGCCCATGGCCCTAATCCCCAGATTTAATTATCCACGGATGGGGCCCTGTTGAAAATTATATATATTGATGCATACTGAATTAACCATTGTAAGGAGTTCTGTTTTTCTTCTGTCTCTTACCTTTTATAATTTGAGGGCAGGCTAGATAGAAAACCAGAATTGTAATCCAAATTTTTTTTTTCCCTTGGCACGTTAAAAGTCAAAAGGCTGTTTGTCTGTGTAACCTCACAGAATTACAGATTATTATTAGAAAAATATTTTGCTTATTGATTACCCAATGAAACCCAGCTAGCATTATTTTAACCACAGCAACCTCGGAATGAGTGCAACTCTGTCAAAATCCGCGTACGTTGTTCTCTTATTTGTTAAGGGGTTAATGTAACATAGCATTTCTATTCACTGAATATTCCTGACTTAGCAGCATTGCTAGGTTGTGCGGTTTAGACAAAATAAAGTGTTGGATGGGATCCCAGTTTTAATAGTCCCAATTTATTATAACCATTGAACCCTGATCAGATCACAGATTGGATGATGTCCCAGTTTTTTAAATGTCCCAATTTACTGCTGCCTTGGAACCCTGATAAGAATACATATTTGATTAAGGTGTCGGGGCGGGGAGGGGAGGGGTATTAAAAAAATCCGGTTAATTACTTTTAGATTCTTATTAGATCATAGTGGCAAAATTCTGGTGTATGGAATATCTGGGGGGAAATGCTGGATGATATTGCCCAAGTCAAGGGCACCCTTTTTTTTAAAATGCTGACTGCGTGATGTTCCCTGATTTCTGGCTGCTGTAGCAGCAGCCCCAGTGCCGGGCAAAAGAAGAGATGAGTGTCCCGTCCCATTGATTGGGGATGTAGCTGCTTCTGCTTTACACATGGGAGCACGTACCAACAGCTTTCTTATTGGCCACTTAGGGAACCTGGAGGCAGAGGTGGGATCCAGCAGGTTCTCACAGGTTCCCGAGAGTAGGTTACTAATTATTTGTGTGTGCCAAGAGGGGGTTACTAATTGGTGATTTTACCATGTGATTTTTGCCTTAGTTACACCCCTCCTGTCAGCAGTAGCGCGCAGAACTTGAAGCAGTCTAGCAGGAGGTGCACCAGTGTGCGTGGCAGCCTGCACCTGGGTGCATTCGTTTCCCACCCAAGGACCGGCGCAGCGGCTGTGTCCTTGCCAGAGCCCCGCCCAGGAATGCCCCGCCCCTGGAATGCCCGTCCACCTCCCTGTCGTGCCCCGCCCAGCCCCATTGTCGCTATGCCACAGTTTGAATCCCACCACCATGGGAACCTGTTACTAAAATTTTTGGATCCCACCACTGCCTGGAGGCCGATGTAAACAGTTCCGTCGCAGCATACAGAATAAAGCTTCGACCACTGGGCCGACTGAGGCTGAGTTAGGCCCTGATCAATCTTGGAAGCAGCGCTGCCAAAACTAAACAGAACTTACTTAACTTTATATGAGACGGAATGTATTTTTTGGAGAAAAAAGATTGATCTGTATTTTT
This sequence comes from Sphaerodactylus townsendi, assembly GCF_021028975.2. Classification (NCBI taxonomy): domain Eukaryota; kingdom Metazoa; phylum Chordata; class Lepidosauria; order Squamata; family Sphaerodactylidae; genus Sphaerodactylus; species Sphaerodactylus townsendi. The sequence goes on along the minus strand of NC_059426.1, from coordinate 17,579,920 downwards.
TGGAAAAAAAAGATTGACCTGCCCCACTGGCGAATCCACCGCAAACTGCACCGCTTCGCAAGCACTTAATCCCAGACCCAAGCGTTTGGGAGAATTCTATATAATTGTGCCTTCATTTGAATTGAATTTGAGTTGATGTATATCATAGATCATTTCCTATTGATCCTTTGCTTGTCAAACGCTTTCCTTTGTAGTATTCATATTGGACATCTTTGGAAGGTAAATAATGATGACTTGTAATAATTATAGTTCAGGAGAGGTTATGACATTCTGGACTTTGCAAAGAGGCAGCTCTGAGTCACTAGCTCTGTTGGCATTCCTTTCCCAGCCAAGTATGTGTGTGTGTTTTTAAATAATGGGGGGGGGGGGGGCTGTGCTGCATGTGTGTTTGATCATAAATCTTTTATACTGTTGCAATGCAGACCTACTGTACTTTCAACCTCCTGATTTTCCGCTCTCCATGCAAATCTTTTCCTTGGCCTCGCAGTCTATGCCTATCGGTTCAGGCCACCAATTTCTCATAGCTCTTGGGACAAAAGGTGAAGAGAATAGGGATTTTACTGGAGCACCTTCCTTATGAGGAGAGGCTGCAGCATTTGGGACTCTTTAGTTTGGAGAGGAGACGTCTGAGGGGGGATATGATTGAAGTCTATAAAATTATGCATGGGGTAGAAAATGTTGACAGAGAGAAATTTTTCTCTCTTTCTCACAATACTAGAACCAGGGGGCATCCATTGAAAATGCTGGGGGAAAGAATTAGGACTAATAAAAGGAAACACTTATTCACGCAGCGTGTGATTGGTGTTTGGAATATACTGCCACAGGAGGTGGTGATGGCCACTAACCTGGATAGCTTTAAAAGGGGCTTGGATAGATTTATGAAGTCGATTTATGGCTACCAATCTTGATCCTCTTTGATCTGAGATTGCAAATGCCTTAACAGTCCAGGTGCTTGGGTGCAACAGCCGCAGAAGGCCATTGCTTTCACCTCCTGCATGTGAGCTCCCAAAGGCACCTGGTGGGCCACTGCGAGTAGCAGAGAGCTGGACTAGATGGACTCTGGTCTGATCCAGCTGGCTTGTTCTTATGTTCTTACTCTGGTCCTTTTCATGACAGGCAAAAATGCTCATAACGATAAGCTACCTTTACTTGTCAAGAAACAAACATAATGTGGCATATGTTTAGGTCTGCTCTCGCAGATTTTTTGGTGTTGCTAGTTCTATACAGTGGCTGACATCATCTTTGCTTTCGTAGTTAAAACAGGGCTTTTTCCATCATCTTTGTTAAAGATAATTAGCAAATGCAACTAGCCTGATGAGTTGGCAAGTGCTGTTTATTTGCAGAACTGTGGAAATTGGAATGTTCTATCTCCTTTCCATTACTTTGAGACAATAGCATTCAGTGTTGTCAACTGCATAGTTTACCTTAAGGGAGTCTGTTCTTTTTATCAGTTAGTACTCATGTAGTACCCATACACGGAAGTCTCTAAACTCAAGTCAAAAGCCACTAATTTAGATAGCTTTTGAAGGGATTAGCAAGCAGATGAAGGGTTATGGGTCTATCCACAGCTGTAAAGCCATGATGACTGTACGGAACCAAGTTGTTCATGAGCAGTAAACCTCTACATCAGTGATGGCGAACCTTTTTGAGACCGAGTGCCCAAACTGCAACCCAAAACCCGCTTATTTATCGCAAAGTGCCAACATGGCAATTTAACCTGAATACTGAGGTTTTAGTATAGAAAAAATGGTTGGCTCCGAGGCATGCATTACTCAGGAGTAAGCTTGGTGGTAGTCGGTGACTTTGCTTTGAAGCAACTGTGCAACGCTTCAAATGGGTGAATCATGACCCTAGGAGGGTTTACTCAGAAGCAAACCCCATTGCCAGCAACCAAGCTTACTCCCAGGTAAAGGATCATACTTTCGTTCTTTTCATGAAAATCAGTAGGGTTTAACAGTGCTTAACAGGGTTACCTACACTGCTTCCCCAAAACTAGGTCTTAGGCTAAATGCAAAGAATCTCCCTGAAATAATTACACTATTATCACATGACGAACTCTGTGCAGCGTGCCCACAGAGAGGGCTCTGAGTGCCACCTCTGGCACCCGTGCCATAGGTTTGCCACCACTGCTCTACATACTAGTGTGCTAGTGAGGGCGATAAGAGGATGAGGTCACTGTATGAAACAGGATTCTGCTCTGAAGACAGTCTTGAGTTAGGATCAACTGGGATCTGTCTTTGTGCTTGCAGCCCTTTTGAGTCAGTGAAGATTACTGAGTCAAAGGACACAGCAGTGTCATCCTACATCTCAGCCTGGTTTCCATTCCAGAATTATTATTATTATTAGTTTTTATGCCCTGCTTTTCTCTACCTTTAAGGAGTCTCAAAGCAGCTTACAACTTCACCTCTCCATTGCAGACACTTTGTGAGGTAGGTGGGGCTGAGAGAGTTCTGAGAGGACAGTGACTAGCTGAAGGTCACCCAGTAGGCTTCATGTGCAGGAGCAGGGACACAAGCACAGTTCTCCTGATTAGAGCCTGCCGCTCTTAACCCCTATGCCATGCTGGCTTTCAAGACTGGTCCCTCCTTGGAATGGTTATACAGTCTGCTAGCCAAGCACAGACTCTGTCCAAGTAATGACCAACATTTAAATTTGTCTCTTTTGCTCCCTAATCATTTTCCTGGTCTTCTACTTTGGATAACCACCTGCCTTCCTTTCTCTTTTGCTGTGTACTTGCATTTCCATTCTAGGTCCCTTAAAGTAGACTTTTCTGTTGATGCTTGGCTGTGATTGAAATACTCCAGATTACAGTCTCTTCAGTTGCTTGAGTCAGCTTTCTGCATTCCTTTCTCTACGTGAGATTCCCCTAATGCAGGGGTGCGAAACATCTGGCCCGGGGGGTTGCCAGGCCAGATTGGAAAGAAGGGGGGTCATGTCAGCTGGCTCATGGGCCTGATAAGCTTCCTCAAGGCAGCCACCCCACCCTGCTGTGGGCTCACCAGTCCAGGCACCACCCCACTGTGGTGGGGCCAGCTGAGGCAGCCTCCCTGCTCCGCATGGGCCTGCCCCAACTAAGTCACATTTATGTCATATTCAGCCCTCAAAACAAATGAGTTCAACATCCCTACCCTAATTCATCCAAAAACAGTTTCTTAGGAAGGCTCACTTTCAGCCTATAACCCAGCGATTCCCAACCAGGGTTCCATGGTACCCTGGGGTGCCGTGAGCATGTCCCAGGGGTACTGCGGCAACACTAATGGCTCCCCTCACTTTTGCGGTGTCTCCCGCAGGCACCAGCAAGGATATGGAGCTGGCCCAGGGGGCAGGGCCTGCCGCAAGGTCAGCAGCCACTTCCCCCCACCCCCCACCCCTGTGCTTCCCTTCACCCTGGGAGGGGAAGGGGAGGTAGCAAGCCGGGGGCTGGGAGGGGAAGGTGGAGGGAGGGTGGCAGGGGTACCGTGAGATATGAAGAGTGACGTCAAGGGTACTGTGATGTTAAAAAGGTTGGAAAACACTGCTATAACCTAAAGGAGTAACTCCCTCACTAAAATTACAGCAATTGAAAAGACACAATGTAAACCAGTAGCAATTCAAAAGACACAGAGTAAATCAATAGCCCATCACTGTCTGCAGATTCTTTTATTACCTTTAAAGCAGTGGAAATATTTCAAATTTGTAATCTCAATTACAAACTTGAATTGGTTGCATTGGTTTATGGATCCTGATGACCAGTTGTTAATTTCTAACTATATAACCTTTCCTCTATGCACAGTCTCACTTCTGAATTGTAATGCATTTCCGTAATATTTTGACCAAAATAATAGAGTAAAGAATAAATAAGAGAGTGTGGAACAAGAGAAACTATTACAATTCCCTGAATTCATAGATTCTCAAATTAAGTTAGAAATATCAGAACACAGTATTCCAGTCAAATAAAAAGCAAAATATTTTAAACTGTGGTAGTGGTCATAGAAGGCATAATAGGCAGATGAGTTACAGCTTATTTGATTACAGTAGAGCCATTGAAAGGACAAGTTTTTTCCCCTCCTTGGGGATCCTGCTGAGCGACTTCAGGCCAGTTCTCTCTTAGTCCATGTGGAGGCAGGCAATGGCAAACCATGTCGAAATGTCTCTTGTCTCAAAGGTGCACCCATCCACAATAAACACAACAAAAAATTTCTGAAATCAAATGAAATGTTATAGAACTATTGGTTAATGCTGGTCAGCTTCTGAAAAGAGGTAGGAAAGAATGCAGCATCTACCCCTGTTTTAATAAAGGCAGAAAACCTTCTGGAATGGATCCATTATATAGCAGTATCTCTGTTCTAGGAATCTGATCAGAGCATTTAATTTAATTTTATTTTTCAGTTTGGAAAACTGCAGAATGATTCTTTTAAAAAGTCAAGGAGACATTAGATAGCAGCAATACGGTAAAATGGACAAGAAAAGCGCTCAAGATCGTTCAGGCTTTGTATCTCAACAGCCAAGCTTTGTCTGAAATGAAAAATAAACTGGATAAAAGAGAGTCCATTGACAAACCTCTATAGATTTTCCACAGAGGAGTGAGAAATAAACAAGAAATATTAATGCAATTATAATGGCCCTGTCGAAGAGTTGAAGCATTGATCATGGGGAAATTCACTTCGCCTAGTATTGGCTGGGCCAGTAAAATATCAAAAGGAAGTCATTGTTTTTGAGCAGCTACACCATGCAGCTGCAGGAGCAATTGGGGGGCTGCATTTGGAGGGGGGGAGATTGGATAAGCTGGGGGGGTCTGCAGTATCAAAAGCAAACGGCTATGACACATTTCTCCTTTTTGTTGTATACAAAGTGCTTATATTGACAGCAGTACAAGTTATTGTCACTACCAAACCTGAGATGACGTTACATCCGAGACAGCGGTACTCTCTGACTTAATTACAATTCTAGAAATTTCTGAGAGAGGTAAAAATTAGGCCCAGAACTTCTGATTAATTTTCAAGCATTCAGCATTTTTTTTTTTTTGGCCATCAAGTAGCAGCCAATTTATGGCTACCCTGTAAAGTTTTCAAGGCAAGAAACATTCAGAAGTGGTTTGCCATTGCCTTCCTCTGCATTAGGACCCTCATAGTCCTTGGAGACCGCCCATCCAAATTCTAGCCAGGACGCTTAGCTTCCAAGATCTGACAAGATGGGGCTAGCAAGGACTATGTGGGTTAGGGCAAATTTTCACCTGCATGCCTATTTTACCATTTACATTGGGGTGGGGGGGTGCTGTGTGATTTCCGGGCTGTATGGCCATGTTCTAGCAGCATTCTCACGGCCATACAGCCCGGAAACCACACAGCACCCAAGTGATTCCGGCCGTGAAAGCCTTCGACAATACATTTACATTTTTATTTTCACCCTATTGCTGCAATCGTTGTCCATAGGTCCAGGGGCAAACAGGCCACAGGTGAGCCTCAGTTGCCGAAATACTTCTTGCTGATCAGGATGTTCCCTTTGAAAGCAGTGTTGCTTGAGCCCTTTCTCTTCCAAAAACACTTTCATTTGTATTGTCGAAGGCTTTCATGGCTGGATTCAACTGGTTCACGGCAACGTAGCCTGGAAAACCCACCAGAACCACTTTCACTTGTGATGCCCTATTGCAGTACTGTGTGAAACATCAAAGAATTTAGTGGCCTGGCTTCAGCTACTCGGATTTTATTGAGAAAACGAAAGAATGTTGTTTGGACTTTCTTCCTTAGCTGTCTTTCCTGTGTTTATATATCCAGGTTATTATATAAGTTGGAAAAGGTCTTTGTTGAAGCTTTTCCAACAGGGCAGGAGGGCTGTCAGTCATATGTCCCTTCCTTTGACTCCAGTACACTCTTGCTTGAGAACTCCATAACTCTTGCTTCTTATTGAACATATAAAACGCTCAACATTACTCTAATATTATTAACGCAACCTAAAAAGTGTAGATCTCTTTGGCGAGTCTACAGGCTAACAGCAGTGAGGAAGGTAAAATCAGTTCCTTTTTTCTGGGTATGGTTGGTTTTGTGGTGGTGGAAAATGGTACCAAGTCACAGTGACTTATGGCAATCGGATTTCAAGGCAAGAGACAAATAGAGGTGTTTTGCTATTGCCTGCCTCTGCGAAGCATCCCTGGACTTTCTTAGCCATCTCTCATCCAGAAACTAACTAGGGCTGACCCTACCAGAGGCGTTTCTCCCATTGGGCAAAGTGGGCAGTTGCCCTGGGCGCAGCCCTGTGGGGGGTGCAGGTTTGTTTGGGGGATTTTTAGTATTTTCAGTGTTTTTCCATTTTTGGCCAGCAGAGGGTGCAGTTTTTAGGCTAGCAGCACCAAAATTTCAGGGATGTTTTGGGAGACTCTCCTGATGCGATCACCCAGGTTTGGCGAGGTTTGGTTTAGGGAGTCCAAAGTTATGGACTCCCAAAGGGGGTGCCCCATCCCCCATTGTTTCCAATGGGAGCTAATAGGAGATGAGGCTACACCTTTGAGGGTCGATAACTTTGGACCCCCTGAACCAAACTTCACCAAACCTGGGAGGTATCATGAGAAGAATCTTTTACTGATACCACCCAGGTTTTGTGAAGTTTGGTCCAGGGGGTCCAAAGCTATGGACTCCCAAAGGGGGTGCCCCATCATCCATGGTTTCCAATGGGAGCTAACAGAAGAGGGTCCACCTTTGAGCTAACAGAAGAGGGACCACCTTTGAGGGTCCATAACTTTGGACCCCCTGAACCAAACTTCACCAAACCTGGGTGGTATCATTAGGGGAGTCTCCTAAAGATACCCTGAAAAGTTTGGTGCTGCTAGGGGCTTAACAATTGCACCCCCCGGACAGCAGGCAATTCCTCCTTGAGATTTCCCCAGATTTCTTCCTGCTTAAATCCCTCCTACTTTGACATGGGATTTAAAGGGAGAAGTGGCACCCTGAGTGTCCCTAGTTTAAACATTGCAAGTGATGCTGTTTCAGGGTGGGTGGGAGAATTTCAACCCCAAAGTAGCATCACTTCCAATGTTGTTTTTAAACTGGGAACCCCAGATTCTCCCTTTGTTGTAGATTTAAAGGGATCTGGGCTCCCTAGTTTAAACACTTCATTGAAAATGATGCTGTTCGGGGGGTGGATTCCAGCATCACTTGTTTAAAACTAGGGGAGCCCAGATACTCCTTTGAAAAATAGAAAGTGATGCTTTTTCCCCCAATTGGGGGTGCTGGATACAACACCATAAAATGTTTTCATAGCAGTAATAAAACATTTTGAAAGCATTTTGAAAATGTTTTCAAAAAATTATTTCTGCTGTGTGGCATGGCTTATTGCTGTGCTCAGATTTGTGAGTTGGGGCATGTTCTATAATGTGATGGTGACTTTGAAACAACCTGGTGTAAAAAATCATTGCTTGGTCATAGTGGGGGAGGGTGGCTGCCCATGGGGGTCGCCAAACTCCAGTTTGCTCAGATAATGCATCACCGGGCTTAGCTAAAAAAGGGGGTTGCTTAAGCACTACGGGCACGCCACTTGAGGGGGCATCAAACTCAGGTTTTGCCCAGGGCTCCAGTTTGCCTAGTTACGCCACTGGACCCTACACTTAGCTTCTGAGATCTGATGAGATTGGGCTAGTCTGGGCTGTTAAGGTCAGGTTCTATTAATGCACCTGTATCTCCACTTTTTGGCATTCATCCTGTTACACTTTACCCTTTATACCTTTTTTTTTGGCACACCACATGGTCTTGACTGTGCCGTTTCCTTTTAAAAAGCAGACATTCTTTTACAGGATATTCCCGACATAAAATAATCTCTTCCAAAATCTAATATTAATTGAAAGGAGATTGCCAACAGTGCCTTCCAGTATCTAACTGGGCAGTGCCTTCAGCATATCAAGTATTATTCTGTTTGTAACTGATTTTGTTTAAGCCATTCCGAGGACTCAGCTTGGTCCAAATAACATGAGGTAGGCCTTTTTTCCTATTACAGCACCTGTCTATTTGATAATGAGTTGGGACCTTTGGATGATTGGTCCAGACTGGTGCTGATTGGATATGCTGTTCTGTGACATCATTTGTATCATTGTACTCCGTGAGCTAATTGGCTTTCGCCTCTATGGACACTGGCATAGAGCAGTTTGGTGTGCTCAGCCTGCAGTCGGAAGCAGCACAGTATTTAATTTGCAGGTGGAAATGGGGGCATGCCATGCTTTAGCTGTAATTGTCACTGAGACTGAGGTCACTGGTGTTTCTAGTCATCAAGCCTCAGGCACTTATTTTATTTATTTTATTTTATTGGATGTATATGCCGCCCTTTCCCTTACAGGTTCAGGACAGCTTCCAGCATATCAAAGAACAATAATAAAACATAAACCATAAATATACAACAATTAAAACCCCAGTTGGCAAAATAAAATCAGTCACATTAATAGAGCACCTTGAATAACCCCGACAGTACAACCAGTGGAGGGAAGGAGAAGAGGAAGGCCATTCAGGTGGTACAACTGAAGCTGTCTCAACCATAAGCCTGGTGGAATAATTCTGTCCTACAGGCCTTGTGGGATTTCATCAGGTCCCACAGGGCCTGGGTCTCACGGGGCAGAGCATTTCACCAGGCAAGGGCCAGGACCGAAAAGGCCCTGGCCCTGGCTGAAGGCAGACATCTTCTGGGTCAGGAACCACCAGTTGACTGTTATTTGATGATTGCAGCATCCATTGGGAGATATACTAGGAGAGGCAGTCCCGCGGATACAAAGCATTGCAATTTGAGGAACAAGGCAGGCCTTCTTTAGACCCACTTCATGGTTGACTGTGGATTTCTAGATGTTGGTGTCTTCCACTCTAGTCAGTGCACACATGTATGTGCATAAGCACCTTGGGTAGATTCAACGTCTCTTCTGCCTCATTCAGTCAGAGCCCTGTGGTAAAGATCCAAAGCCAACGTTGGCACCAGGCGGTTGGCCTCTTAAAATGGCAAGATCATAAGCCAGCATGCTGTGATGGTCCGTAATATCAAAGTAATAATTTTAAAAAACTCTGACCCAGTCAGTGGCTAGCATGATCAAGCAGTACTCTTTTGTTTATCAAATTAATTAATTAAGCTTATATTCCAAATCTGTTGGGAAGATAATTATTTTAATGGCAAGATCATTTAAATTGAAATGTTAAATCGTTCAAATTGAAATCATTAAATTTAAAGGCACCGGGTTCCCCAAAATGGCCTGCGTAATTATGTTTTTAGTACCAGCTGTTTCTGATAAACTGTTACAAACACATCCACCTAGGAGAATTCCAGGTTTTATCAGTTTGACCGTTTACATAATCCTTCATAGCAGTTCCAACTTTAAAACAGACTCCATTTCAACAGCTGTTAAAATGAAAGTAACTGGAAGTAGGCACGTCAGTGAAATAATCTTGAACACAAACAAACCAACCGACAAATTCCAGAGTTCTTCCTCTGTTTGGGGAGACTGTGGCTCTTTATGCATTCAGTGCTTACCCTGTGGCCGTCAGCTTCACAGTAGGTTTTCCCCACTTCTTTTGTTCAAATGGGATTCTCCTGAGCTGCCATTTTACCCACCCATTCTCTCCATGCATCCTCCTAGTAGGGAGGTGTGCCTTTGTGTGCGTGTTTGTGTGTGCTGTCTTGGGTTTAGCATTATTTTTCCTAGACCATGTAAATTTCATGTAGATTTCATAGGCCTACTTCTTTAGCAATAGGCCAGTGGTGGCTAACCTATGGCACGCATGCCAGAGGTGGCACTCAGAGCCCTCTCTGTGGGCACGCGCACACAGAATTTGTCATGTGGGGGAGTGGAAAATCCCCCACACACACACACACACACATCTAGGCTGGCCTTGCTTCTGAATAAACCCTCCTAGGATTGTGATTCACCTGTTCGAAGCGTTGCACGGTTGCTTCACCAAGTTTACTCCTGAGTAACCTGTGTCTCAGAGCAAACTGTTTTTTCTAAACAAAAATCTCAGTATTCAGGTTAAATTGTTGGCACTTTGCGATAAATAAGTGGGTTTTGGGTTGCAATTTGGGCACTCGGTCTCGAAGAGGTTCGCCATCACTGCAATAGGCCAACCGCATAAAAATAATTTAAAAAGAAGGCTCTTCTGATTGCTCCAAATTGCTGTCCCAAATAATGGGAGAAACCCCATCAGTTGGGTGGGGAAAGGCAGGGAGGAGCAAAAAAAACCTGATGCAATCCAGACACAGTCTGTCTCCCTTCACTTTCCATGCGAAGGGAGAGGAAATGTTGTCCTTTCAAAGGTTATGGAAACTGTGGAGATTCTCTGATCTGAAGCACAATGAGTTCAAGAGAGGAGAAAATGTGTGCGTTATGGAGAATGCAACCCGAAGGGAATGTGCATTCAATGCAAAGCGGACCACAAGGGCATAAAAGGCCTGTGTGTCTATAAAATGCTGTCAAGGAAGACTTGACTCACAACAACCCCATCAAGAGATTTAGCAGAGGTGATTTACCACTGCCTCCTTCTTCAGAGCCTTCATCACTAATCTCTCGTTCTGCCCAGATTCGCTTCTGAGAACTGACGAGATTGGGCTACACCATGCCGCCTTCTCTCCCTTTTGGGAGATTACTCGGGTATATAGTTCTCACGTTATGTTTGCAGACATGGGAACGACTTGCAGCCTGATATGCTTTTAAAGTATATTAGTAGCAAGTCCACCATGAGTAGCCCAAAACTCCCTGGCTTGGCTCAGACATAATTTAAAAAATATAGTTTATTTTGCCTGTGTTTAGCTTGCAAACTCTGTACAGCTCATGCACGGCAATTCAAATTCTGTCTCAACTTCACTAAATGTTGGTCTACAGTGCAGTTCTAATCAGAATCATATGCTTTTAAGGCTTCTTTTGAATGGTATAACTCAGGGGTCTGCAACCTGTGGCTCTCCAGATGGTCATGGACTACAACTCCCATCACCCCCTGCCACCAGGAATTGTAGTCCATGAACATCTGGAGAGCCGCAGGTTGCAGACACCTGGTATAGCTCTTCATAGGACTGACCTGTTAAATCGCCTTTACCCTGGCCTGACCAGGAGTTTTCTGTAGCTGGAGAACATGAAACCAGCACCAAAGAACATTGCATGATAAAACCAGAATGTCCACATTCTTATATCATGGGAAGTCATGGTTAAGACCAGCTGGAATAGGGTTGTCATTGTCCGGGTGGGACGGAGGTCTCCAGAAATTACAGTTGATCTCCAGACTACTGTTAGGACTTGACAATCAGATCAGCAAAATCTACTTGATAGCTTAGCTGATGCAATCCTCCACCTTTCACCTAGTTTCAGGTGGGTGATGCAACCATGACTAAGCACATCTAGTGTGATTGCATCACTACTCCCTGATTGGTTGTATATCTGTATATATGTGCACAGAACAGTTTGCTCTGTGCGTGCTTTGGTTATCCAGTTGCTGCACTGCACTCTGTCAGACTGTTTTGTGATTTTTGGAAACCAGGAATAAAACCCTTCTGTTCTTTGAAGTGAACAACGCCTGGGTTCCTACGTTTTCTTTTCCTTAACTGCTTCTGCTGTTACCACGACCGCTGCTGAGTGGATCCTTCTCAACTACAGAGACCAGTTCCTCTGGGGAAAAATGGCTGTTTTGAAGTGTGGACTGTACAGAATTTTGCCCTGCTGAGTTCCCTGCCTTCATGCCCTCCCTAGGCTCCACCCTTCTATCTTCCCAAAATTTCGCAACCCAGTGTTTCCGACCCTGTCGCAAACCAACTTCAGTTTGTGGTCACAGATCCTGGTTAGATGGATCCTAGCTCAGCACAAATTGTGGAGAATCGCCCTGTCCATACTTAGTTCAATTAAGCCAGGGTCTCGTGTGATATCTGCTCTGGGTGTCTTGCATAATATTAGCGGACCTGCTCCTCCTCCACAGCAAATTGCAGAAGCGCTGCTCAGACCAGTGGGGTTGTTTGGACATAAAGCGGAGACCGCAGTCGATCAACCACACTTGCACGTGTGCTACCCAGTTGTGTTGCAACACTCTGGCGGCAGAGAACAAAAATGTTCAGCAAGAAGCACCAATGTACAAAACGCCTTAACAAAGCCTTATTGATTGCCGCCGTCTCTCTTATTTCTAAGCACAGCATCGCGGTCCAGTGTGGGATTAATCTTTCTAAACAATCATTTCTCTTGAAAGTACTGCTTGGATGAAAGAGCGAGGAGGGAAAGGGCACCGATTCAAACACACACACACACACACACACACACACACACACACTCCCACACACACACATACAAACACATATTCCTAGTTCCGAATGGATGTTTCTCACAATCTTTGCCATGGAAGTCCATCTCTGGTGGTTGTCTTGCGGCTGGCACTCCAAGACACTGGGATCCATACCGTTCATTTTCTCAGGAAGGATCGTTGTCGTTTACCAAAACTGGGTTTAACTTCCTGCATAAATATCCATGAATTTGTTCCGTCGGGGGCACAGAACGGGCAGGCTGGCCTCCCCGCCGCTCCCCTGCTGTGTGATCTCGCTTTCATCTTTCTTTCAGGAACCCTCAGAGGATTAAGCCTCTTGCATTTTTTTTAATCTGCTCACTAATTACTTCTGTGCTAGGAATTGTTACATTGTAGACATGCGGTGCTCTTTTTTATTTTTTATCTGTGGTAGCCTCAAAGCCTCCATTTAGTCTTTTTGGAGGGGGGTTGTTGTTTGTTTACTGCTCTTCCTGCTTCACAGGACTGGCTTGTCTCTGAAGAGACTTTCCCTTTCCTGGAGATCAATTCCACTGTGCTGCTGCGTCTAATTTTCATTAATAAGAATTTTAGAGGGTGGGGGGAGCAGTAATTTGAAAGAGTCGATTATAGGCTTGTGGGAAGGTCTCTGTGTGTCTTCCCTAGGACACACCCAACCACAGCGGATCTCCAGCATTGGCTTTAAATGCATGCAACACTAACCAGGGTTTGCTGTTCAACATGGTTTGAAAACTAACTTCCAGCATTACTGGAAGATGAGTAACTGCTAAGGTGGAGAAGGCTTGGAGCTGCACCGAGCTGCCAGATCTTGGTACCATTCTGATGTCCAACGGCTATGAACATTGTAAAAAGGAAAGAGAATCTCAGGCCCTTTCCGCACTGCGGGAAGGGCGCTCCCCCACCGGCAGGAATTCTGCCGGTGGAGGGGTGGGGGCCGTTCACACCATGGCGTGCGAGCGGCCTCAGCAGAGGCCAGCACGAGAGAGGCGGCTCCGCACGGAGCCGCCTCTCTCTCGCTGGCCTCTGCTGAGGAGCCGCCTCTTCCGCACGGAGCCGCCTCTTCCCCGTCCCTCTCCCACTCACCTCGTCACCTTCGTCGCCCTGCTGGACTGCTAAGACCTGCCCACGCTGCCCTCCAACCTCCAGGGGTTGGAGGACAGCGAGGGAGGGTCTCAGCAGTCCAGTAGAGCGACGAAGGCGACAAGGTGAGTGGGAGAGGGATGGGGAAAACAGCGCTGTTTTCCAAAAACCTCCCTCCAGGAGGGAGGTTTTTGGAGGCGGCCTGACGCCGCCCTGGGGGTGGAGGAGGGGAGCCAGGTCGGCGCTGCTGCATTTTAGCAGTGCCGCCTGTGCGAACGGCTCCCTGGGGACGGCGTTTTTGCCATCCCCGGGGCGCCGTATATGGCCCGTGCAGAAAGGGCCTCAGTGAAGAAAGAAAGTGGGCGGATAAGATTCATTGTTTACTTCGATGTTGAAAGCGAAACAGTTGAGAATAAAATAAATGAGCTTCAAAGATAGGGATTTTCCGGACAGCTATCAGTGGCTAGAAATGCACACTTGCAGGCAAACTAACTTTCACTGGAAATTAATTAGTAATTGAGAGCATTATTAGTGGCCTTTTTTCCAAAGCCAGACTCAGGTAGATGATAAAAAAGGTACAAACTTTAAAATCCATTAAAAGTGTAACGAACATGTGTAATTAATATTTCATGAAACAGGAGCAGACCCTGAAGAGGACTTTCGACCTCACAGTGATTCATACAGATGCATATTCAACAACCTTTTTTTTTTTTGCTTGGGAAATAGCTATGTTCATCTCAGTTTGTTTCTCCCTCCCCATGTCTGTTACCTTGGAATGTGGTTTCTTGAGAGTCAGCATCAGTATCAGACAGTGGCCGCTGCAGTTTCAGTGGGGTTGGGCTGAAATAGTTTTGGTTGCCGCTATAGGCGTGCTTTACTGCTGTTTCCTATGTTTGCTACGTATAATTGAGTGTTTGTTTCTTTTAATATTGTCTATCATCTTGGGCAATTTTGAGGAGTGACAATGAAGAAATTATACCCTCGCCCCAAAAAGATTGGAATGAACTTTTGACCAGAAAAATAACAGTCTTTGAAAACTGTACTCCCTAAAACACATTGGCGCATTCCGCACATGCAGAATAATGCACTTTCAAACTACTTTCAGTGCTCTTTGAAACTGTGCGGAATGGCAAAATCCACTTGCAAACAGTTGTGAAAGTGGTTTGAAAACGCATTATTTTGCGTGTGCGGAAGGGGCCATTGATTGTTTTTCAGAAGCAAATCCTGGGTTATTAGGAGGTACTAAAAGTAATCCCAGTGAACTGACTCCTTCTGGAAAGTTAATGTTGACATGTACCCAACCTTGCTGTGACTCTACCACCTTAAAAACGTCTAGTGGCTTCGTCCACGGAAATATGGGATAGTGCCCCTGGTCACAGATCAATTCCCTTTTCCTGTAGGTATTATCTGATCCCAAACTATTCTGTTGACTTGCTTCAAACATTCACATCTTATGGTAAGAGTCTGTTTGCATGAACAGTGAGGCATCCAAAGGATTATTTTATCCAAACCGATTGCAGACTCTGGAAGTCAATCTGAATTGCCATCCAGTGTTCCATGTAAAGCCAACTTAATTTGGGAGGGAGGCACTTTATGTGCTCAAATGCAGCACATTCATGCCTGTTTGTAGGACAAATCTGCATTTAAACAGTGGGAGGGGATGTTTTGGAAAGGCACCCGTGTGAGTGCCATTTTGAGAATGGATCAAGCAGCATTTTGTATGGGTTTTATAGCCCAGGCAAGCCCAAACTCATCAGATCTCGAAAGCTATGCGGGATCAGCCCTGGTTACAGAGGTGGGATCCAGCAGGTTCTCACAGGTTCCCGAGAGTAGGTTACTAATTATTTGTGTGTGCCTAGAGGGGGTTATTAATTGGTGATTTTGCTACGTGATGTTTGCCTGAGTTACGCCCCTCCTCTCAGCAGTAGCACGCAGAACTTGAAGCAGTCTAGCAGGAGGTGCACCGGCGTACGTGGCAGCCTGCGCCTGCGTGCATTCGTTTCCCACCCAAGGACCGGCGCAGCGGCTGCGTCCTTGCCACAGCCCCGCCCAGGAATGCCCAGCCACGCCCCCGTCGTGCCCCGCCCAGCCCCATTGGCACTACGCCACAGTTTGAATCCCACCCCCATGAGAACCTGCTACTAAAATTTTTGGATCCCACCACTGCCTGGTTAGTACTTGGATGGGAGACCACCAGGGAAGTCCAGGATTGCTACACAGAGGCAGGCAATGGCAAAGCCCCTCTCTTTGCCTCTTGCGTTGAAAATCCCCTTTGGGTCACCATCAGTTGGCAGTAACTTGATGGCAAAAGAAGAAAAAGAAGACGCCAACCCCAGACCCTTTTCAGCAGTATTGCAGGATACAGTTCAGAAGAAGTTTAATTTCAGCTGGTGTCCTTGTTTTTGCCTTTCTTCGCTTCCTGCTATAATTTTGTCTCCCCTACCATAATCCTGTTTTTTTTCCCTTAATTCCTTACCATAATTGTGGAATGTTGCTTTACTATTCAGAATACTTTCTAGCTGCAAAATATAACACTTTAACAACATTTGTTATTCTCTTGTCATTCTTAATTTTAATATGTATATGCGTATATATAACTATATATATATACACACACATACACACACCTCTCTTCTGTACCTGTCTGCTTCCAGGAAATCTTCTGTGCCGCAGAATTTAATAATGGTGGGTAAATCGTGACTTTTTAATTGGCAGCTCCTGCGCTTTAATCCTTATCCTGCTTTTTATTCTCCGCGCTCTCCGTGCCCGGCTCATCTTGCGGCTGTGATCTTTTGCCGTCGCTTTAATTATGGAGCGAGGCAGCCCGACGTGTTTTTTTTTTCTCCGTTGTGTATTATTAATAGCGCCTGGTTTAAAGTTTTCAGTTGCAAAGCAAATGTTGAATCATCTGGATTTGGCTAGGTTTTGAAATTATACCTGGGCATGCCTCTTTTTTTTAAAAAAAAAATAACCATTCCTATTCCCAACAGATTACACAATAGGGCTGATTAGCAGCACCATTTTGTAATACCACTTAAGGCTTTATCACAGTGGAGTACTGCCAGTAATAGTTTTTAATTCACTTATATGTACCAATTCATCTCTGTCAGGCTCCTATTCATTTCTTCCCTGTTTTACTCTGCCCCTAGCTTTTGTATAATGAGGTACGATGTCCCCCACTTAAAGAAAGGAGGGTGCAGAAAACTCAAGCAAATGGCCTCTCCTCCTGACTTTTCAGGCAACCGAGCCTGCGGTTCCCACATTAATGCGCTTTTTATAAATTAATTTATTTAGGAGAATCTTGGAGTTGAGAGGGGAGATGGGGAAAGTGCACTGATCAATTAATTCAAGTGTGGGGGGCAGCGGGACTTCTGGCAGGCATCTGTCAAAATCAGTGCTTTAATCAATATCTCTGTGATTTAGTACGGACCTGTTGAAGAGAAGTCTTTTTTCAAAATTCTTACCCTGCTGCATTTTGAGGCCGTTGGGAGCATGTCTGTTTACGGGCACGGAAGTGTCATCAGTGTGCAAATATCTGGGCAGAGGGAAGCACTCACCTGTAGCAGTCGTGGTGGTTTCGTGGTGATACGCTTGCTTGCTTGCTTGCTTGCTTGCTTGCTTCCTTCAGCTAAACACCAGAGCATGATTATAAAGCATCAGGTATTCCCTAAGACCTTAGCCAGTGTTTGTTTAGAATACGGTAGCTTTTGGGATCTGTTTTGTGAAACCATTTTGCCCTTTAGTGTTCTGGACACTGAACTAAGCGCTCACTTTGGCTGTTTGGTCCCCCAGGATTGGTGCAAAGCATCAGGAGCTACGGCAGAGGCAGGTTAGAGGCCTGGCTGAGTATTCCACGGGTCCCGTAGGATCACCTCCCGATATCGATGACGACGAGACGGACCCAAACTATGCACAAGTAAATCACTTCCGCGAAAGGTATCCAGCTATCAGTGCCTACAGGCCATCTTTGCCACCTCCGCCAGAGACCTTTGGGTGTGAGAACCCTCCAGCGCCACTGGAAGAACTTTATGCAAGGATAAACAAGCCATCTCATCAGCATGCTCCTGTTGAGAGGTAACACTCCTATCCCAGAACCTACTTATGCAAGCGTGGAGGTATTTTTCATATGTAACAAAATGGCACAGAGCCTATGTTCCATTTCAAAGAGTGGTTTTGAGAACAAATGACCTTCAGTGGCGTTGCACACTCGGGGAGGAAGGGACGCCCCGAGTGGAGCTGCGGCAGAGGCGTGGCCGTGAAGGGGGTGTGGCAGGGACGTTCTGGAGCAGGGGCAGGGCCAGGTGGCGCCACAGCAGGGGCACAGGCCGCGCGCACCCTGGACGTAGTTTCCCTTTGCTTTGCCTCTGATGACCTGCAATGCTGACCCGGTACACCAGGACATAAATGTTTTGACTGATGCACCACCTCAGCGTAAGGCTGCTAACACCAGGTTGTGAAATCCTTGGCAATTTAGAAGCAGGTCCTGAAGAAAGGAAATGTGAAAGGGTTGCCACTTAGAATACATGTCATCCCATACATAGAATTTGCTCTTCCAGGGGGGACTGATCTGTGTCATCTGGAGATCAGTTGTAATTCTGGAAGTCCAGAAGTTGGCAACCGTCCCTTAGTGTCAGCAATAGTCTGGCAAAAGGGAGACTCGACTTTGGTGTAGGCAAATGAACTGACAGTTTGGATCTTTGTGTTTCTTAATTCGTGACACTGCATTCCTAAGCAGACCAGCACCTCTCTAAACCCGCTGATGTTAACGGACTTTAAACTATGGAACGCTGCTTAGAATTGCCCCTTAAGAAGAGCCATTCTGATTATGACGTTATGGTTCCTCACTCCCACTGGCTACTTTGCAAACGCCCAGGGGCTTATAATTGCTTAAAAGAATACCACTGATTTCCTCTGCGTTTGCGTCATTGCCATTCTCGCAAAATTACCACAAAATCGAAATCGTTCCCCAAAAGTCTGTTGTTTCGCAAATTGACCGAGTTGACCCGCCTCCAGTCTAGCTGTTAGTGCCGCTGAATGAGTTGTTTTTGTTCTCCTGCTCGGAAGACGTCGTCGTTCCGCAGCCTTGAAGCCTCGAGCGTTCGGATTGCTTTTTGGCCCCTGCAACCGCTTGGTGCCCATTAGCGACCGGCGTTTGGAGCGTATATACGGTGATTTACTATGCATGCTTACAGTTTACATTTCCCCTGTTGTGTGATATTATGTGCTTTCAATTAGGCTGGAGGAAGGGCTGAGAATCCTGGCACTTTTATGCAGACTGTAAAGCTTGGCTTCACAAGACAGATTGCCTTTCAGGGTCTTTCCAATAACCAAGTGGGGAGGAAGGAGCCGTTTTTAATCCTTACTGTCAAACTTGCAGGTAGAGAGCATTAAGAAATATAGTATTTTTTCCCCCTCTCTGTATGAGTTGAAAAGGAAAACGTACATTCCTATGGCACAGTCGTGCAGCCATCGCCAAGGGATTCTGAAAGCAGGCTCCTTCTGGTATTAGGGAGTGTGAGAAATATAGTGCTTCACAAAGCTTGCTGTGTTCTTAAAAATCCAGTCCAGGTTTGTTTGTTTTTTCTTCCCACCCCCCACCCCCCCCAAGCAGTATCTACAAATGTAGCAAAAATGGATGCCTGGGATGTATCACATGCACACACATGAAGCTGCTGTACCCTGGATCAGACTGTCAATCCATCAAAGTTAGTATTGTCTACTCAGACTGGCAGCTGCTCTCTGGGGTCTCAAGTGGAGGTCTTTCCCATTGCCCACGTCCAGCTCCATCTTACTGTGGGATACCTGGCAGTAAACCTGGGCCCTTTTGTATGGCAAGCAGGAGCTCTGCCACTGAGCCACAGCCCTGCCTCAGTTAAAGGTGAAGGAATCTCTGATTACTGACATGGTTATTGGCCCTGTCAGTTCTATGCCACATATTTTTCCTTATTTATTTACTTTCTGTAAACTTTGCCTTTCTGTCCCAGTGAAAAAGGCAGACTGTAGCAACAATCAACACGATACCTTCTTTTAGGACTAACTACACACACACACACACACACACACACACACACAATAACACAAACCAGTATGCAAGCTTTCAAGTTCACCAGAACTCTTCCTCAGGCTTGATGTTACAAAAAAAAAAAAACCCAAAGGAAGATACTCCTCGCTGTGATTTTTAAAGAGGTGTTAGTTTTTATACCTTGCTTTTCTCTACTGAGAGGTGACTCTAAGTGGCTTGCAATTGTATTCCCCTCCCCACAAGAAAGGTAAATGGAGCTGAGAGATTTCGGAGAGAACTGTGACTAGCCCAAGGGGCTTATGTTTGCTTGTTTTATCTACCCTTCTTTTGATGTTTTGTTTTAGATAAGAAGAAGCATTTATTGTCATTGTGCATGTACAACGAAATTTACAACCATTCCCCAATGCACACTATTTCAGACCTCACACCCCATCCTCACATTCCCTTTCCTCCACCCATCCCTACACAGTCCCGAACACATCAACACAAAACCATGGAGTTCAGCATAGCGACAGCTCTGGAATAGAAGCCATTTCTAAGCCTATTTGTCCTTGGTTTTTATAATCCTAAATTGTCTGCTAGATGATAACATTTGAAAAAGAAAGTATGCCAGATAAGACGGGCCCTTCAGAATATTCTTGTGAGGTGGGGCTGAGAGAGTTCCGAAGAACTGGGACGAGCCCAAGGTCGCCCAGCAGGAATGTAGGAGTGCAGAAACACGTGTGGTTCACCAGATAAGCCTCTGCCATTCAAGTGGAGGAGTGGGGAATCAAACCTGCTTCTCCAGATTAGAATCCACCTGCTCTTAACCACTACATCACGCTTGATGATGATAACGACAACGACGGCAACTACCACCACAAGGCCACCCAGCAGGCTTCAAGTGGAAGAGTGGGGAATCAAGATTAGTGTTTGCCACTCTTAACCACTGCACTATGCTTGTTCTCCTTCACCAACATCTCTGTGTTCAGGCCTTTGAAAAAATATAGAAAGGAAGGAAGGAAGGAAGGAAGGAAGGAAGGGAAGAGAAGGGAAGGGAACGGAGGGGAAGGGAAGGAAGGAAGGGAACAAGGGAAGGGAAGGGAAGGGAAGGGAAGGGAAGGAAGGGAAGGGAAGGAAAGGGGAAGGGAAGGGAAGGAAGGAAGGAAGGAAGGAAGGAAGGAAGGAAGGAAGGTAGGTAGGTAGGTAGGTAGGTAGGTAGGTAGGTAGGTAGGTAGGTAGGTAGGTAGGTTAATTCATGCCATTGATGTGACTTTGCAACATTCCTCTGAGCAAGAGGGAAAAAGGCAAATTGTGTTTCTCTACTGTGTGACAGGGGAATTCACTGCCTCGGAGAGTTGTGGAGTCTCCTCCTTTGGAGGTTTTTAAACAGAGACTGGATGAACATATGTTGGGAGTGCTTTGATTGTGTGTTCCTTCATGGCAATGGGCTGGACTTGATGACCCTTGTGGTCTCTTCCAACTCTATGATTCTATGATCTATCATTGAGCCACACTCCTTCCTAGATTTACATGTGCCATCTTAAATTGTTCCTATGGTAGCTTTTTGCACGTAGAGTTTTGTCCACTGGTCCAAGGAACAGAAGGATCATAGCAATGTTTTTATTCGTCTAACTGAAGCAATTTCACATATATTCAGGCTGAGTGTTTAGAACTTGGTACATTGTACACCGGTTCCTTCTTACTTTCTCCTTACATGATTTTTCACAGTTAATGTTATTTCAGGTAAGTGACTTTTTTCCTCTCTCACCTCTGACTCATAATCTGTGACACAGGATGTTAGGACCTGAGAAATGTCCTAAATGATTTATTTTCCCACCTCTTTTAGTTTCGACAAACAGGATTTAGATGATCTCATCTCAGTCTAGGAATTTCAGTCATGGGCCATTACCATAGAGAATTGAATTAAAACGCGCGCATCGAACCAAGCAATCATTTTTCCCCCCTATGAATGTATTATCGTCCTTTTAATGATTTTATAAAATTATGAGGCTGGTTATAATGAAAGGATCTCTGCAGCTTGATCAGCATATCTAGTGACTGATTCACAATTAGTCCCAAATCCCGTTGCAAAATGCTCTATTTTAATGTCCCTGTTCTTACTTGTTCCCAAACTACCCCAATCATGAACAGCCTTTCTATACTTCAAAAGGATAGAAGTAACCCTGAAGTGTTAACCTTTTCTATTGTCAGGATCCTCTTGATATCTTGATGCATACCTTATGGTTTGAACTTCCCTCCTTTCTGTTTCAACTCAACTCCAGTGAGTCTCAGTGAAGGCAGACTTGACATTTGTGTGGTTCACACATTTTTCTTGGCTGAATGTTTTTTGGGAGTTGGCCTTTTTCATCTAACATATTGTCAAAGGCTTTCACGGCCGGATTCAACTGCTTGTGGTGGGTTTTCTGGACTGTGTGGCCGTGGTCTGGTAGATCTTGTTCCTAACGTTTCGCCTGCATCTGTGGCTGGCATCTTCAGAGGTGTATCACAGAGAGAAGTGTGTAACAGACTTAGTCCCTTAGTGCTGTTTTGTGGATCATTACAACAATTACAGAATTGCTTTCAGCAGGGTGTAAGATCTAAGCCAGGAACTTTCAGGAGTGAGAGACATCATATGAAAATAAGTCTGTGTTATGAGAGACATCATATGTGTTGGAAGAAAAGGGACTTTACGCTGTTTCCTGCCTCATCCTGCAGAGGGGGTTTTTACTAGCGAGCTAGTGGCTAGATAGGGACTTAGGAATTTGTCACCTTTACTCTATCATGCTGAGTCTATCCCTTTGATGTAGACTGATACTCTTAGGGACTTCCTCCCTTGCTTCCGCCTTCTTCTCAAACCTCTCCATTACTCTTACCTTCTCCATTACTCTTACCTAGGGAGAGGATGCGTCTCCTACGCATCCACCTCCATCCAGCTAGATTAGAATAGATAGTGAACCTATCTCTCCACCTTTCTATCCAGAATGGAGTTCACTAATAAATACTCTTTTTATTAAATTAGAAACTACAAATGACTCTGACTTTCTTTTGTGTCTGAAGTTCTCTCTAGCAAGCTCAACCACGCGTTTGTGCTCAGGTAAGCTTCCCTGTGTTTAGCCTCTGTGCCACTCTGCTACTTTTCAAGGGATACACACGCACCAGGTGTGGATCTCCCAACAATATGAAAATAAGTCTGCCTTATGCTGAGGCTATTTCAGTGTGGGTTTGTGCACTGGAAAATAGACCATATTCATAGTGATACATGTCTAGTATATACAGCTCTTCTAACCATTTACAGTAGACCAGTGCTGCTTTATCATCTGCTTTATCATCTTATCATCTGCTTTATCATCTTACTGCTTTATCATCTTAGTCTCAGCATACTTCCACATATAGTTTTCTCAATTTGAATTTGTACCTTTGCAGGTAAACTGAAATGTGTGAATGTCTGTAGAAGTGTTTTTTTCTGTGGGTAAGAACAGATGCACATTGACACACTACCTCTCCCACAGTTTTCTGGCACCATCATCTGAATGCAGAAAAAAGTAATAATGAATGATGCAGTAATACATTTAGCAGCAGAAATCGACTTCTGTTTAATTCATTATTTGACTGACCCTATTTGTATGCTGACGTCGGTGCAACGTGTAAAAATGTATTGGTATGATTCTACATTAGGCACAGTTATAAGCTCTGTGCATTGATAACTCTGGGAAAATATCACTATAACTTGCTTAAAACAGTGGCTCACTTCACATATCAGTGCAACAGAATGGACGGATGTGGACAGAATGGAGCAGGGGCAGAGAGAGTGACAAGGATGAACAGGGGCATGGATTCCAAGCTCCATGATGAACGGCTGAGCAACCTGGGAATGTTCAGTCTGGGAAAAAAAGGAACTTAGGGAGGGGACGTGATTGCTCTTTTTCAATATTTAAAATGCTGTCACCTAGGGGTGGGTTTGGAGAAGGGAGCTGTTTCTGTTGGCAGCAGAGGATAAGAACCACAATAATGAATTTAAATCATGGGCAGGTAGCACAATTATTTTTATAGAAAGAGTAGTTGAGTAGTGGAATTGGCAGTCTTGGGAGATGGTGAGTTCCCCCTCACAGGTGATCTTCAAGCAACGGCTGACAGAATACCTGACTGGGATTCTTAAAGCCAGTGATGGCGAACCTATGGCACGGGTGCCAGAGGTGGCACTCGGAGCCCTCTCTGTGGGCACACACACACAGAGTTCATCATGTGGGGGTGGAAAATCACCGCCCCCCCCACACACACACACACATCTAGGCTGGTCTGGGCCACTGAGCATGGTGTGCGTGCACCGTGGTGAGCAGGGAGGACTCGGCTGGCGGGCCTGGTGCCTGTGCTCCGGGTGGCTGCTGCCTGGGGGGGGGGGGGCAGAGGAGGCAGAGATGCTAGAGAGGCACAGAGCGGTGCGCGTGGGACTTGCTGGAGGCTACAGCCGGCTGGTCCCTGCTCAAGTGGGTGGGGCGGAGGAAGAGGAAGCCAGCCGGTTTTTTCTAAACTAAAACCTCAGCATTCAGGTTAAATAGTCATGTTGGCACTTTGCAATAAATAAGTGGGGTTTGGGTTGCAATTTGGGCACTCGGTCTCAAAAAGGTTCGCCATCACTGCTTTAAGCTGATCCTGCAGTGAGCAGGGAAATGGACTAGATGGCCTGCCTGTCCCCTTCCTACTATTTGATTCGATGGCTTGGTAAACCATAATAGCAGTTTGTCAGTTCAGACAGTGTGTTAACCCACAGTTGGTACAAACCATGGTTTGCAAACTCAGTTCAACCCATGGTTTCTCATGTAGGGTTGCTGATCAATTGCAAAACTCTGTGTGTGTGTGTGTGTGTGCGCGCGTGCGCGCACGTGCATGCTTAAACTAGGCATAAGCCAAATCTCAATTCTGTTTCTCTAAACTCCTCAAATTCTATGGCTATGTAGGAATTTAAACCTAGGATTTCTAGATCTCAACCAGCTAGTCATTAGAGGTTCACACTAAGTGCAAAAGTAAAGGTATAGACCCTTGAAAACCAGCTTGCTGTAGTGCTTAAGAGCAGTGAACTCAATTCTGGAAAACCAGGTTTGATTCCCCATTTCCTCCACATGAGCAGTGAACTCTTACCTGGAGAACTGCTTGGTTTCCCTCTCCTACACATGATGCCTGTTGGGTGACCTTGGGTTAGTCACAGTTCTTTGGAACTCTCAGCCTCGCCCACCTCACAAGGTGCCTGTTGTTTGGAGAGGAAGGGAAAGGAGTTTGTGAGCCCCTTTGGGTCTCCTTACAGGAGAGAAAGGGGGGGGGTATAAATCCAATCTCTTCTTCGCTTCTTCTTTCAGTAAGATCTACTCCAAAAGGGTTGGATGGAGCAGACTTTTTCCAGTGATGAAAAAGGGAATCACCCAAAAGCTCATGCTAGGGATCAAGAGATCTTCATGTATGTTAGTCCTCTGAGACGGGGCCTGTAGCAAGAAGTGGAACTGAGTGAGACTGAGGGCAGGAGCTGGCTGAATTAATCCCAGTGTTTTCTGTCTGTTTAACTTTTCTTTATAAGACAGAATTAAGAACACAAGAAAGAGTCTGCTGGATCAGACCAGAGTCCATCTAGTCCAGCTACTCGCAGTGGCCCACCAGGTGCCTTTGGGAGCTCACATGCAGGATGAGAAAGCAATGGTTTTCTGCTGCTGCTGCTGCTGCTCATGAGCACCTGGTCTGCTCAGGCATTTGCAATCTCAGATCAAAGAGGATCAAGATTGGTCACCATAGATCGACTTCTCCTCCATAAATCTGTCCAAGCCCTTTTTAAAGCTATCCAGGTTAGTGGCCATCACCACCTCCTGTGGCAGCATATTCATTTGATCAAAGACTCAAGTTCCCTTAACAGCCAGCCTAGTTATCAAAATGTTAACTTTTTTGTGTTTGCATCTTCTTCTTCTTTTTTTTAAACCTGCCATTTCATTTTAAATGCTAATATGTATGTGGGTAATTAAGAAGCCAAAATTGTCTGTGAGGCTGGTAAGCTGTAAGAATGGGAGAGGGAGAGATCATTACGCCTCTGCTCATGGATAGCTATTTGTGAACCAGCTGATAATGTGCAAAACGAAGATTTCGTAAGTGGCATTTTAAATGAATGGTTAATGGCTTGAAGATTAATTAAATAGTCAGAGTTGTTCGAAAGGGAACCTGCTAAAAAATCTTGTTTATGGGCCAGTCGCTTTGCATACTGAAAGTGCAACCAGGAGAGGCTTGTGATATTTCCACCTTCCAAGCAAGCCGCTTAGAGCATTTTTCCTGAACACTGAAACATATCTGACCAGATATGCGCAGTAATAGATAGGTGCCCTAATTAATATGTGCAGGTCAACGGAGCTTTAATGCACGATGATGTTAATCCTAATGAAATGTCACGAGCGCGAGTTATAAAACTTGTAATTTATTTTTTTGACGAGCGTTCTGTTTGAACATGTAAACAGCGGGCCCTGGCAGCCCTGATACCTGTGGCAGATTTTCCCTTGCGCTTCACCCAGCACACCTTCCCCTTCCCCTCCGCTCAGAGATTTTGCCTGCATTGTTTGTATTACGATGCTGTGGCCAACCCCATGCTTGACGTACGCTAGCAGCCGACTTGAGTTGGTAATAAGATGGCAACCTGGTGGGAGGATTTCGGGGGTTGGGAGAAGAGCACCGATATCACTCTGGAGCATGATGCCACTCCTGATGCCACTGCTCTCTTGAGCCCTCTGAGGCTTGTAGGCACCAGCATGTCTCTATCAGGGGCCACTGTGCTGGCAGGTGTCAGCTAAGATATGGTCAGGCAGTCCCAGGGTTAAAGCAGGCCACAGGCAAAGGTGTAGTCAGATAGTCCAGAGTCAATACAGACAGGAGGTCAAGGCAGGCAGGCTGAGGGCCGGAGTTCAGGGAAGCTGACGGAGGCCAGGTGCATGGAGCTTCCCAGTGAAGCACTCTCCTTGCTCCCAGACAGAGCCAAACAGTGGTGGGATCCAAAAATTTTAGTAACAGGTTCCCATGGTGGTGGGATTCAAACTGTGGCATAGTGCCAATGGGGCTGGGCGGGGCACGACGGGAGCGTGGCTGGGCACTCTGGAGGCATGGCATTCCTGGGCGGGGCTGTGGCAAGGAAGCAGCCGCTGCGTGCTCGGGTCCCAAGGGAGAAGCTTGAATGCACGCGACGGCGCGAGGGCTACAAGCCACGCATCGCCTTGAGGTGCACCTCTCCTGCTAGGACTGCTTCCAAGTTCTCTTGGCCGCTACTGCTGAGAGGAGGGGCGTAACTAAGGCAAAAATCACGTGGCAAAATCACCAATTAGTAACCCCCTCTCGGCACACACAAATAATTAGTAACCTACTCTCGGGGACCTGTGAGAACCTGCTGGATCCCACCTCTGGAGCCAAACTCTAGGCAAGGTTTATATACGACACCCTTGCCAACATGGAGATCCCTCTCCATCCATGCCAAGGTTTCCTGCTCCTGGTGGCTCAAAAAAATCTTCTCCCGAGACCTCTAGAAAGACACAGTTGTTCCCCTCACACCCCAAGGCTCTGTGCCCATTGTAACGAACATTTCATTGACTGTGGCCAGGCTTAGCATTTCTTCAAGCATTGAGGGTTGGTGCTTGGGAAAGGCTTGAGAGCTATTGATGCCCCCCCCACCATCCTCTGCTGTGAGAGAGAAAAACTGAATGTGGGAATTGTAGCACGGCCAAACCCTGTAATAAAACGCACGCACTGTGTGGTGATGATTTCCACAGATGCGTCTTTAAATGTTGTTTTTATTATTGGTTGCTTATGGGATCCTTTTGAACGTCACTCGGGCCCCATTTTTACAAGGGGGAAAGTAGACTCGTTCAAATTTTAAATGAATAAAGTTGCAGTTCTGGTGTTAATCATGATAATGTTCAAATGCACGATTCTGTGACTGTGAAATCACAGCAGTGAGATTGACAGAGACTTTGCAGACATGGATCACAATATAAAACACCTGCTGAAGGGGGGGGGGTGCAGACTTGGCCAGACTTTTTCAAACCATTTCCAATCCAGAGCTTTCCTGCAGTGATTACCGTGATTAAGCAGGTACACAGGGGGGCTCGTCTTCCCCGGTATATCAAAATAAAGACTTCCAGGATTGGACCAGATGACCCTTCATTGCTAAGGCAGTGAGGTCAGCGTGGAGCGCACTGGAGAGCTCCCTTGGCAATGATTACATGCTGCTTACCGCAAAAGATTTGTTAAGACAGTGATGGAAAGGCTTAATGCATGAAGTGGAGAAGCACAGCACGCACCACCGTGATTAAGAGGACAGTGAGCTGGAAACAGCTGCAGAGCCCCCCCAGCTCATCCTGCATGGCTGAGATGAAGGCCACCTGGGTTGGCTACCGTGCCCACCTTTAAGGAAGGACCTGAGGGAGTGTTAAACAAGGCCCCCCATTGTTCAAGTTTCTACATGGTGGTTGTTTTTTAAAAAATGGGAGAATGACTTGTTGACATCTGTAGGTACCTCTCTCCTCAGACAGACAGACATTGACATTGCGACAAGACAGGACAGGATGGCAGATATGGTGACAGCCAGACAGACAGACAGACAGACGCTTCATGCTTCTAAATAGTTTTTTCTTTTGTTTTCTGCATCTACTATGTATTTAATTATTCGATTGTATTAACCGCTGTTTATATGGAGTTTTAGTGTGTTTTAGTGATTATTAACTGGATGGAGCGACATTAATTGTTTACTGTGTTTTGTATGGATTGCTCCTTTACCTGATAGCTGTGGAATTTTATGTTAAAGCAATTTCCAGAGTCCTTTGGGGATGGGGCGGTGTAGAAACCAAATGAATGAATGAATGAATGAATGAATGAATGAATGAATGAATGAATGGAATCGAATGAAATGAAATTGAATGAATGAATGAATGAATGAATAAATAAAAATAAAGCGCTATCAAGTTGCAGCCCACAGAGTTTTCAAGGCCAAAGACGAACAGAGGTGGTTTGCCATCACCTGCCTCCTTATAGCAATCCAGGACTTCCTTGGTGGTTTCGTCATGCAAGTATTAACCAGGGCTGGCCCCGCTTCGCTTCTGAGGTCTGATAAGATTTGGCTAGCTTGGGCAATCCAGGTCAGAACACTTTAAGGAGTAACTGTTCCAAATGTATCTTCGTCTCCTCCTCCTCACAGTTTTGCCACCCTGTTGTAGTCTGAGAAATTGAGGGGGGGGGCATTCTTGAGACTTTTGGGAGGGTGCCCACCACTCAGTCTTTATTGGCATGAAATATCTACAAAATATTTATCAATCAGAATATGCTGCCGTCTCTACCCACTGAAGCTGGCTACTGCAGTCTTGTGCTTACCTTCTCGAGTCCTCATAGCACGCTAGAGAGAGTTAGCAGCAACAGTGACCACATTCCCTGCAGGTTTGGGGTACTCTTTCTTTTACCAGCAAGGGGCCAGAGAGAGGATAGGAAATGATTGCTTCCTGCTCTCTTGCTGGCCCGGCTTCATAAAGACTCCATATGAGCAACGATGCTGGACCACATGATAATGTCCGATGCCAGGTCAGAGGGCATGAAGCAGTGTTTCCTCTCATGAGTACAATATGAAAAAAAAACATTTCACAGCAGCTGTAAGCAATATGACTGCTGTTCTCACCCAAACCATATAAACAAGGTGCTTGCAGTGAGATACGTGGAGGAGTTTGGTTTCACAGAACGGTACATGTCCGCTAGGGTAGAAGAAGGAGGAGGAGGAGGAGGAGGAGGAGGAGTTTGGATTTATATCCCCCCTTTCTCTCCTATAGGGGACTCAAAGGGGCTTACAATCTCCTTGCCCTTCCCCCCCTCACAACAAACACCCTGTGAGGTAGGTGGGAGCTGAGAGAGCTCCGAGAAGCTGTAGACTAGCCCAAGGTCACCCAGCTGGGCGTGTGTGGGAGTGCACAGGCTAGGTCTCTTGGAATTCCCCAGATAAGCCTCCCCAGCCAGCTCAGGGTGGCAGTGAGCTGGGGAATCAAACCCTCGTTCCTCCAGGATTCAGAGACACACGCAGCTCTGCCTAACCTCCCTAAGCCACTGCTTCCACCCATGCATCTATCCCAAATCCTGTTTTGTTTCTGTAAAAAATATATCTATTCTTGGCCTGTTACCATCGTGGGCTTTCATGGCGGCAGCGTTTTTACATCTCTTAATCTAAAAAAAACACCACAGCAGGATTTAAAAAAATCCAGATAACCTAATCTCCTCAAAAGATACCTACAGCCTGTTCTCTGTTAAAAGTCTTGGCAAAGAAAATGGCATTGCAGTCATTCCTATGAATTTCTAAAACAAGCATAATTTCCCTTCTTGTGGAGCCTCTTCCGCGAAGTGAGAGCTGCAATGGAAAAGGAACGGGCTCCGGTTCACGCCAAGCAAGGTACCTTAAGCAGGACAGCAACCAGTAGATGGCATTGTGAAGGCCATAGTTGACACATGAGGGCATGTGGGAGGAGAAGGTCCTTTAGATGCATGGCTCCTGGGACATAAAGAACCTTAAAGGTCATAATTACCTCGAATTGGATTTGGAAACAAACCAGCAGCCATTGTGAGTCTTTTAAGAGAGGCAAGAGTACAGTGGAACCTTGGTTTTCGTTGGTAATCCCTTCCTCAAAAAAAGAATCGATTGAAAACCAGGGGAAACCGGATGAAAAACCGGAGGCAAACTCTTTTCCACTTAGGAATCAATGTAAATCCAATTAATCCGTTCCAGGCACTCTTTAAAACATACATTATACCAAAAACACACATTTTTTTTTGGTGAATAAAATATAGTGCCAAAGCTGAAAACGGTAACAAACAATAACACTAGGATCAGCTTCAGAGCCAGTGGACCAACGTCGCACCAGAAAGCTGTCCGAAGAGGTCTGTTTCTGACGCCTCTTTAAGATTTGTCTTGAAATGGGGCAAGACATTGTCATTAAACAAGTTGCAGACACGGCCTGCAACAGCTTTGTCCGGGTGATTTTTCTCCACAAACCCCTGCACCTTACTGCAAATCAATGAAAACCAAGGCAAATCGATGGAAACCGATAAAAAATTTTCACTGAAAAACTCGATGAAAACCGAAATCGATGAAAACCGAAGGCAATGAAAACTGAGGTTCCACTGTATATTCTGGTTAGCTAGCCCTGACAATAACCAGACTGCCCATTCTACACTAGTCACAAAAATTCTAGGGGAAAAGAAATTCGCTTCAAAAGTCATTTCAATATATACAGGATGGCCCTGATCTGGCTGCCCTGAAGTTCATATTTCCAGCCTCCTTCAATGACCATCTTTTGGGAAGATGGAAACTATCCTCCCTTCCTGAAGCTGTTTCAATATCCCCAAGCAGCTTGGGTGTATTCATGCCTGATCCAGCCTCCCTGAAGGGTGTTCCAGTGAGACTGCCCTCACATTTATAGAATACCCTGATATTTTACCACTGCTTACTCATAGTTTTTTGCAGTTTTCCAAGTCAATCATGGTTTTTCCAATACGTGCCATGACAATAACTTCCATTTTTTACTGTTCATAAATTATGGAAGTATCTTTTACTGTTCTGAACAAGCTAACGTGTTAACATTCTTGTTGAGTCAAATCGCCAACCTTAACCTGAACAGCTTCTGTACCTGTAATTTGTAGAAAGGGAGAAAATAGAGACAAGGTTTCTTTTTATGGGTCCCTCAGTTGTGCCTGAAACATGAGAACAAGCACAACAAATCCTAACATGATGGTTTGCCACCCCAGCCACAGATGCATGCAACTTGTGCTTATCCAGAGTGCAAGAAGATAATGACTGCAATCCTAAAAACACTTACTTGGAAGCAAGTCCCTTTGCTTACTCATGCTTACTCATGAGAACCAGCATGGTATAGTGGTTAAGAGCATGTGGATTCTAATCTGGAGAACTGGGTTTGATTTTCCACTCCTCCACCTGAGTGGCAGGGGCTTATTTGGTGAACTTGGGATGTGTGGTTTCCCTGCGACTCCTGCAATCCCTAAGCTGGGTGACCTTGGGCTTAGCTCACACAGTTCTCCTTCTGAACTCTCTCTAGCCCTGCACCTTAATTCCTCACAACAGGGTGTCTGTTGTGGGGAGAGGAAGGGAAAGGAGCTTGTAAGGAGACACCTTGAGTATCCTTACAGGAGGGAAAGGTGCGGTATAAATCCAAACTCCTCCTCCTCCTCCTCCTCCTCCTCCTCCTCCTCCTCCTCCTCTTCTTCTTCGAAGTAAATTGAATTTTCTTCTCAACATCAAGTAGCATGACTTACTATGAACAGTGGGACACCAATGTAGTGAGGAGGGTATTGCTTTGATCAGTCCGTTCAGAGAAATAAGATTTATTTGGAAATAGTACAATCTTCATCAAATCACCTTCAAGGCAACTCATACATATATATTTTAAAAAGTGCCAAGCGATCCCTTGGGTATGTTGAGGCGGATTCAGATGCAAGTGGACTATGAGCAGCAAATATCTTTTGCCTGGTTTTGAAGACTGAATGTTTCCAGATATGTGGTTGAATCCATGAGAGCTTTTCCATTTCTGCAGATGCAACACAGCTTTCTCTCCTCGGCTCTCTCAGTGAAGCCTAAAATGTCCCCCAAAATGGCATTCCTGAGGATAGAAGCCTTTCTGGAACATTTGGGGCTGCCGTTGGAAGAGGAGGAGATAAGAAAGTAACACATTGCGGGGCAAACTACTTCAGCCACAGTAAGGCTGTGGTGGATAGCCATCCCATCGATTTATTTACGAACTTATCATATAGCTTGTAATTCACGATTTCTATTTGATGGTGTCCAGGCCTTTTCTGTGCATTTTTTTTGCCACAACTTGCATTCAGAAATGCCGCTTCAGCTCAGAGAGTGCGGTGGGTGTTCCGTATCAGCGAGGCAGCCATGATTTACAACTCCGATGGCGCTGATGAGAGGCTGGTTTCGCAGATTTTGAACGCTCCCCATCCTTATTAATCAGAGAAGATGTTATCTTCTCTGCCGTAATATTCAATCACTTCATCTCACAGCATGGAAGGTAATGCCATATATTTGGAGAATTTTCAGAATGACTGCAGGATATCTCTTTACAAGCAAGGAAGCTATATGCATGCAAATGATAATGCTAGAAGTGGAAACGGTTTAAGGATTGGGTGTCTTGAAGAGGCGAGTAGAGTCTGTGTCACAAGGCACAAGATTTATTTTTATTTGCTTTTTCTTTAAGGATTCAAGTTTATCTGTATACTTTCTTAAGAGTCATTTGGCTGCTGTTCCTGTTTTGTTTTTTTTTCACCCAAGGGAAGTCAGCACAGCACATCCTTCTTCTGAATGCTTTTGAAAGGTTTACTGAATGTGCATCCTCTGATAAGAGAACCTGAACCTCAGTGGAGTTTTGTCTCTCCTTCTCAGATAGGCGCTGAAGCTTTTTGAACCCAGAGCTAAATCGTCCCTTCTGTT
Source organism: Sphaerodactylus townsendi (assembly GCF_021028975.2). Taxonomy (NCBI): domain Eukaryota; kingdom Metazoa; phylum Chordata; class Lepidosauria; order Squamata; family Sphaerodactylidae; genus Sphaerodactylus; species Sphaerodactylus townsendi. The sequence goes on along the minus strand of NC_059426.1, from coordinate 17,547,117 downwards.
TTTTCCTCGAAGTTTGTGTTTGGCTTACTCCAGCGGTGTCCAACTCTGGCGCCCCAGATGTTCATGGACTACGATTCCTATCAGTCCCAATTGCCCATGCTGGCAGGGGCTGATGGGAATCGTAGTCCATGAACATCTGGGGCGCCAGAGTTGGAAACCCCTGGCTTCCACTATTCCAAGCCCTCGGTGTTCTCTTTGCCAGGATCTTTACTGTTCCTCAGGTTTCGTCGCGATAAGGGGGTTTGATGTCCATGGTTTGTCCTTTTGCCAGGAGTCTTTCCGCTGATTCATTTAAATCAGGATTCTCTTCTGCCAGTATTTTCCCCCCAGATGCTGAGATGAAAGGGAAAGGGTTTTAGATGTTTAAAAGGCCTTATTGTTTATGTTCAGAGGGCTTAAGAGTTCAGGGCTGATCCTCACCATTTGCACCGCTGTGGGGCAAACAGAAGGCAAGCGGACAGACAAGGAAGATTTTGTTTATCATTTAAACTTGTTATGCTTGGAAAGAGATGAATGTTCATTCCGGGCCCTTGCACATTCCACCGGAGCGAGAGGCTACAGCCGTTTCACGGATAGGAGCTGCCATGTAAGACATCTGTAGAACTACAGCATTGCTCTGGCCGCCTGCTTTTCCCAAGCACTGTTTGAAGCTGCCTGACGCCAAGGCCGGTGGAGCCTTCCCTTGACTGGCAGCAGCTCTTCAGGGTCCCAGGTGGAGATCCTCCCCATCACCTGCTGCCTGATGTTTGTTACCAGCAATGCTGGGGATTGATCCTGGGACTATTTGCATGGCAAGCATATGTTCCAGCACCAAACTACAGACCCGTCCTGTTCTTAGATTGGTTGGATGTACATTGTAGAAGGCAACTGCATGGCACTTTCTCGTAAGCTTTCCACAGGCATTTCATGGTAGGGGAGCGTATCAGCTGCATCCAGATTGGGCGGACAGGGGTGGCACCACTCTGGCGCCACACCACCCTCTCCCGAGGGCTTCCCTGCAGCCACAAAACAAAAAAACAGCCAGCAAGAATCCCCCACCGGCTTGGACGGCGGAACCGGAGGTGCTTTAGATGGACAACCAGTGGCCATATGGGATAAAAAAACTTCAGGAAAGAATCCAAGAGAACTCTGGTCCAGCCCCCACAGAAACCTGCACACGCTGAACCAGGCCAGTCAGGGAAAGGCCCCAAAACAATACAGATAACACTGACAGCAAAACTCCACAGCAGGTGCTAGTCAGTAACTGAACAGCATTCCAATCCCCTCTGCACATGCCGCCTCCCTTACCCCCCCCCCCCCGGTTGGTCAGGGAACGCTTTATGGAACACCTTATCCATGCACGGAGCTTTTACGTCCGAGGTGTAAACTCATTGTTCATACCCCGGAGGACAGGCCAGAACTTGAGACAAATTGGTGGCCCCGATCCAAGATCCGAAATCTGAAATCCCCTCTTCACAATAACAGAGATATGCTGCAAAAAACATGGCACATTTCCGAGGCTGGCTCAGTTGGCGCACGGGGGCTGGATGGGCAGTGGGAGCCAATTAAGTTTGACTCCATCCACTGGCCCGGACCCAGAATGCCCCCAGTCACGCTGGTGCAGCTTTCTGTGCCAGTGGGCCTAGGCAAGGATGGCAGCTTCCGGACCAGGAGCTGCAGTGTGGTGCCTGCCCAGCCATGTAAATCAGCCCTCTGCTGGCCCATTTGCCCCTTGTGCTGGTGGGGTGAGCACTTTCGCTGGCTCAGGACTGGGCTGGCTCCAGAGGTCGGTCTGCCCCCCCCCCCCTCCCCCGGGTTGGACTGTTGAAGCCTCAGAGACTATGAAAATGAAAACAAGATTGTACTTATATGCCCCTCATGTTCCCTGGGAAGTTGAACAGGTCCCCATTTCTCCAACCTTGCTGTTTGAGAAGGCATCCTCCAGGGTTGTTATAAGGATAAAAAGGTGGAGAGGAGGTGAGCTACTTGCGTCTCCGCTGGGGAGAAAAGAAGCAGAATTGGTTTTCATATCCTGCTTTTCTCTACTTTTAAGGAGTCTCAAAACGACTTACCTTCCCCTCCCTACAACAGACACCTTGTGAGGCAGGCTGAGAAAGTTCTGCAATCTGTGGCTAACCCAAGGTCACCCAGCTGGCTTTACGTGAAAGAGTGGAGAATATCCAGATTAGAGTTGGCCTCTCTTAACCACTATGCCATACTGGATATAAACCAAACAAATAAGTTGTGATTAGGTGACTGAATCCTGTTTTCTTTTTGTTCATTCTGTACTTCCTGTGATCAATTTTGTTCTGGAATTAGCTGAAGGAAGATCTTTCATTCACTTGGTCTGTGGCATTCATAATTTTATAGCCTCTACTACGCCCCTCATCAGTTTTTCCCTAACGTAAGCAAACCATAAAAGTTTTATTCTTTCTGAATAGGGTTGTTGTTTCCTATGTTGTTTCTTTTCTTGTACTGTGATATTCTTTCTGTTATTGAAACTACATGCATATCTTGTGTGGCCACTCCAGCAGTTTCTATAAAGGCATTGTGATTCTGGCTTTCCTTTCAGTTCTCCTAATAATTCTGTCCCAACACTGCCCCGACTCAGAGCCACTGCACTCTGAACTGATTTTTTTTTCAGTGAGTTTTTCAACCTGACCCCAAGATCTTTTCGGATTGTCCCATCTTTGTACCTACAAAACTAGGGTTTTATTTTTACCCTGGCGTTGTTACTCTCTGCTCAACATATTAAATCTCATTGTCCATTTTGTTGCCTGTTCATCCAGCTTGGGTAAACCCTTCTGCAATTTAGCCCAGTTGGCATGGTGTTTCAGTAGCTGAAATAAGCTGCTATCATCCACAAACTTAGGCCTTTTCTGCACTGCGGAAAGGGTGCCCCTGCACCGGCAGGAATTCTGCCGGTGGAGGGGGGGTGGGGCTGCTCGCATCGGGAGGCAAGGAAGTGGCCCCGGCAGAGGGCTGGCGTTGGGAGAGGTGGCTCCACATGGAGTTAATTTTTTTCCGTCTTCACCTCGTCGTCCATGCGTCAGCTCTGTTGGATTCCTAAGACTTCCACTTCCATGCTGCCCTCCTCGGCCTCCAGGGGTCGGAGGACAGCTAGGGAGGGTCTCAGCAGTTCAGTAGGAGGCTGGCCACAGGACGCATTTAGGTGAGTGGGGGGGATGGGGAAAACAGTGTGTCCCCTGCAGCGCCATCTTACATCACACCAAGGGAACATCGCTTGTTTCCAAAAACCTCCCTCCAGGAGGGAAGTTTTTGGAGGCGGCCTAATGCCGTTCTGGGGGAGGTGGAGGGGAGCCAGATTGGCGCTGCTGCGTTTCAGCAGCGCCACCTGTGCGAACGGCTCCCTGGGGACGGCGGTTTTGCCGTCCCCAGGGCGCTGTATTTGGCCTGTGCGGAAAGGGCCTTAGCTAACTCACTGCTCTCCAATTCATGAATGAGTCGGTTCTGTCCCACATAGGTTCTTAGGGGATCCTGCTGCTTATTTACCTCCATTATGTGAATTGCTCATTAACTCCTTTCCTCTGCTTCTAGTGCTTCAACTAGTGACTAACCCATCAGAGAACTTGCCAACTTGTTCAGTGACGACTAAGGTCTCTCCCATGACTACTAAGTCAGCCAACTCTTGATGTTAGCCATGATCCTTGTGCTGTGTACCACTGTTTAAGGCCCTGCGGTGTCCTCTACAGACTATTAGAAGTTACTGCAAGTGACGGGGTGGGTGGGAGGGAGGGTTCCATAAAGTCTTGGATCCTGACCTGGCTAGCCCAGTCTCATCAGGTCTCAGAAGATAAGCAGGATCATCCCTGGATGGAATTTGGATGGAAGACCAGCCAGGAATAGCTGGGTTGCTATGCAGAGGCAGGCAGTGGCAAACAACCTCAGTTCATCTCTTGCCTTTAAAACCTTATGTGATTGCCATAAGTTGGCTACAACTTGATGGCAAAAAATAAAGTCTTGAACTCCATTTGCCCCCAGAAGTGCGAAATGTCCCCCTCAGATATGTAGATAGACCAGGGGTCGGCAACCTTTAGCACCCAAAGAACCATTTGGTCCCGCCTCCCCAAGCCCCGCCCCTGGCCTCCTCAAGCCCTGCCTTCAGCCAAGCGGGCGGGATAGACAGCGGCGGTGACACCAACGATGACAAGTTGTACTTAAGACACAGCGAGCGCACCTCCTTCCCCGTCCCCTCCTTCCTTTCTCCCTCCGGTGTCCTTTCCTCTCCTTCCCAGGCGCCAGATGAGGGAAGGAGGGGAAAGGACACCAGAGGGAGGGAGGGAGGAAGGGAGGAAGGAAGGAAGGAAGGAGGGGGCGGGGAACGAGGCACACTCGCCATGTCCCAAGTGCAACTTGTTGTCGTTGGTGTCGCTGCTGCGGAGCTACAGTACAAGGATGAAAGAGCCGCATGCAGCTCCGGAGCCGCGGGTTGCCGATCCCTGAGATAGACCCATAAAGAACCACTGCTGTAAAATGTTTGATCCTCTATCATCTTTCTTTGACATAGTTCCTAATTCCGTTCTGTGTCTTCCTCAAATACTCTCTGCAGTCCTTCTAGCATGGTGGAGAGCCAGCGTGGTGTAGTGGTTAAGTGCAGGTGGATTCCAATTTGGAGAACTGGGTTTGATTCCCCCCTCCTCCACCTGAGTGGCAGAGGCTTATCTGGTGGACCAGATGTGTTTCTGCACTCCTACATTCCTGCTGGGTGACTTTGAGCCTGTCACAGCTCTCTCAGAACTCTCTAAGCCCCACCTACCTCACAAGGTGTTTGTTGTGGGAAGAGGAAGGGAAACGAGTTTGTAAGCCACCTTGAGTCTCCTTACAGGAGAGAAAGGTGGGATATAAATCCAAACTCCTGCTCCTCCTCCTCCTCCTCCTCCTCCTTCTGTCCTCTGCTCAGTCCGTTGTGGTTTAAAGGGTCTTATCCTTTCCTTGACTAATTATCTCCTCAAGTATTTTAACAAGATGTTGATTGTATTTCTGCTTTTAACAGTTTCCTGTTATCTGAAATAAATTTCAAAAGGCTATTTTTTAAAAAGTGACGCGGTCAGGCCTACTGTAGAATTACCCTCAGTGGAACTAACGTCAGTAATACCACAATCTCACCTGCCCTCAAGAGGGTCGAATGCTAAGGACAGAGTTCAGTCCGTTTTCCTTCTTTACACATCTGGTCCTTTTCTTGTTGCCATTTTCCCTCCCCCCCTCCGAGGCCACAAGTCTCCTCAGCCTCCATTGTACAGCTGTCAGACAGTATTTTGAGTTCCGCTCTGAGGGAATAAGGACCTTGATATCTTGCTGAGAAGGTGTGAGAACCCAGAGTACAGGTAACAATGGAGGAAAGGGCAACCAGGTGCTGTTATTTTTACCGCCTTCCACAAAAATAATCTGAATAATCAGCCCTTTTGACAGCCCATTGTCGTGCTCGGTTCTCCTCGTTCATTTAAAATTTAAATGATGATAAATTATAATTTTTCAGCGTAATGGTTACTTGGGGGTGTTGTCTGTCAACTCGGTAATCGCCGAAAACATAGCAAGTGCCGGCTTCTGAATTTATCAGCTCTAAACACTTCTGCCTCTGGGCTTTTAAGCACATTCAGGCCCGAGATGTGAGTTTACCTCCTAAGTATGTCTGAGCCTTACAAAAACGATGAAAAGCGTGTCAAAGGGGACAAATTTAATTTATGACGAGGAGGGGGTAGCCTGCGTGCCTAGATTATTTAGGGACGTAAACTGAAAGTGTTGTAAATAAACACTTCTGAGTGTCGGAAGGGGTTTTTTTGAAGGAATGCAGCTGCGTCCTGCAGAGGCCAACCACCACCCCACCTAGCTGGATATTGCTTGCTTTGACTGGAAGCAGCTCTCTGTGGGTTTGGGCAAAGGACATCTCTGGACTTGCCGTCTAATCTTTTGTAACTGAGGGCTGGGGTTGCCAACTCAACAGCAACAACCTTTATTTGGCATTTAAAAATAGGTTCTAGAGCATTGCCAGACATTTTTGAAATACAAATCAAGAGTACGTTCAAATGCAGACAGGGAGACTGTATATAGCAGTATATATTACTTAGAAAGTTCTGTCACTTGTAAAAGAAATTTTGCCACTTTTTCCAAGAGCATGACATCTGTGTTGTTTACCAGAAGCTCCACAACAGAACAGTCAGAGTCACTTTCAGATTTGTCTAGGGCCAGCCTGGGAGAGAAATCCCTGATGCCCACATATCTCGGACAGTCAAGAATAATGTGAGCAAGAGTCTCCACTTGATTTTTACAGTGTGGACAAACCCGGTCCTGGAGAGGGATGAATAAGTAACGACCCTTTGTAATGGCCGATAGGAGGGTATTGGATCTGGCCCTTGTGATAATCCAACTCTGTTGGGGTTCAGTTAATAATTCAAGATATTTGGCTATGTGCCCCTGTTCCAGTATTATTCCGACAGAGAGGAGTGAGCATGATTTATTTGCTTGCCCCAACAAGATATGATATTCCTGTTCTAGAAGTCTGCTTTTTAAGGTTCGGAAAATCTCTCTGCGTGTCAGCATGGGTGGCACCTGGAGATCTCCCACTGTTGACCTCCACTCTATCATTCTAGTGTGCATGGGTGAACCAGGCAGGAATACCTGTACGTAAACTGAGGCAATCATTAACTGGAATAGGATTTTCCAAATCTGATCAGCCTAAGGGCATTTCTGGAATGCTGGAGAACCATAAAACTGCCATGTGACTCAGTTGGGTCACCGTGGCCCGAAAAAAGGCGGGAGATGGGAGGAGCCAGGCGCTGTGAGGGCTTCGATCGTTGCTGCTGTGTGATGACATCACTTCTAGTTAGGAATGCTAACCTCCAGATGGAACCTGGGGATGCCCAGGAATTGTAGCTCGAGAGCCAGCGTGGTGTAGTGGTTAAGAGCAGGTGCGCTTGAATCTGGAGAACCGGGTTTGATTCCCTGCTCTGCCGCTTGAGCTGTGGAGGCTTATCTGGTGAACCAGATTAGCTTGTGCACTCCCAACGCATGCCAGCTGGGTGACCTTCGGCTAGTCACATTTCTTGGGAGCTCTTTCAACCCCACCCACCTCACAGGGTGTTTGTTGTGGGGGAGGGAAAGGAGATTGTCAGCCACCTTGAATCTCCTTACAGGAGAGAAAGGGGGGATATAAATCCAAACTCTTCTGCTTCTTCTCATCTCCAGACTACAGTAATCATTTTCTCTGGAGCAAATGGTTCTGTGGAGGGTCACTCTCTATGGCAGTGATGGCGAACCTATGGCACGGGTGCCAGAGGTGGCACTCGGAGCCCTCTCTGTGGGCACACACACACACACACACACATCTAGGCTGGCCTGGGCACGACATGCATGCACTGTGGTGAGCAGGGAGGACTCGGCTGGCAGGCCTGGTGCCTGTGCTCTGGGTGGCTTCTGCCTGGGGGGTGGGGGGAGGACAGAGGAAGCAGAGATGCTAGAGAGGCACAGAGCGGTGCAGGCAGGACTTGCTGGAGGCTAGAGCAGGCTGGCCCCTGCTCGAGCGGGTGGGGCGGAGGATGAGGGAGCCAACTGGTTTTTCTGAACTAAAACTGTAGCATTCAGGTTAAATTGCCAGGTTGTCACTTTGCAATAAATAACTGGGGTTTGGGTTGCAATTTGGGCACTTGGTCTTAAAAAGGTTCGCCATCACTGCTCTATGGCCTTGCGCCCTTCCCCAGACCCTGCCCTCCCAGGCTCCACCCACCAACCTCCAGGTATGTCTCAATCCAGAGCTGGCAACATGACTGGAGATGCCGGGGGTTGAAGCTGGAACCCTCTGTGTACAGATCATTACACTTCCAGCCCTTTTCCCCATGAAAGGGGCTGCAACCTACATAAGTTGGGGGGGGGGGGGAATCCCGAACACGCACGTTCATGCGTGCGCACACACATACACACAAAATACAGCCTGGATGGAAAGGGTAAAAAATTCACTCTTTTGGAGTAAAGGGGAGTGCTATTTTCTGTTTTCAAGCAGCTGTAATGCTCAATAATTGCCTGAAAGGGCTGCTTTAATTGAGCACTTCTGTGCTGTAAGTGTTCGGCTAACTAGGGGACCTGAAGTGCTTCTGATCCATTCACAGGTAATGACAGAGGAGGACTGTCGCAAGGCAAGTCCGTGCTTTACAAATCAGCAGCTCCTTCTGCTGCCGTGAGCTGGAGAGGGTGGGTGCTCGGGGAAGGGGAGGGGGGGACGGAGGACTTCGGGGAGCGGCATTAAATCAGCCACAAGCCTGTCCCTAATTGTTATCGATTGTTAGTGCACAAATCATAGGGAGGGTGCCCCTCACCTGAAGAAAGTCTGGTTCCCCACCCCCACCCCCCCACTCCATATGTTTCAGCCGCTCCTGATTCCCAAGAGGACGGGGCAGCTATTTTGTGGCTGTATAGAAAATAGCAATGTTTATTCAGCTGCTGCTCTTACATGTGTGTGGAGGGGTGGAGTGGGGTAGAGCATCTAAGAAGAGGATTGATCTTTTCCTCTTTTCCTGTAAATGCCACTGTCTCCGTCAGCAGAGGCGCTCTGACCTCCAGGATGCCCAGTTTTGAAAAGCCGCTTCCACCTTTTCCAAAATGTGCTCCCTGTAGAGCTTGACAATCAAAAAACTCTTTTTCTCAAGCAGTGCCTGCTGCAGATAGACCCATTTTTTTGATTCCGTGAAAGCTCTGAACTGTCTCTGGCTAAACTCTCTTTGTTTAAATTGCTGTCTTGGGGGATGTTTCCCCAAAGTGAGCTTAATGGGGAAGATATGTGGTCCTGTTCCACCCTTTCCCCATGCACAAAAGTACATAGGGAGTGTTCCCGTTTAAACAGTCCTATTAAGGTTATAATACTTTTTTGTTTGTTTCTTTGGTCTTAATCTTTTATCCCACGCTCCCAAGCCTTGCAGTCAGCAGTTGTGCTGAGAGGCTGATTGTATCCCAACATGATGTTTGCTATTCTTTGTAAACCTAGGAGTAAGCAGTTAGAAGCTTACCTTCGAATTTAAGACATTATGTGAAAAGCAGCCGTCAGGTCCTTAAAACTCATTGAGCAAGCGATTCATTCTCTCTGCCTCCCAGCCCTCCACCACCAGTATATTTAGGAAAGATTGGCTGGCCTCACAGGTGTGCTGTGAGGATTATGATGGTGATGTATGTATCACACTGTAAAGAAGTGCAGAAACACACATTTTTGAAAAGGGCTGCACTCACCGGTGGGATTCTACGTCTACCGCTATAGGTTCTAAATGGAATGTCTGTGTTCAAAGGCAGCATTCTACTGAATGAAGAAGAGCTATTTTTATACCCCGCTTTTCTCCACTGCAAGGCATCTCAAAGCAACTTACAATATCCTCCCGCTCCAACAACAGACACCTTGTGAAGCCAGTGGGGCTGAGAAAGTTCAAGGAGAACTGTGACTGGCCCAAGCAGCCATCATGTGGAGGCATGGGAATCAAACCTGGTTCTCCAGATTAGAGTCCACTGCTCATAACCACTACACCATGTTGACTGCTACTGAGGATAGCTAAGAGAAGAGGATTGGTACACATGACAGGCCACTGGTGGAAACAGGATGTTGGACCAGATGGATATTTGAATCTGATCACATTTATGTTCTTGATGTCCCTTGTAGCATGAAATTGAAGGTACAGGAAGCTCTTTATTTTCTCAGTTTATTTCCTCCCATTCTACCCAAGGAGGATCCAGAGAATCTTACATTGTTTGCCACTCCTCTGTTTTATCCTCACAATAACTCTGTGAGGTTCGCTATATTGAGAGCATGCAGCTGGCCTAAGTCAACCAGCACGTTTCTGTGGGAGAGTAAGGCTCTAAACTTGGATCTCCTTTATCCTAAACCAACGCACTAACCACTCTATAGCAGTACTGTTTAGATGGTCTTTAAATAAAGACATTTGGTTTAATAGGTACATAAGTTTGTGTTTGTTTGCAGTAAATGTAACCGTTGATCGCTTTCAGAATGCTTTTGCCTAAACAAGATACAATAGAAAACAGTGCTGCGAGGTTTCATTGGCCTGTCTTAGAGATGACCCAAAATGTGGATTTATAACCTGCCTGAAAACTTTTAATATTTATGCAACCCTTTCCGACTACAAAGCAAAAGATTGTTAATGCCCCTGTTGGCCCCCTCAGAAAGACTAGGCGTAGAGGGTATCAGCTATTTATGTTTTTGTGCACCATGTATTCTGCCAGTGATATAAGTTTGACTATCTGAAGCTGCAGTTGATGAAGGAGAAGGAGAAGGAGAAGGAGGGGGTGGGGTGGTGGTGGATTATTCTGAAATATAATTCTTAAAAGAATATTAGAAGTGCTTTTCCCCAACTTTTTTTCATTTGTTGTATTTTTTTTAGCAGAGTTGCTGAAGTTTATGCTATTGTGTTGCTGGGTTTTTCATGTAATTATAATACCTTCTAGTGTGATCTTTCAAAGTTCACTTCTGAGAATGAGTTTTGGTTGTGTATGTGTTTTTAATTTCTTTCCATCAAAGTTTAGAGCTAGGAGAGATCGGGCTACCCAAAAGAAATTTCCTGCAACGTTAATTGCACTAGACGGAAGCATTTAAAGCACCCTACTTTGTCGTCCATTTACCTCCCATGTGAAATGAAAGCTCTGTTTTGATTTGAACTGTCACAGATAATTTCTGCACATAAAACACATCCAGGGACAGCTTTCAAATGGAGTTGTCACTTCTTGTTTAGTGGGCGGGGGACTCTCTATTGTTGTCAAACCTTTTTTGCGAAAGCATCACTAACATCCCGATACACAGAGCTGTTCAGAAATGGAGGAAGGGATCCTTCTCTGCCAAGAAAAGCTAGCACCCGCTCTGCGTTGTATCCATCTCCTTAAAGAGAAGCGTTTAAATATCATTTTAACTGCATTTCTACTTTTTATTGCGTAAAGTTTAGACAGATTACTTGGTATTTGCCCATCAGAATTGCTTTTTACCTTCAGCAGTAGTTTAATGAACTCAATGACAATAGAACAGCAGGTATATTATATTTGAGGAAGAATCCAACTGACTTAGCCTGTATTCTTGTCTTCAGGTTTGTTAGGAAAAGAATTGTAATTTAATTTATGATCATCAACTTTTCATGGAAAATTTCTTCCATACTTAAGTCGTGATATGACAAGAACATATGAAACTGCCTTCCACTGAATCAGATTGTTGGTCCCTCCAAATCAGTATTGTCTACTCAGACCAACAGTGTTGACTCATCAGATTATTGGTCCCTCAAAATCTAGATTGTCTACTCAAACTGACAGTGTTGTCTCATCAGACTATTGATCCCTCAAAATCAGTATTGTCTACTCAGACCGGCAGTGTTGTCTCATCAGACTATTGGTCTCTCCAAATCAGTATTGCCTACTCACACCGTCAGTGTTATCTATTGGTCCCTCAAAATCAGTATCGTCCTCTCAGACTGACAGCAGCTTTCCAGGGTGGAGGTCTTTCCTAGCACTTTCTATCTGATCTTTTTAAGTGGAGGTGCTCAGGTATTGAATCTGGGACCTTCTAAATGCCAAGCAGGTTCTCTACCACGGATCCACAGTCCCAGCATCTCAGAGTTGATCCCACACTTTTCATCCCATACTGTTCAATGATTGAGTTGGGATGGTTCAGGAATTCAGAATCAAGCATTCAGTTTGCAATTCTAAGACTACCTTTTTAGGGCATTGGTCAGGATCCCCCCTCCCTTTAATTGACTGTATTTTATCTAAATGTGATTGCAGTGTGGTTTTCAGGGCTGACGTCCCCTCAGGCAACAGACAAAGGGAGACCGAACCTAGTTTCATCTGATCACCGCTAGAGAAAAAGAGTTCTTTCTGCAGAATGATTATCTGTTAGTGTTCACCTTCAACTGGTGTGTCCCCAGGGCTACTTTTCCAACTGCGTTATAATGAAGAATAAGACCCATTGACTCTTTATGACACAACCACTTCTGCTTTTGGATGAGTGGGGAGAGGAGTCTGGATGGTAGTGAAAGGGAATTCTGTGTACATTCTTGCATGCTGCTGTATGAACACTTCAATGACCATGGGAGCAGTCCTCTGTTGCTTGGGGCTCTGGGCTCACCTAGCAACAGTTGAATGGTGATTCCTGCCTTCACGGGAGACGGGATTCTTGCCTTCTCCCTAAACCTCTAAGCCAAGCAGAGAAATCTTTAATCGGGGAGACTATAAAGATTATTTTATCTCCCTAGCGTGACTTTCTGGCAGAATTGCTTCTTTAAATGCATGGGCTTGGAAGGAATAGTAGGGTTTATCACTGAGAGAAAAAGGGACAATATGTTAAGAATCTGGCGTGACAACATCACAATAGCTTCTTGTCCCCCTTTTACAAAAGGAAACACTTCTTCACGCAACGTGTGATTGGTGTTTGGAATATGCTGCCACAGGAGGTGGTGATGGCCACTAACCTGGATAGCTTTAAAAGGGGCTTGGACAGATTTATGGAGGAGAAGTCGATTTATGGCTACCAATCTTGATCCTCTTTGATCTGAGATTGCAAATTCCTTAGCAGACCAGGTGATTGGGAGCAACAGCCGCAGAAGGCCATTGCTTTCACCTCCTGCATGTGAGCTCCCAAAGGCACCTGGTGGGCCACTGCGAGTAGCAGAGTGCTGGACTAGATGGACTCTGGTCTGATCCAGCTGGCTTGTTCTTATGTTCTTATGTTCTTAAATGAACTAGTTGCATTTGTGCGTGTAGCACTGATGGTGGTGGAAACTGCAGTCAAGTCACAGCAGACTTATGGGGTCCCTGCAGGGTTTTCAAGGTAAGAGATGAACAGAGGTGAGTTTGCCATGGCCTGCTTCTGTGTTGCTACCCTGGACTGCTTGGGTGGCCTCCCCTCCAAGGATTAATGAGGGCCAGCCCTGCTTAGCTTCTGTGATCTCATGAGATGAGGCTAGCCTGGGCCATCCAGGCCAGGCCATTGAGGAAGGCATCCAAATACTGAATTGTGTCATATTTCCTTTATCATTTTGTTCATATCCCTGTCGGGGACCAAAAGCAGCTTGTAGTGCTCTCCTCTCCCCCATTTTATCCTCACAGGTTAGGCTGAGAGTGTATGACTGGCCCAATTTCTCTCGATTCGATTTCTAATACCTTTAATGGCTTTTAAATAGTTTCACATTAACATTGCAAGATAATAACAGCCTTTACAACTTCTGACGAGTTAAAATAACACCATTAAAAAAATTTAGCCACCGCTTCCAACAGCTCGTAGTTGTGGCTGTTTAAAAGATATATAACCTTCTGTTTATCTGTAATGCCTTCACTTCCATGCAGGAAGGGGATTATGTACTTCTTCCTATCTATCTCATAAGAAGGACAATTCAACAACATATGAGAATGCTTGTTTCCACACAAGAACCCATTACCCACCACTTGGGGCATTTTCCTTTCTTCATATTTAGGGGATTCCAAGGGGTGGGCATCCCAAGCTGCTAAAGGAAGAAGGCAGGGCATTACACCTAGCATTACACCAATTTCACTCCCCAAGCTTCCATGGCAGAGTGGGAATGCAAATGTGGGTCTCCCAGACCCTGCTCCAAAACTTGAACCACTACCCCACCTTAGTTCTTGTAGCAGTTGAAAGTTTTACTTGGCATGTTACGCTCCGGAGATATTACAGTCTTGAAAAGGTGAATGTGATGTATAACCCAAGCAGTCTCACCTAAGTGAAACCGCAACAGTAGCTGGAAATGGGGCATTCTGATAATTAGAGATACTTCCTGTCCTGGTTATCACTTTGTCGATATGTGCATCCATCTTGTTTATATGTACTGAACTGCAGCCACGCTAAACATGCTCACAATAGGAAGCGTGGAAAGACAGTTAGATCCACTTCACGCTGTATGCTGGTATTACAAAGTTTGGCACCTAATAAAACAAGTGAAGTGTAGCATTCACATGCGCATCTCTTAATATGCAGTGAATACAAGCCCTGGGGCCATTTTGAGCTTTCTTCCTCTCTGCCCTGCACAGGAAACAGTGGTGTAGCTGCAGCAGATCTAGTTGCTGAACAAGACATGAAGGGGCTTTTAGAGGCAGAGAGTAGTCTAAGGCAGAGGGCCCCAACGTAGTGCCAATGCCTACCATGGTGCCAATTGACACTTTTTCTGCCGCCGGCCATTGGATCTTAAAATTATAACACTAAAATCGTTTAGAAAGAACATTCTATATTTTTAAAATTAATTGTCTTTTAACCTTTAGTTCCAAAACAGCAGTAAGCATCTCACGATCAATTACTTACGTTTTAGTTATTCACAGATTGTATTGTCGAAGGCTTTCATGGCCGGAATCACTGGGGTGCTGTGTGGTTTCCGGGCTGTAAGGCCGTGTTCTAGCAGCATTCTCTCCTGACGTTTTGCCTGCATCTGTGGCTGGCATCTTCAGAGGATCTGATGTTGGGAAAGCAAGTGGAGTATATATACCTGTTGGAGTGTCCAGGGTGGGTGAAGAAACATTGTCTGTGAGTAACAAAGAAGACAACCAGGTCAATAGTTGAGGGCATCTGAATAGAAGTATGAGTAACAATGAAGTCTATAGCATGGGAGTAACAATGGAGATAGCAAGGTCACTGGTGGGAGCATCTGAATAGAAGTATCCCGGCCTTTGTTTCCTTTGTCTATAGTCATCCTATGTTTGTGTGGAGCTGGTTAGACACTGTCTTGACTCTAGTATTTTTCAACACTGGCAGCCAAGTTCTGTTCATTTTCATAGTTTCTTCCTTTCTGTTAAAATTGTCCATGTGCTTATTCACAAATTGATAATCTTACTATTGTTATTAGTCTTGTACAATGGATCCAGCCTCAAATAAAACAATACAGTTCCCATTTCTCATCAAACTTTTGATGGTCTGTTTACAAAATTTGTTAATTAGGCTGTGTTGACATATCCCCTAACTTTGTCTTCCCAGAGTTCTGTGTCATTTATTGGAATATTTTTGTCAGCTACATAGAGCTGCTTCTTCCCATTTCCACTTTGCCCCGGGGACCCAGCAATCAGTGTGAGGGAGGGGTTTCCAAGAACAGACCTCCAGACTTGCTTGCGATGGGCTCGTTCTGATCGACAGCAAAGGCAGTCTCTCTTTATAGTCCATTTCTAAAATGAAACCATAAATTTAAAGCCTGGCCTTCATCAGTGCCCAGGAAAAAAAAATAATAAAAGCTTTTTCCAGTCGGCTGATGAAATATAACATTTAATGGGATTTATGATGCCAAGATTCTGGAAGATCATTTTCAGGGCAGTTAGAGAAGCTTTTCTCCCGGCCGTTTGCCTTTCCCCGCCCTGAAAGCAAAGACAGGCGCCCAGACACGTGTGAAAATCTGTTAGAGATGAAACATGGTTAGAAATATCTTGGTTGAGCCTGTAGACATTTTGGTTGGAGGGAGAAGGGGAAAAAATATTGCAAAGAGGATCGGCGATGAAGAGTGTATCTGAAAGGAATACCAACTATCTCGAAACAAGCAGACAGCATGTTTATTTTGTATAATGTAATTCATACATACAGCACAGTGGAGGTTTATGAGCGAGATTCTTACTCATACAAACAAATATCCACCGAGTAGGCCTCTGAAAGTGAAATAAAATGTGTCTTGCTGCTGTATTTGGATGCTTCCTTGCGATTTTTTTGCTTCTAAAAATACCCAAGTAGCAATTTTGGAGATCCTCTCTAACTTGCAATCCGCCGTGTCCGTCAAGCAGGAGGAAATGAAACAAATCTGCCAGACGGGGTCGGATTTATTAACAGCTCCATGCAACTCTCCAAATTAATGTGTTTTGCTTGTCTTTGGCAAGAGGAGGTGGCCCACGTGGTCTACTTTCCTTAATGGACAAGAGAAGGAAGTGGTGCTCATCAATTAGCCGTTTCATTAATCTGACTGCAGCTGAATTTGGGATTCAGGCAAAAGAGATCTCTGCTCTGCTCTGCTTGGACTGTACTTCCTCTGGTGCTCTGTTGGGGCCTGCTGCTCCCCCAAAGTGCCAATGAAATGGTGAGGGAACACCTGATATCCAAAGGTAGCAGGTTATGATGTGGCAGACCTGGCTGTCAGACCTCTTCTATATTGAAATGCTCCCGGAATTTTGAAAAGCAAAGCAATGTTTATTTGGTTGGCTTGTTGTTTTTTATCTGGCATAGGATCTACAACTTTTTGTGTTCGTTCTGTGCAGTGGTGTAGCTTCCACGGGACAGGGGGTGCAGGTCGCACTGGGCACGCCCCTGGGGGCAGCAAACATGTATTTTTGATATTTTTAGTGTTTTTACTTTGTTGGCCACCAGGGGGCACAGTTTTTAGGATAATGGCACCAAAATTTCAGGATATCGTCCGGCAACACTCCTGCTGCTACCCGCCAAGTTTGGTGAAGTTTGGTTCAGGGGGTCCAAAGTTATGGACCCCCAAAGGGGGTGCCCCATCTCCCATTGTTTCCAATGGGAGCTAATAGTAGATGGGGCTACCTTTTTGAGATGCTTTCCTTGGTTTCTGCAGCATGTAGTTTGGAGTAATCGTGTGGAAATGCCAAGGCTTCTGTACTACCAAATAGAAGGATTAGAATCTGTGCCACTTAGAAGAGTCTGGGTATTCACGTAATGGCCCCTTCGTACCACTGGCTCAAATATATCCATGTTAACAATTGTTGGTATCATAACATTAATTAGCTGGCTAATTGATCCTCTTGCAGTATAGCAGGCCGTGCTCAGCTATTACTTGTGGATGGGAACTGTCTTAGTCATAGCAAGCGCCTGAGATCTGAAAAGCATGGGTTGAAAATAAGGAGCAGAGATTATTTTTTCCCTCCCCCATATAAAATCCTGCAAGGTAGAACAGAGGAAAGAATCCATGTTTTTCTGTTTAAAAATGAGGTGCTTCACAATGAAGAGCAAATATTCATAGCCAGGCAGTAAACATGTCTGGTGAGCTCATGTTCTTGAATCTTTGACTTCACCTGAAGTTATGCTGTGGTGTGCAAAAGCATTGTAAATTTCACTTGCCATCTAACCCCTACAGCCCACAATGAATGTTTGCAAACTCCATGACATTTCTAGGACAGACCAGCATTTGTTTTCTTTTTATGTATCCAAACCCGCCTTTCATGTTGAAGTTTTTTTTTAATCAAAGCACATTATTCTGAGAAACTGGACCACTCTCTTCATCTGTCTGTGGAAAATTGTTTTCTTGATCTGCTGAAGGCTATATATACTCTATATCCTTTACAGACCATATGCACTATAGCCAGGGATTCCTATCTTCAATTCCTCTTCTCCCCCACCTTAAAAACAAGCCAGCTGGATCAGATCAGAGTCCATCTAGTCCAGCACTCTGCTACTCACAGTGACCCACCAGGTGACCCACCAGGTGCCTTTGGGAGCTCACATGCAGGATGTGAAAGCACCTTTCTCTCTCCCCAATCATGTGGGTACATTTTCCCCAAATTCTTTTCCCTTTAACCTAGCAAGGCCTATCACAGATTCCATAGACTACTCTGCAAAGTCGGGATTACTGACTTCCTATCAGACCTCAAGAATATTTGGAGGTTAACCCCTCGGTTGAGTAGCAAGTTTCAGCACAAAGAAAATGAAACAAACGCTTTCATGATGAGCAGTTACCGTATATGCTTGTGTATAAGTCGACCCGTGTATAAGTCAAGGCACCTAATTTCACCCCAAAAAACTGGGAAAACTTATTGACTCATGTATAAGTTGAGGGTGGGAAATGCAGCAGCTACTGGTAAATTTCAAAAATAAAAATAGATATCAATAAAATATTCACCTGACTCGCATATAAATTGAGGGAGGCTTTTTCAGCACAAAAAATGTGCCGAAAAATTCGACTTATATGCGAGTATATACGGTACTCAGTGTTATTAGCCATTCGTTTTTCTGCTGTGGAGGATACTGCCTTCAACGCCCAAGTGATTGTTGACCTTTGTGGCTATTTTGTTGAGGGCTCTGATCTAGATCTGTGGGTTTATTCTTGGTTTATGGGACACAGAGCCATTTGGAGAGCAGGTGAATGGCTCTTGACACATTGCTTCAGATCTTGTCGTAACTACATTAACTTCTGTGGAAGAAGTTGCTAAGCAGAGTCAGTTCCACTTCAGCTGGGGCAGAGCCATTTTTGTTATTTTGCTCTCTGCCTCAACCAGAACAAAAAGAGTAAGTTTGTTTATAAGTATTTATACCCCATCTCATACTATACCAGTGATGGCAAACCTTTTTGAGACCGAATGCCCAAATTGCAACCCAAACCCCACTTATTTGTCACAAAGTGCCAACACCACAATTTAACCTGAATGCTGAGGTTTCAGTTTAGAAAAAACTGGTTGGCTCCCTTTTCCTCAGCCACACCCGTTCGAGCAGGGACCAGCCTGCTCTAGCCTCCAGCAAGTCCCACGCGCACCTCTTTAGCATCTCTGCCTCCTCTGCGCGCCCCCCCCCCTCAGGAGCAGCCACCCAGAGCACAGGCACCAGGCCCGCCAGCCGAGTCCTCCCTGCTCAGTGGCCCAGGCCAGCCTAGATGTGTGTGTGTGGGGGGGGGGTGATTTTCCGCCCCCCACATGATGAACTCTGTGTGCGCGTGCCCACAGAGAGGGCTCCAAGTGCCACCTCTGGCACCCGTGCCATAGGTTCGCCATCACTGTACTATACTCTGTTCCACAGAAAGACTATGGTTCAGTCAGTTGAGGTGCAGCGGTTGAGAAAATTGTATGCTTGCTCATTAGAATGTAGTCCTAAACAAATACAAATGAATTATCATTCATTTGTATATGCTGCCTTTGTCAGAACCAATATTTTGTGCATTGTTGAACATGGTACTTTGAGACAAAAGCATTTATGCCAAAATGTATTTTAGCTTTCAAATGGATGGGGGGAGCAGGGCTAGGTAGGCCCTAGCACCCAGGTGGAGCATTCTTCAACAAAGAAAGTCTGGCATGCTCTGTCCTGTGGTGGAGGAATACACAACCCTTCTATCATCTTTCTGTGAAACATAGTGTCCCTAGGCGGCTTACATAAATTAAAAACAATTAACAATCACAATATAAACATCATCAGTTAAATATAACAATTAAAACTACAATGAAATAGTCTTAAAATAACCCCACCCCTCCAGGTTAAAATGCCTAGTGTAGTCCTGACAGAAGACAATAGTGAATATGTCTAGGAAATCCCAGTATAATCAAGATTGTACATCTGTGTGCTTTCAGGGATACAGTGTGGTTCTCTTACTTGGGGGGGGGGTGGGGGGTGGGGAGGGGAAGCGGGGAGGGCAATAAAGATTCTGTTCTCATTTGTTGTTAAAATGGTATATATGCAACTTCCTGTTTACCACACATAATGTTCAAGAAGGGATTTATTTTGAGTACGAATGATATCTGTAGCCATGTAATCCCATTTTTTTCAATTTCAAATATTAAATTTTTCAGGCATTGCCCACGTCAGACCCAGTTGGGGGGGGGAAGGTAAAGTTTCCATTTATATCTTCTTATTTATTTGTTTTTGAAAACGTAACGTCCTACCAATCTGCTCTAAAGCCCTTAAGACAGCTTGCAGAATAAGAATGGTTCCATAAAACTGTAGCTATAAAAATAACCAACAAAATAATACAAAAGGCAGAGTAACTGCAGTCCTGGTTTAAAAGCAACCCAAATGTGAGAGCTAGCACCTGAAGCTGGAAGTACCCTGTTTCCCCGAATATAAGACATCCCCTAAAAATAAGACATAGTAGAGGTTTTGCTGAAGTGCGAAATATAAGGCATCCCCTGAAAGTAAGACATAGCAAAGTTTTTGTTTGGAAGCATGCCCGACAAACAGAACACAGAAAAATAAGACATCCCCTGAAAATAGCGCATCTTTGGGAGAAAAAATTAATAAAAGACACTGTCTTATATTCGGGGAAACACGGTAGATGTCCAGCTCTGTCTATGCGGTCTTTAGCCTGGAGGTAGGGCAAGCCACCTTGAGCCACAAGGAAAAGGGGGGATATGAATAGTTTGATAAATAAAAATGAGGAACAAGATTAGTTCTAAGGCCCGTAGCTAGCTAATGAGAACATGGCTCATGACCAGTGGCTTAGCACCAAGGGGGCGTGAAGCACCGGGCGCATGCTGGTGAGGGAGGCGTGGTGGGGGCGCAGTTCCCCCTTGCTACGGCTCTGCTCATGAGTCCTGTGAATGGTCAACCATTCTGGCTGAAGAACATGTGGCCCATTGTTCTTACTGGAAATATATTTACTGCCGCCACTCTCCCCCCCACCCCTGGTTTTGTTGGCAACAAAGCTGTCCGGTTGATTGAGTACTCAGTGGGCTACCCTACCTGTAAGGTGGGTTTAATTCAGCTTCACTTACCACTGGTTTGGGGCTCATGTCTCCGTGTTCGCTGCGTTATCGTACTGATATGAATGACAAAATCCCCTCTTGAATATTTTGCCTACTAATTCTGAAGTCACTCTTCCACTGTCTATTAGATGATGGTTCTGATTTTCCAAAGAGTTCCAGAGAATCATACGCTGCATACCTAAGAATTGCATTTGCGGTGTGTTTGAGCAATGCCAAAAACACAATGGTTCCCGGTCCCCTTTGCTCGCGGCTCCGGGGGCGATATCACAATAATTATAATACTGATTAAATGTGCAACTCCCAAAGGAGTTCTCTGTTCTCTAGGATCTATTCTGTCTTGCACAAATACTAGCTGGTACATTTTATTCTGCCTCGCATCCAGCACTGACAGCTAATGAAATACTTTACAAATTATTTCATTTGCTGTTTACGCGATTCCTCGTTAAATTGCCGTTAGAATGCTTCATTCTCTCCTTGTACGGCTTGCACCTTTCACCTCCTGCATGCGAGCGGCTTAACTAGAACATCTGCTGTCTTTCGGTAGAAAAGATACTGATTTTGTTTTTGCATCTGTTTGGTTGAACGTATAAACAGAACTGAGATATAATTAGATGTATGGGAAGATGCACGCCGAACCAGCGCCAAGCCTTCTGTTTCCAATATTTTTTTTGTGTATTATTAAGGACCCGAATTTCAACATGTATATAAGAAACGTCCAGAGCGGCTTCCCTTTTATTCATCACGGGGTAGCAAATACCAACTAGATCCAATTACATCTGTGTTACAGAGCGAGTTGCACATCTGAGCAGCAATTTCTGTTGGTCTGTTGCAGTTAAAAACGACTAGTCCAGGGGTAGGGAACCTGCGGCTCTCCAGATGTTCAGGAACTACAATTCCCATCAGCCTCTGTCAGCATAGCCAATTGGCCATGCTGGTAGGGGCTGATGGGAATTGTAGTTCCTGAAGATCTGGAGAGCCGCAGGTTCCCTACCCCTGGACTAGTCCTTCAGCACCTTCAGGACTGCCAAATGTATTCTAGCAGAAACTTTCATGGTTCGGAACGGTGCTAAACTGAACACTTCCGCTCTGAAAGGGCATTGGCGGCGGGGGGGGGGCATTCAGTTTCACGAGAATGCAACACCTTCATTACTGTCTGTGTAATGTCCTGGTAAAATGCCTCTAATTTTTTTTTAATGCTCCAAGCTAAGAGATGGGCTTAACAAGGGAAGGTGGCTTGGTTTGCGCTGTCTGTGTCATTAAGAAGAAGAAGAGTTTGGATTTATATCCCCCCTTTCTCTCCTGTAGGAGACTCAAAGGGGCTTACAATCTCCTTGCCCTTCCCCCCTCACAACAAACACCCTGTGAGGTAGGTGGGGCTGAGAGGAGTCTCGGTGAAGCTGTGGACCAGCTCCAAGGTCACCCAGCTGGCGTGTGTGGGAGTGTACAGGCTAATCTGAATTCCCCAGATAAGCCTCCACAGCTCAGGCGGCAGAGCTGGGAATCAAACCCGGTTCCTCCAGATTAGATACACGAGCTCTTAACCCCCTACGCCACTGCTCCTCCTCACTGGCTGAGTGATGTCATGAAGCTAAACCAGAGCAGGAGAGTCAGTGCTTTCTGTCCTCGCTCTGGTTCGACTTGATGAAGGATGGCTGCGTGGCAAAGCATCAGTCCAAATTCGTGCGAGGGCAATTAATTTCACCTTCATTCCGGTGCTGTACGAGGAAGCCCAGTTGCTAGGGTTGGGGAATCCCTGGAGATTTGGGGGTGGATCCTAGAGAGGGCAGAGTTTGGCAAGCTGAGGAAGTCGTCCACTCTCCGAAACGGCCATTTCCTACTTGAGCAGATCTTTAACACCTGGAGATCAATTGTGATTCTGGGAGAACTCCAGGCCCTACCTGGACATTTGCAGCACTACCATTGTTGCTAAGTGAGACAGGTTTTCAGCCCCAAAAGTGGGAACAGCGAGTGTAGTTGGGAAGTTGTTTCAGTTCAGCACTACTGTTCGGAATTCTCCCATTCCAATATTTTCTATTTTGGATTTGCAGTGCAAGGTCTTAGAGATGGTGGGCGGGGGCTGGATCTAGATAGTGGGCGGGGCTGGATCTAGATGGGGCGGGGCTTGCTTTGCCAAAGGCCCCGAGTAGACCAGCCCCCTCATCTGATAGGTTTGATCTTCCCCAAAGAGCCTGAGTTTACAACCTGGGAAAGGGGGGCGGGGGGGGGGGAGAACAAGAACGGAGGGCCTGTTCACGTGTGTTGAGGGCCATCAAGTCACTTCTGACTTATGAATCAATGACCTCCAAGACACACAACTCTCCCCCCGCTCTGGTTCCACGCCCTACAAGCTACCCCAAGTTGCCAGTGAAAGGCAGTGGGACTGGCGTACCTGAATACAGTGCCCTTACCAGCACATTGGTGGTTAATTTTGTGACCCGTGTAGAGGTTCAGGTTTTGATTTGTTTTGTTCCTTTACATCTCTGAATTCTCTGTCATGCATGTACCATGGCAAACATAAATATGGGATGTGGGCCTTTAGAAAGAGAAAATGGTGAAAAAAGACCACTGCTCCTTTGAAGCCATGTCCTGCTAGGCAGAGGTGGGATCCAACTAGTTCTCACCACTTCTCTAGAATTGGTTACTAATTTTTTCTGATTGCCGAGAAGGGGTTACTAAAGCAACCTCCCTGCCCAATAGTGACTGAAGGTGCGTGTGTGCAGCGGCACCACTGTTTGAATCCCACCACCATTGGAACCTGTTATTAAAATTTTTGGATCCCACCACTGCTGCTAGGGCTTCTGTGTCTGAATAGTTGGACTATGTACAAGTGGAGAAACACCCATACATAAACACACACACACACACACACACACTTCCTTCCTTCCTTCCTTCCTTCCTTCCTTCCTTCCTTCCTTCCTTCCTTCCTTCCTTCCTTCCTTCCTTCCTTCCTTCCTTCCTTCCTTCCTTCCTTCCTTCCTTCCTTCCTTCCTTCCTTCCTTCCTTCCACAGGCATGTTTCCATAAATTATATTGAATAAAGTTTTGTTTCTTGTGACTTTCTAATAAACATTGATGGTGTTACTAGTTTGCACGAAGGATTCAGTGCGTTTCATCAAAATGGCAGCTCTAATTAGGTTCCTTGAATTAGCTAATGGATTTTGAGAAAGATAGCTTACAAAGCTCTTACAGCTGTCCAAGATATTCCTGCCATGGCAGAAAGACAAAAGGCCCCTGGAAGCTACAGATTTTAAAGCTTTAGAAATGCAGCTGACAGTTAAAAAGATAAATTGCATTTGTATTTTTTCCCGTAAAAGTCCTAATACTGGATTAATGTTATCCCAGTAGCCATCATCCATTAAGAGCCTTCCTTTATAATACGGGTGCTTTTTGACCATATATCTGTCTGCTTTCCTCTGACATTCTAGGCAGCCTATAAATAACTCTTACAGAAGAAAGAAAAGTAAATTATTTCCTCAGAACTACCAGTTTGAGGAATTTAAAATTTAAGGATAACTCAGCATGTGCTGTAGGGATTCACATCTGCCTCAATATACTCAGTATATGCTTATGATATTTCCATTTAAGTATTAATACGATGAAGGAATATAACTTATAGACTACTATAAGTCTGCCAGTTGCATTGAGTTCTGGTCTGGTACAGGCAGCATTTAAGATGATTCGTTTTTCTGCATTTCCATCCAGAATTCTGGCACAAACCTTGCAAGTTTATTTATTTTACTTCATTTATACCCCACCTTTCTCCCTAGTGGGGACCCCAAATATCTTCCAACAGTTTCCCCTTTCTT
Source organism: Sphaerodactylus townsendi (assembly GCF_021028975.2). NCBI lineage: Eukaryota > Metazoa > Chordata > Lepidosauria > Squamata > Sphaerodactylidae > Sphaerodactylus > Sphaerodactylus townsendi. The sequence goes on along the minus strand of NC_059426.1, from coordinate 17,522,951 downwards.
GTATTCAAGTGTGATTGTCCATATCTTCTGGCCCTGAAGGAAGATTCTTGAGGGCCCTTTCCCCTCTTACCGTTTGCTGTGCGCTACTGTCCCCAAATAGCGCGTGGTACAGCGGTGTTCCCCATGAGTCCGGGCGTCGACAACGCAGCTGCCCCGACTCTGCGCTCTCACATCCCCTCAGCATCTTGTGATCAGCTACTTTCTTGACAGCTTGAAGAAACTTGACACCTTCTGGCAGTGGGGAACACGACCCTGCGCCGGAAATGCAGCTAGTACGCTGTGGAGTAGCTACCAGAATGTGTTGAGTGGGGAAAGGCCCAAGGTTTCTAGAGTTTTGAGCTCTTTCCTAGTGGATCTTTACCCACTGTTCTTCTCAATTTTTAGATACTCCCGTAATTTCTGAAAGTTCATATGCCTTTAACAAACAAGGTAAGGATCCCTCATTTGCGTGCCCAGATTTACAATAATTACTACTATTATGGTTTATTTATTACTTTATACCCTGCCTTCCTTCTTAAGGAGAACCCGAAGTGGCTTACATAGCCCTCCTCTCTGCTATTTTATCCTTACAGCAAGGCCTGACTTTGGGACTGAAACAATGGGTAGTTGAAGGGTTTTGCAGCCAGAATCAACAGACTCTGAAGGGTTATCTGTGCTGCATGACCAGAAACTGCCAGGCCATGGCCCCAAACCCCAGGAAACCCCCAACTGCTTGACTGAAACAGCATTGGTCACCATGGCGGATGACCTGCACTGGGAAATGCACAATGGGAGTGCAGCTCTTTGGATTCTTCTGGGCCTCAGTGATCAGGGTATCTTTCTGGACCACCTTCGGGGTTGTGCCTGGGAGGCACCATTTTGTAGTGGGACCTTCTCCATGCAAAGCAGAGGGTCCTCCACTGAGCCACAGCCCCTCCCCAGTGACATGCTTCCTTTGATTGTTGAGTCACAATTTGTGCAGGGTTGCTGTGTGAGTGAGGAAGCATCCGTTTGGGCATGTTTTAGAAATTCTAGGAGATGTAGTCCCAGGTGATGCGGGTCCTGAGCTTGAGGGGAGAGAAGAACATCAGAAGAGCTCTGCTGGGTCAGACCAAGGCCCGTGAAGTTTATTTATTTATTTATTATTAAATTTATACACTGCCCTCCCCCTAAGGGCTCAGGGCGGTTTACAACATAAAAGATAATACACTTTAAAATACAATATATAATCATAAAAATAAACAACAGCAGCAGCTCAGAAAAATAGATGGCATCCAATAGTCAAAAACTCCCTCTAAAAGGGAACAACAAAGCCCCAGATTGTTGAATTAAAAAGGGGGGGAGGGGAGGAAGAGGGGGCACCAATCAGTGGCTGGAGTCTCTCCAAAAAAGCCCGGCGGAAGAAGCTCAGGGGTCCTTGACAGGCCCTGGCGAATTCATTAAGGTCCCGCGAGGGCCCGGACAACTGGAGGAGAGCATTCCACCAGACGAGGGAGCCAGGGCTGTAAAGGCCCTGGCCCGAGTGGAGGCCAGCCGCATCATGGAGGGGCCAGGGGTCACCAGCAAATTGGCCTCTGCCTGACCGCGTAGAGGCCGAGATGATGGACATATGGGGCCAGACGGTTTCCGCAGGTCTGAGGGTCCCAGACCGCGTAAGGCCTTTAAAGGTTAAAACCAGAACCTTCGGTAGACGATCCGGAATTCAACCAGAAGCCAGTGCAAAGCGGCAATAAAGCATTGCTGGAGTAGGATATGGATCTCTAGAAGCACTACCTGTAAGCAGACGAGCACGCCGCATGCTGGACCAGTTTAAAGTTCCGGATCAGCCGCTAAGGGAAGGCCCGCAGAGCGTAGGTGCAATGGTCCAATCTGGAGGTGACCGTTGCATGGATCAGTTAAGTGGCCAGATCCGCCTGGGAGAGGAAGGGGGCCAGACGCCGGGTCCTGACGTAGGGATGGAAGAACTCAACCCGGGTTATATGGGCCACCTGGGTCTCCATTGAAAGAGCCGTAAATCCAGGTGGACCCCCAGGCTGCTGAAGCGGAAGGGTCGGGTGCAAAGGTGAGGCCCCCCTCCCACACCGGCGGCTGAAATTCCCCCGCCCCACCACCTCGGCCCAGCCAGAGGATCTCCGTCATTCCGTGCGGATTCCAGTTTCAACCTGCTCTGTTCTTCAAGCTAAGCCAGCAACCGCCTCCAAACCAATGCTGGAGAGAGCTGCAGGAACATGGCATTGCTCCCCCCTCCATCGACAGGTGAAATGAGCTTCGAGTGTCATCAGCATATTGATGGCATTAACGAGCTGGCCAAAGCTCCGTACCAGGCTGAGCAAGGGGTCGCATGATAGATGTTAAATAACAGCGGGGACAGCGGCGCCCCCTGAGGCACACCGCAATGAAGCGGGCACCCTCCACGGGAGGTTTGGTCCCCACACCACACTTGGCTGACTCCGCCCCCGGAGAAACGAGAGGCAATCCATACTGAAGGACGGGTGCCCCGCACCCCAGAAGCGGCCAGGCGGTGGGTCAAATAACGTGATGCGAATCTTCACATCAAACGCCATTCGCGGTAAGATCTAATAACACCAAAGCAGCGCCGATCCATGCTGGTCAGAAGCTGCATCACGGGGCGTATCTCTGTGACCCGGCGATTTAGAACAGTCTCCGATCCCCATGCCCAGCACGGGAAGCCAGACTGGAAGGGATCGAAAGCCGCTGAGTCCTCCAGAAAGCCCTGAAGCTGCTCCAACACCACTCTCTCAATTACCTTCCCCAGAAACGAAAGATTCGAAACGGGGCGGTAATTGGCTGGATCACCAGGATCTAACGGCGGTCTTTTTAAGAGTGGGCGGACCACTGCCTCCTTCAACCCACCTGGAAAAACTCCTTGCTCAAGGGAGCTATTGATGATGTTCAACAGTTCAGCATTCGCTTTGCACAGTGGCCAACCAACTTCCTTTAGGAAGCCCACAAACCAGATGATTGTTATAGAACAGTGGTGGCGAACCTATGGCACGCATGCCAGAGGTGGCACTCAGAGCCCTCTTGGTGGGCACGTGCGCTGTTGCCCCAATTTGGGCACTCAGCAGTGGCATAGCGCCAAGGGGGCGAGGAGTGCACAACGCACTGGGCTCATTCCCCTGCAGGGGCATAGTGAGGGAGTTCCGGGGGTGGGGTGGGGTGTTTCAGGGCATTCCAGGGCATGGCAGGGGTGGATGGGGGTGTGGCAGGGGCATAGGGCGCACGCATGCCCTGGGCACAGTTTCCCCTTGCTCTGCCCCTGGCACTCAGTCTCTAAAAGGTTCGCCATCACTGTTATGGAATCATCCCACCTGTGTTCCCCAGCAAGCACATCATGCTCCCCCACCTCCTAGACACCCATTGCCAATGCACAACCACACAGATAAAATATCAGACTGTCTTGCTAGGCAGAATGGTGTAGTAGTCAAAAGGGGTGGACTGTACTCTGAACCAGTTTGATTCCCCACTCCTTGATCTGAGCACTGGATGCTAATCTGGTGAACTAGATTTGCTTTCCCCACTCCTCCTTATGACCATGGGCTGGTGACAGCTCTCTCAGAACTCTCTCAGCCCCACCTACCTAACAAGGTGTCTGTTGTGGGGAGAGGAAGCAAAAGGAGTTTGTAAGCTGCTTTGAGATGTCTTACTGTTCAGAAAAGCGGGGTATAAATCCAAACTCCTCCTCCTCCTCTTCTTCATTGGGGTGCATTCCTAACAACATGAGCCAGAAAATCAGCGTCTTTCCAATATTTGCAAGCAGTGCTAGTGATACAGAGGTAGGAGAAGCAATCAGGATCGAAATGCTAAACTTGTTTACACAGGTGTAAGATCTATTGATTTCATAGTAAACGTACTTAGGAGTGAGGTGTAGGCAAGTCAGCAACAGTTCCTGGCAGTCATTTAGCATTCAGCGTTGAATTGTTACAGCTGTTGTATATTGATTGGGAGGATTGAAGTTCTGCACACCATGTTGGTGCGACCTGTACACTGCAAGTCTGCCAGCTGCTTTCCTTCAATCCAGTCTCCGCCTCCCCAAATCAAGTATGTAAAATTAGAAGTTGGCAAAGAAGGGCATTTCTAAGCATTGCAGCGTGTTGTATCCTAAGGATATCACCATACAGAGAATAGCCTCTATTGTTACATTGCATACAGACCCCAGGATGGAAAGAACACATAACTGATCTTATTTTTTCTGGTATGAAACAGAAACTGAAATATTGTCCAGGGGGGAAAACTCCCCAAAGGGCCTTTGTTGTTCTTTGCCATTGTGTGCAGGCCGTGGAAAGTTCAATTGTCGGTGGCAGCTGAGTCCCCTAATCTCCTTGTTCTTTGTAGCCCTTTAAAGGTTCATTTATATTTCAGAACACCATGAGAAAACATCTATGCCAGAAGTTCAGGCAGCACCATTAACTAACTTGAACTTCACCCTTTGAAATTAATTTTAATGAAAATCTTGTGACTGTTTTCCTATAACAGGCACATTTTCTCTGGGAATGTCTCCCCCCCCCCCCCAACAAAATGCCTTTTCTTGCCCATATCATCACAAACAACCTATTTACCCAATAATCTATTGTTTTTTCCATTTCTGGGCTTTGGTGTTCTGAGGGGGTCTAAACATTTGACATAGCAAATATTGCCTTCGGGGTTTGGACAACCTTTTTTTTTCTTTCACATAACCTTAGTGCTGTCAAGTTTGAAGAAACATTGCAATATTTACTATAGAACAAAGTTTCCCATGTTTTGTGCAGCTGCAGAGCAGGGAAAATGTTGTTAGAAATCACTTCTCCCATTTTAATAATTTACTAGTGAGAGAACAGAGGTTGCTTCAAATGATAAATAATCTATATCTCCATAATGGTCCATGGCCGATTATGCATGCAGGGCTTACCCTGTGGCAGTGGCGTAGCACCCACCGGGGGGGGGGGGCGCATGATGCCCCGGGCACACCCCAGTGCAGGGGCATTCTGGGGCAGAGCAGGAGCGGGCGGTGAAGGGCACAGGGCGCACGTTCGCTCCTGGCGCAGTTCCCCCTTGCTCCACTCCTGCCCCATTGCTCTGTTCTCTACAGTGAGCTTTTTCCCACAGTTTTCAGTTCAAATGAGCCAGCCACCATTTCTCTTACTGGCTACTTCTCTTGTTGCCTGTCTCTCCCTCTCTCCCTCCCTCCCTCCCTCTTTCCCTCCCTCCCCTCTCTTAAAAACCCACAAAAACTCAGATAACCCTTTGGGTCACTCTGATGGCCAAGAGTGGGAGGAACTGCTGTTCAGTGGGCAGTGGAAGACAGGAGGCAAAGCGCAGACTAGCTGAACACGCAACAAAGGTCTTCACTTTTTCAGCAAAATTTTGGAAGCTATGGGGATTCTCTCATCTTTTGCACAGTGAGTTCAGGGGGGGAAAGCATGTGCACAACCAAGAATCTGACCCAAAAGTAGATGTTAACAGTCACTGCTGCCGAGACGAGACCACAAGAAGATGCATAAAATGGCCTATCTCTCTCCTTCTAAAGAAGCCCAAAATCTTCAGGCTTTTTTAGCCAATGAAATCTTTGAAAGACATTTTGGTTTACTTCATTTATGCCCCACCTTTCTCCCCAGTTATAGACCCAAAGCAGCTTATATCATTCTCCTCTGCTCCATTTTATTCTCACAACAACCCTGTGAGTTGCGGTTGACCAAGAGGGGACAAATATCCCGAGGTCACACAGCAAGCTTCCATGGCAAAGGGGGGAATCCTAATCTGAGCTTGATTGATGCTCATCATGTTGAGAAGATACATTACGGTGACTTGAAAAAAGAATTCAAACATCAACATTATCGTATATCATGTAAAAAAACAAACAAACCCTGAGACTGTTTGCAAAAACAGTGCCAGCTACGGTACTTTAGGAAACAAACATTTGCTTCAACCAACATTTGCTTCTGGTCGGTGTTGTGCAACAGGTAAAAGAACATAGTAGTGGTTTTTTAATTAATCCCAGGAGCTGAAGCTGTATTAGCTGCTGGTGTTTCCAGTCAGCTGCCTGGAGAGTCAAAGAGTCACCAGTGATGTGATGGGGTCACCAGGGCTCGGTTTTCATCCAGACAAATGACCGTCTTGTGTTGCTTTAGGAATGTTTAACCTTTTGGATGGAAGTAATTGTAATGCTTTTATGGAAGTTTGCGAGGGTGAAAGGTCACAGCGTTGGACTTAAGAAATTGTATTTGGTTTTTTTTTTATAAGGATTTTAAAATGGATCATGTTATTGTCAGAGGGTGGGTTTTTTTAACTGTGCAAATTAGAGTCAGCTTCTGCTGGCATCTAAGCCTGCAGAGTCATTTGTTCATCTCCTATAGTCTTCCCCTCCCATCCTCCTCGCTCAGAGAGAACCTGATGGATGGATGGATGGATGGATGGACGGACGGACGGAGGGAGGGAGGGAGGGGGGGGGAGGGAGGGAGGGAGGGAGAATCATGATATTTTGCTAGATAAGGCCAAATCATGTGGCACCATGTTGGACTACTGGCATTTTGAAACAAAGTAGAATGGTCTCCATTTAAGTAAATATGCACCTATAACCTCTTGTCTTTTTCCTTTTCTTTTTAAAAAGCTGTGTCAGTTTTTCCTGGTTTAGGATGGAAAACCTGTGGAGTCTGAGTATGGTTGTGAACAGATTAGGCATGATGTCCCCCCACCCCACCCCATCTTGAACTTTCTCTTCAGCGAATCTTAGCGTCTGTCATCTTCTGGAATTGTCAGAGACTTCTATTGTAATATCATTCATTTGCTCAAGTAGAGATGTAAACACCCAAAGCTTATTTCCTGGTAAACTATCTTTTCTCTTTGCAGCTGCCAAAAGATGAAAGCTTGAAATATGGTAGAGTTATGTTTTTAGTGTGGATTTTTATCAGGTTTTTTTAAAAAAAACCTTTTTTTTTCTTTCGCCCTAGTATTCCAATAAAACATGTGAGATTTCAGCGCGCTGAAATAAATTCTGGCACAATAAGTATAGCTTTTGCAACACACCCTTTGAAATACATTGGTCTTGACTTTTTAAGTGAGTGATACCATACATGAACAGTACCACTCGGTAGTGTTTTTCTGTGTGTTTTATGCAATCACCAGACAAGCACATTCCTGTCTATAGATATAAGTTGTTTTGACTTTTACAGCATTGTAACTGGAGAGATCTGCATGTTCCTTTAATCAGTGCATAATTACTTTATTGGGTTCAGTATGAAAGTATATTTTTCCCTGCAGAATTATTTACAATGAAGGCTTATTTTCTTTATTCCGGGCTTCTTTTTTTTCCAGGAGAAAGGAGTCTCGTGGTCTTACACTGCATTCCGACTTTGAAACATAAAGATCCCATGTAAAAACAGAATGTAAAAATCATCACTAATTTAGAACTGTACAAAAACTGTGTGTGTGTTAAGTGCTGTCGAGTTGCTTCCGCCTCAACTTGACCGTATAAACCAATGTCTTCCAAAACAGCCATATCATTAATAGCCTTGCTCAGGACTTGCAAACTGAGGGCCGTGGCTTCCTTGGTGGAGTCAATCCAATTCCATGTTGGATCTTCCTATTTTCTTGCTGCCTTCGACTTTTTCTAGCCTTATTGTCTTTTCCTTGGAGTCTTGCCTTCCCATAATGTGACCAAAGTACGATAGACTCAGCTTAAGCCCCCTGAACATGATGGTTGCTTAACCCCAGTAGTTGAGTCCCATCCCAGACATCAACGCTTTTCACCGTTCCTGACAGCTGTTCCTCCCTTGATGACTCTTCCAGGGTAAAAGAGATCCCAGCTGGGGAATATTTATTTATTTATTATTAATTTTATATACCGCCCTTCCCCCGAAGGGCTCTGGGTGGTGTGCAACAGAACATGACAATAAAACCAATGGAGCACACAAACAAAATACAAATCATAAATAAATAATATAGGTTCCAATAGCCGTAAATGCTAAAACTCTTAAAATACAGCGATCAAGACAGAAGTGGCGTCGTCCTGCAATTAAAACCCCATGAAAACCCTCCCCCAAAAGGGGGGGAATGGTGGGTCCCTTTGATGTTAGGGGACCCCAGATGTAATGGAGAACAAAAGGGGGTGCAATCAGCGGCTGGCCCCCCCCAAGGCCCGGTGGAACAACTCAGTCTTGCAGGCCCTGTGGAACTCGCCAAGGTCCTGCAGGGTCCAAACAGATGGAGGAAGAGTGTTCCACCAGGCAGGGGCCAGGGAAGGCCTACTTGGTTTGCCTTGTGGCATGTCCATGACCTGCAGATGGCTCTCAGACTGTCTTGGCAGTTGAGGTAGGATACAGGGCAGGGAAATTTGTCTTGGATAAATATTACCCACTGAACACCCAGGTCCAAATTTGGCCTCCAGAGAATTTCAAGCCCCCATCCCCAGGCATCCAGCACACGCAGCCTGGAAGCTCCACAAGAACAACATCTTGTGAGTCAAAGGCACACAGCGTTGGGAGAAGCTTGGCTCTCCGTAGGCGCTGTTCCTCCAGACGCTTTTCTCAGAGTGAGATTGAGAGAAACATATTATTAGACAGGTGCAAGAGGATCAGCAGCAAACAGCAGCAGGGATCCTCCTACGGATCCTCTCCTCCCAAGGGCATCATTTTTCCGACGAATGGGGCAGCTGCTTTATACATCATTGGGACAGACCCAAGTTCAATCAAACGTGTTATTGGCTGCATGAACAGTTTCATCCTGGAAATAGGTCTTTAGCAACCAGAGCATCGTTAAATACTCATCAGTGAACAAACAGTTTTCAAAAAATAAAAAAGTATGCACACGTGTCTTTGTACAGCACGTCAAGCCAATCTAGATTCTAGACCAGTGATGGCGAACCTTTTTGAGACCGAGTGCCCAAATTGCAACCCAGAACCCACTTATTTATCGCAAAGTGCCAACACAGCAATTTAACCTGAATACTGAGGTTTTAGTTTAGAAAAAATAGTTGGCTCCGAGGCGTGCGTTACTCGGGAGTAAGCTTGGTGGTAGTCGGTGGCTTTGCTTTGAAGCAATCGTGCAACTCTTCCAAAGGGTGAATCACGACCCTAGGAGTGTTTACTCAGAAACAAGCCCCATTGCCAGCAACCGAGCTTACTCCCAGGTAAAGGATCGCGCTTTAGTTCTTCGCATGAAAATCAGTGGGGTTTAACAGCGCTTAAAAGGGTTACCTACACTTCCTCCCCAAAGCTAGGTCTTAGGTTTAATGCTAATAATCGAGCCCACAGCCCTGGCCAGCCTAGATGTGTGGGAGGGGGCAACTCTGTTTGCGCGTGCCCACAGAGAGGGCTCTGAATGCCACCTCTGGCACCCGTGCCATAGGTTCGCCACCACTGTTCTAGACTAATTTTGTATTTTGTTGAAGGGGCTTAGTAAGGCGTTCATCATTACAAAAGCACCCCTCTGCTGACTGATATCCCAGCCAACCCAGTTTCCTTTGCACAACGCCTGAGACTTGGGGCCTGCATGCTGCACACCACTGATGTAGAGCTGCTAGCATGAAAGCAAAGTGTTATGAAGGATAGTGCCAAAGCCCCGCCAATCATTACTCCTGGTGCTCAAAACGTTTGAAAAATAAAATGTGATCTAATCACATACACAACGAAGCTGAAGCATTTTTTTCTCTCTCTCTTTGTTGATTTCTAAATATTAAGATTTAATTAAATCTTTAGTACCGGTGACAAATGTTGAAGGCGGCCGACTGAACTAATTACCCAACTGCCAGTGACTTTGGTGCATTTTTCAGGGACGCCTGCAGACTGCGTTCAGACTTCACTCCCCAAGCCAGGCAGGGGGAGGGGCCATGGGAATGGTAGAGGGTCTGCTTAGCGTTGAGACTGTCCCAGACCCAGTTCCCATCTGCAGATCGTAACAGAAGTTTTCTGGCTTTCTCCAATTGCCTGTGATGTCTGAATGGTAGTACTGGAATGAAGTAGAGTTTAGTGTGTGTGCGCGTGTGTATGCATGTATACTGTCAAGTCACAGATGACTTGTGGTGTCACTGTGGGGTTTCCAAGGCAAGAGACACTCAAAAGTGGTTTGCCATTGCCATTGCCTGCCTCTGCATCATGAACCTCGCAGTCCTTGGAGGTTGCCCGTCCAAATTCTACCCAGGACTGACCCTGCTTAACTTCTGAGATCTGACGAGATCAGGCTAGTCCGGGGCGATCCAAGTCAGGGTTGGTTAGTTATTTATTTACCCTGCAAAAACTTGGCTTTTAAATCAGGGTTTAATCTTAGGTTGGAATCCAAGCGTCTGTGCCTTTTAGGATGAGTGAAGTGCTTTTAAAGACAACTCGGGTATGCCGTAGACCTGTGTGGCTCTTAAAGCCAAGATGCATGCCTACTGTTGGTCAGTTACTGCTTACCACCTGTTGTGTATTCTTGCTGTTAGTGTTATCTGCTTTACTTGGAGCTCTTCCCAGACTGGCCCGGTCCGGCACGTGAAGGTTTCTGTGAGGGACGGGCCAGAGTTCTCTTGAACACTTTTATACTGTTTTTATCTCATTGCTCGCAAGCCTTGGAATGGAGCCTCAGCCTTTCAATAAATATCCTATTCTTCTATAGAGATTCTGATTGTCTGGTCTCAGTTCGTTACTCCTACACTTTGAAGGATATCTAATCGTCATGAGGAGAACATGCAGGGAGCTCACTGCTTTTCAGCTGTTGAATATCTTCTGTTGTCCTTTTGACCTACCTTGTGATTCAGCTTGGCACCTCTCCTTCCAACCACTATGACACATATACCCACTGAAAAGTAGCTCATTGTTCATCCTTGCTAGACGGGACGGGGAAATACCAGAAGCGGGTGGGGCAGAAACTGCACCAAAACCTCAAAGAAAAAGTCTGAACCTTTCATTAAGAACTTATCTCTCTAATCAGACAACACAAATTAAGGTACATGTGTTAAAATGGTATAGTGTGCATCAGCTTGCAGTTATCATTCAAGTATTTGGCATAGTTGCCGTTTTGGTTGTAGAAAATGAAGGCATTTAATTTTAAATTCCATAAATGTGTCAAATGCTGCAATTTTATATGCTAAGTAAGTTGCACATCATGCATCTTATGTTGTCAAAGCAGTAAAATACTGTCTAATAGGACAGTAAGTATTGCATATATTTCAATTTTTACAACATTTTGGGGGGGTTTCCCCAGAAAAAAGGTGTAGCAAAACGGGAGGTTTCCCCCCCTGTGGCTTCAAAATTTCCAGAAATTCCACACCTCTAATCACGGAAGGCTATGGCTTTGCCTAATCCCCTTTCATTTAAAGGAGGAGGACTTATTTAGATGAGGACCTTGGCACAGGGCTGCAGTTTACCACTTTTTCTCCCAGGTAGACACCTGCTTTCCTGCATGGGAGGGGTATTGACCGCTTGTCTCACTGCTTAGGGGACCAATAGCTTGTTCGCAGAGGAGGGACTGCTCTCAGGGATTCAAAGTAAAACCTTGCCCCAGCATTTCAGCCAACTCCATATACTCACTTCTTCCTGGAATGAAATGAAATTAAAGGTTTCTAAAGATCCCAACACCCACATCTCATTTCACTGGCTTGTTGAGGGTTAAGAGAGCATTGAGTTCCTTAACTGGAGTTACTGCAGTGAGTTCTGTTTTGGTTCTGTGTGCAGGCTTGGAAGCCTAGAATCAAATTAGTGCCAAGGCATGCTGCTCAATATGTTTAAGGGAGGTATTTGGCGCAGATGTGGTCAGTAAGGGAGGCCAGGTCTTGCCCCTGCCAGCTTACCACAGTGCCACTAGCTGAAATTATAAAGGGGAATTACAGGATGAATTGAGGGCCATCAGGAGACCTGTAGTGTGGTGTGGCCCTCACCAGTTACGTTTCTGCCAGTATGACATACGAGTGACATCACCCAGTACTCTATGGTCTGATTGGTCAAGCAGCAAGTAGCAATCACCCAGTACTCTATGGTCTGATTGGTCAAGCAGGGTTCAGCTGACTCTGATATCCCTGGGTCTTTAGGCTCCAGGAAGAGCCAAAAACATTTAGCAGGATAGGAGCATAACCATATTATCCCCTCTATCCTCAAAGACTATTTAGGTTTATCAACTTTTGAAAGGGAGACTACATCTCATCTTCCTTGATCACCTCCCGGTTTTAACACCTCCCGGTTTAACACGGTTTTAACATCTTCCTTGATCACCTCCCGATTTTAAAACACCAGTTTTAACACAAATCTTGCTGATGTATTTAAGTGAGACTTCCTATTGCATAAATAGATTTTTAAAGTTGCCATAATTTTTTTTCATTCTTTTGTAAAGTTTGATTTCTTTTCAAGGCAAGCAGTTGTTCATCGTCAGCACCTGAAATTTGTTTGCGGTGTTCCATTCCCTGCTTTTGAAAGGCTATCTGATCAAACCCATATTTTTAAATATATGTATTTATAGTCAGACAGGAGAATAGTTTGCAGTCAGAGTGTGATCTTTCTTGCAAATGGGAGAAAATTGTGGCCTTTTTTAATATTGCTTTATCAGTTTCCTTTTTTATTACTGATGACTTCATTCTGTTTGAATTCAATGCTTTGGTTTCTTTGGGGTAAACTAATAGATTATGTATGCGATATTTGCCTAGCCCTGATTGAATTCATCTGGTGAGTTTGAATGTGGTTCATATATTCATGTAATTGTCAGGAGCCAAGTTGAAATTCAGAACTGTTAAATGATCAGGCATCCCAGCCATTTCACATTTCTCAGGTCTTAAAGAAAAGGCGCTTTTTTTTGTTACTGAGTTCATATTTTTCTTCCCAATTAAGTATTTTTAACGGCAGTACCTTTAGCTGTATGGTTTGGACAGTGATTGAGAAAAATCCATCAAAGGCTATGCCTGGGGTTTTATGTTGGCTTGATAAAATGGGGGGATACTGTCAAGGCCTGCCTTTGTCAGATGAATAGCTCTTTCTTTCCTTCAAAAGAATCCCTCTCTTACTTTAATATGGAACTTTGTAACTCTGACCCGCTCTAAGATGTGGGTGATTTGCTGAAGAAAGGTCACCAAATTCATTCTGAATCAACCACAGCTTGATTTTTTGTATAGTCCCTAGTATTTAAGTTTGTGGTCCAGGTTAAGCTTACAATTATCCAGCAGAAAATATCCCCAGGGAGGTTTATGGCACCACAGAACTTAGCCAACGTGCCCATCATATTCCGTCATGGGTTTGCTGGAAGCCCGTCCTCCTCTGCCGTCAGCCTTACCACAATGCACAGCTTCCGGCATGCTGTTGTGAAGATGTGGGGACAGGAAACAGTATCCCAGCAGTCTGGAGTCTGAAAAACAGGATATGTAATTTTAATGAAAGAAACTATGTTAGCCGGCTTAGACAGAGGGTATGAGAAGCTGCTTTTTGGGGACATGTTGAGTGCTGAAAATATTCTAACACCTTGATGTAGGAAAATTTGTGACTCTAGCATATGGAGGTTTTATATTTATGTATTTAGTTACATGTGCCATGCTTTTCTCCATTTTACCCTTACAACAACCCTGCAAGGTATGTTGGGCTGAGTGTGTGATTGGCCCAATGTAACCCAATGGGGTTCTGCGGCAGAGTAAGGATTCGAATCTGAGTCTCCCAGCTCCTGGTCTGACGCTGTAACCATTCATCACCTCATGCTGGCTTTCAGTGTTCATTTATCTGTTTACTTTGTTCATAATACACTTTTCTCTCAGAGATGCAAGGCAAACGACAGTGATGCAGATTTGGGTCTTGTTGTGTATTTACCTAGACATTTGGGGATCACACTCTTTCCTGTCCTGTTCCTTGCTGTGACCCTAGCAGCATTCAAGGCATCCTTTGGGAAGCAAACTACATGAGACATTCCTTCATGTATTTACACTAGTTTGCCCATGTTCCATGCAGGCACACAACAGCTGCAGGGAATTGCTTCTTTTAAAAAAAGAGCGAGCCCGAATGAGCTCAGAACAGCACTGCCCAGGGAAGAAGGGCTCCTCCACTCTCGCCAGCAGTTTTCTCACACAAAAATGGCGCTGAAGGGGAATCACTTTGCTTGTTTTTCCTGTGTACATGCACAGATATTCCATTTGGAGCAGCAAAATCAGTGAAATAACTCTCGCCAGTGCAGTTTTCATTTGAGAAAACTGCTTGTGGGGGAGGCAGGAGCCCTTCCCGTCCCTGTTCGTAGCTCATTTGGGCTCTTCATTTTGGGGGGAAGTAGTCCTCCCCCCTCCCCCAGCTACTGTGTGGCTGTGGGGAACACGGGGACACTAGTGTAAACAAGCGAAGAAACACATTGTGTAATTTGCCACTGGGATCTTGCTGATCCCAGGTCGTCTCTCCTACAGCATAGTTTTCGCTTGACACTTTTACACACAAGAATAACTTGCACAGTCAGGGTCAATGTAAAATACATTGTGAGCAGGATCTTATAAGAAACATGCAATTCCTTGAAAAATCTTATTTTTTCCCCTTTAATAAATCATTAGCCATGCAATCCAGACCTGTAGGGGAGTGCTGAGGCAGCTGCAGGTGGCAAAACGGACGTGCTGCCATGGTGCCTCCAAAGGGGCTTTTGGGCAGCACAGCAGGGAAAGAAAACAACAGCCTTTCCTGTTGCCCGAAACACCCCAGAGACAAACATGCAGAGGTGGGATCCAGCAGGTTCTCACCAGTTCCCGAGAGTGGGTTACTAATTATTTGTGTGTGCCGAGAGGGGGTTATTACTGTATTTCCCCGAATATAAGACAGTTTCCCCGAATATAAGACAGTGTCTTATATTAATTTTTGCTCCCAAAGATGCGCTATGTCTTATTTTCAGGGGATGTCTTATTTTTCCTGTGTTTTGTTCGTCGGGCATGCTTCCAAACAAAAACTTGCTATGTCTTACTTTCGGGGGATGCCTTATATTTCGCACTTTAGCAAAACCTCTACTATGTCTTATTTTTTGGGGATGTCTTATATTAGGGGAAACAGGGTAATTGGGTCTGCTTTTCCGTTAGAAATTCCATTAGGTCCAGAAATCATAAAGTCCTGTGGTTTCCTATGTGGCTGGTTAGCGAAGGTAGAAAACGGGATAATTCTCCCTGTTGGGCTGTTTTAAAAATATGTTTTAGAAATATGGTAAAGTTTCCTTGTTTAAGGAAAGTCTCCTTCTTTTGATTTCTAGAAACAAAATTAAGGATTTGAAAGTATTAAGTATTTGACAGGCAGTCAATTAGAGGAGAAGTCGTTGTTTCTGTTGGCAGTAGACAATAGGACTTGCTATAATGAGTTTAAATTATGGACAGAAAGATACCAGCTGGAAATTAGGAACTTTTTTTTACAGTAAGAGTTTTTTACAGTAACAGAGAAATTATTAAAGGCCCGCCCCCGGAATGCCCGGCCACACCCCCATCGTGCCCCGCCACGCCCAGCCCCATTGGCGCTACGCCACTGTTTGAATCCCACCACCATGGGAACCTGTTACTAAAAATTTTGGATCCCACCACTGCAAACAGGCTTACGCTGCCCAAAAGTGCAGCATCGGTCTGTGTGCTCCCAGGGCAGCGTTCCGAGGGTGGAACGTTGGTGGAAGCTGACCGACATCGGCTGTGTCCTGGGAAGGCCCCAGCCCACCCACACCAGCGTTTGATCTGGACAGCAGTACAGCTTCTCAGCGGCCCAGATGTTTGGGTGTCATTGCCCTGAAGCTGAGGGGTGGTTGGCTGACAGGGCATTTGCTCCCTGTGCCAGCGGGGCTGCCACTTATGTGGTGGAGGGGGGAATTGCGCTAGCGCAGCCCTGTGCCACTTACTATGTGTGTTCACCTCCCTCCCCCCCCACAATCAGGATGGAGCTGTTGCTATCACATCTCCCACTGTTTTAAAGCAAGAAAGCTAGTGTCCCTTATAAACCTAGTTTTTCTTATTTTCAAAACATGGGAGTTGTGGTTCCAAGTAGCTCAAATGGAAGACAGTTAATTTATTCAGAACCAGAGCCTTACTGCTTGATTCTATGGTATTCTATGAAGCACATGATATATAAATTGTGTATTAAATTGTCTTCTTATATTTGAATGATATTCTGTTTGCACATATAGTGTATCCACATTTTCCCTTCCATCCCCCACCCCCCTCCCCGGCCTCCTTCACCCTGCATAAAAACGAGTCTGTCTCCCTCGATATTTAATCCCTACATTTGGGCAGACGTAGGAAATGTATATGGTATCCATAAATGTCACTGTGAATCAAATTAGTTTAATATCCTTATATTTAAACCCCCAGAAGACAGGAAATATAAATCTTGGCCAGCTAACTGTATGGTTTCTTTTCTTCTCTCTTCCCCCCTCGCCCCCGCCTTTTTGCTTCACAAATATCCAGTGAGCTGAACATGACTGTAATTTAAAAATGCTGCACATCATGCGCCACAAACATTCCTCTCTCTTTCATCCTGGGAGCTACATTTCAACCTGTCTCACAAACTTTCTCCACAGATTAGCTGTGACCAAAGGGGGGAGAAAAAAGATGGCGGGCAGGAGTGAACAAAGGTTACGCAGTTGGCCATTCAAAAATAGAGCTCAGTTGGGTGCTTCTTCTAATAATTATTTTAGTGCAGTGGGAAAAGGCAGCTGGAAGAAGAAGAAGAAGAAGAAGAAGAAGAAGAAGAAGAAGAAGAAGAAGAAGAAGAAGAAGAAGAAGAAGAAGAAGAAGAAGAAGAAGAAGAAGAAGAAGAAGAAGAAGAAGAAGAAGAGGAGGAGGAGGAGGAGGAGGAGGAGGAGGAGGAGGAGGAGGAGGAGGAGGAGGAGGAGGAGGAGGAGGAGTTTGGATTTATATCCCCCTTTCTCTCCTCTAGGAGACTCAAAGGGGCTGACAATCTCCTTTCCCTTCCCCCCTCACAACAAACACCCTGTGAGGTGGGTGGGGCTGAGAGAGCTCCGGAAAGCTGTGACTATTCCAAGGTCACTCAGATGGCATGTGTGAGAGTGCGCAGGCTAATCTAAATTCCTCAGATAAGCCTCCACAGCTCAGGTGGCAGAGCGGAGAATCAAACCCGGTTCTCCAGATCAGTGTGCACCTGCTCTTAGCCACTACACCACTGCTGCGAATACACTACTGCGTATAGAATAGGCAACGACGGATTCATAGAGCAATCAGCCCACTCATGACAGTTACTGTGGTCAAACTGGGAAGTTTCGTGGATGCAGTAGGGGGTCTTGAGTTGCAGAAGGGGGGGAAATGGCTCTTCTTCATACAGATGTGAATTGAACCAGAGCATGGTGGCTTCTCACCATGTCCACACTGGTTTCATGTGCCTTCAGCATAACTGTTGCAGGTTAACTCATTAGTTATAAATTTAAAGCCCAAATAAATAGCAAATTGGGTTCCTTAAATGTACAGTTTGAGGGAAAATATTAGGTAATAGTCAAGTGTGGGCCAATCTGTGGATACTTAAATCTGTGGATTGGGCTCTCACCGACTAAAACAGGTAGCTGTGCAAACTTGGAAGACTCCCCAGGTTTGTGGGAAAACCTGAAAATGTTTAAAAGCTCTGTTGGGAGATTTAAATCTTCCCCCAAACAAAGGTGTTGTCCGTGCATCTGTATACAGCAAATTTACCTCATCTAGTAATGATGCGGGGGGGGGGGGGGGGCTGCACTGGGCTCACCAGCAGCTGAAGCAATGGAGTGGGGTTGGAGCTCTGTTCATGATATTGGGGGGAGAGCAGGAATTGTGGCTAAGAGGGGGAAAGGAACCCCACACTAGTATCACAGGTCCCCATTATAAAGATATAATGTCCGGGCCCTGCGGGACTGCCAGTGGTGTCCAGGCCTGGAGGACCTTGAGGTGAGTTCTCGCTGTCCAGGCCCTCGCTTGGGAGACCTTGAGTGGAAGATTCCACTTGACTTGGGGCCTGTAAAATGACAGGGGCTATTCCACCGGGCCTTTGGGGAGGCTGGCCGCGGTTCTATCGCCCCCCACTGAGATTGAGGCTGCCTGTTTCTCCATCCTGGCTGGGCCCTGACTTCATCTTGGGCCCTACCTACCCCCTACGCCCCCCCCTCTTTTGGCCTTTAGATCGGGCGCCTGTTTTTAACAACTTCTCTTGTTTTAATTGTATTTATTTTAGAAACTGCTGCTTAAGTTCTAACGGGTTTAAGTTTTATTTGTATTGGTTGCTGTCTAGAGAACAGCTGTGTTGTGAGCCGCCTCGAGCCCTTCCAATACATCCAACAAATAAATAAATAAATATGTCATTAATTAATTAAAAAATAAGCACTGGTCATAGTTATAGTGTGCATGTGCCCATTCATTGGACGTACCAAACAGGTATATAGCAGTGAGTAACTCAAACAGGGCTTTCCAAAGCTAAAATTTTCACAGAAACCTAAGCCTAAAATTTATGCCTAGAAAGCGACATTGGTCACATGCTGCAGTCCACAAAAGATGAAATATGCATTGAGATGCCTAAGTTACATTTGCTTTTTCACTTAGTGACCGTCCAACTGGGGGGACTGCAGACCGCATCCAGAAGTTGCGGAAGGAATACCATCAGGCGAGACGGGAAGGCGTGCCTTTCTACGATGAAGACGAAGGGAGAGGAAGACCAACCGAATACGATCAGCACTGGGTAGGTGCCTGGCAAAAAGTTCGGCAGTAGGCAGACATTCAACATTAATGCAAAAATGTAATTGAGCATCCTGGATAATTTGTTGGGAAAATATAGACTTTGATAAGCACGGGAAAGCTTTTTACGGAACTCACAAGTGGGTGAGTTTAAACACTGTTGTTGTTATTCGTCCCTTCAGTTGATTTCATTTTCAACTTGGCTAATGGCCATACAGATCCGAGTACTGGCAAAAACCGGACCGCCTCCCTGTGGCTTCTGTAGTTGCAATCAGTGGGATCGATGCCTTGAAAGTCTAATGCCTGCGTATGTGGAATATTCTGTGTTCTCTTTTAATATGCCTTGTCAGTTTGGAGACATTCTGGTATTTTTGAAGTACATTCTTATCCTTCTAAACAAAAGCATTTGGTATCTTGTTGCTTAACATGTTACAGCTGTATGTTGCCACAATGAATTTGTTGAAGCTCCAAAGCCTCCTAGCACAGATTATTCTCAAAGCATGAAGTCATGTTAAGAATGACTAATTGTTCATCACTCAGGCAACATCTGTCTGTTAAGTGGGTATATCATTCTTCTTTGCTCTGAACTGAAATCTCTGGCAAATCTGGGCTGTTGGACAAGATGAAGGTCAGGCCATGATTCAACTTCTTCTTATATTCCACAGTTAGGGCTACAAGCATTGTTGGTGTGTGTGAAAAGGTGCTGTTCATCTGTGGTTTCAATGTTATGATTTCCAAAAATCCCTTCTGTACCTTCCATCAGAGCTGTCTGAGATGGCTTCACTTGGTTGAGTTCCTGGCTAAGAGTTCCATGCACATGAAGTCCCAGTTGTAATTGTTGCATGGCGAGTTGGCTGTATGATGCCGTCACCTTAACTCCTGCAAAGCTATGGGCTCATTCAAGCTCAGTGAGGCAAAGCTGTCAATTGCTTTGCAAATGCACAAGGAGCTTCTTTCAGTAGCCCTGTCTTTAAAACATGACAGTAGGGGTGGATTAAATCATGCTGAGGCTCTGACCTATGTCAAGTAAGACACGTGCCACCAATTTATGGTGATCCCATACAGTTTTCAAGGCAAGAGATGGTTTGCCATTGCCTACCTTTGTGTAGCAATCCTGGACTTTCCTGGTAGCCTCCCAACCAGTGGTGGGATCCAAAAATTTTAGTAACAGGTTCCCTCGCCAGCCCCCCCTCAGCAAAGGGGGCAGGGGCATCCCTAGGCAAACCTGAGCCCTGGGCAAAACCTTAGTTGGATGCCCCCCCATGGGCAGCCACCCCACCACAACCCCAAATTTTTTTTTGCACCAGGTCATTTCAAAATCATCATCACATTATAGAAAATGCCCCAACTCACAAATCTGAACACAGCAATGGTGAAACACACAGGTTCTTTGATAGAGACTGGTGAGATAAAAGGTACAAAAGGCTGAGAATCAATGAATTGCAGTACCTGAAAGGGATTTACCCAGTTCAGGGAGTTACATTATTAGTTGCAATTGCTATATGGAACCTTCACGTTCAAAGGCAGTATGCTTCTCGGGGAGGCGAGGGCGTGGAGATGGAAAAGCGGACCCAATTAGTAACCCCCTCTCGGCACACACAAATAATTAGTAAATCACTCTCGGGAACTGGTGAGAACCTGTTGGATCCCACCTCTGCTCCCAACCAAATGATAATTAGGACCAACCCTGTTTAGTTTCTGATATTTTGGCAAGATTGGGCTAGCCGGGGCCATCCAGGTAATGTCAAGAGGCCCCATAGCATTACCCCAAAATATTGGTTGATTGATGGCATTTAGAGGCCCCTCATAATCTGAGCTCTGAACTGTAGTTTACTTAGCTTGTGCATAAATCCAGCTCTGAATGGCAGAGTAGTCATAACCAAATTCTCCCCTGCAAAATGATCTCAGTATTCAAATGGTCAAGAGTTGGATGTTTCCTAGAGCTTTCTTCTGCCTTGTAGCGCTGCACATTCCAAGTCCAGGCCCTTATTGTATTGTGCTCAGTGAACTGCAGTTTCCAGCTCCAGCCTTGGTAGTGAACTGTAGGAAATTGAATTGTCCCGTGGTGCCCTTCCTACCCAAAGATACACATGGGAACAAGGGGCGGTTTAGAGATGTATAGTGATACCAACCATGAAATAATCGAGTGGAAGCCCAGTCAACAGGTAGCTTGGTCAGTGTGTGTTATGTGCCGTCAACTCACTTCTGACTTATAGTGATACTATGAACTTATGACCAGAGGCGGAGAACTCACGGGGACATGTGGGGTCACCCCAGCTGGTCACATGGGGGCAGAAAATCGCCCCTCAAACCCTCCCCTCGGCCCGGCCAAGGGGTGGCCCGTGGCGGGCTTCCGTCGGCTAAGGTAAGTGGGCTGTGTGGGGGGGGGGCGGTGCCTAGAGCAGGTGTTGTCCCGGGTACCATCTCCCCCCACACCTCTGCTTATGATCTCCAAAAGTCCTCTCATTAATAGTCTTGCCTTGGGTCTTGCAATTGTTGAGTCAGTCCATCACGCGTTGAGGCTTCCTCTTTTCCTGCTGCCTTCAACTTTTTCATAGCATTATTGTCTTTTCTCATGAGTCTTGTCCAAATAGTCTGGTCAAGCAGTCAAGAATTTCACAGCAATCAAGAACAAGGGGCTGGCTTTAAAGAACTCTTCTGCTCGTGTGTCCGAAAGGCTGCTCTTGTGCTGAATCTCACTTTAAATTCTGAGCCAGTGAATAAATCACCTTGCGTTTGGAGCACACCTGAGTGTTAGAAGGTTAATAATTTTCTGTTCAGAATTACAGACTTTGGCAACTCCTGGTGACAGGGCATTTTCTTACTTGGACAAGCATCAAGTTTAACTGGGGTGAGGCTATTTAAGCCCACCATATAAAAATATTTGTGTGTTTTGTTCTATTTTCAAATATTTCAACATTCAGTTTCATTTTGAAATAACTATTTCTCACCTGAGACTTCAGATGAACTCTAGGTGGATAGAAGATGGCCTTTTGAGCCATAATGGCTGTGTTTATCCTATGGGGAAAACGAGGTAGAATTAGCCAATTTAGCTTCTGTTCTGAAAGCTGCCTCTAAAATTAATCTCCGCCTTCGCTGATAGAAGGATTATTATGTTTTCTTTTCTTCTGCCTACGCTGGACCCGTGAGTTCCAATTAGCACTGGAGACCAATTCAAAATAATGGATGGGACCACTGCTCCTTCACCTGGGCTGGCCCAGCTGCAACCTGAGAACTGTTTTCAGTAGGAACAGTCCAATGCAATTATTAAGCCTTCACAATACTTCTTGCATTCCATCTTCAAGATTGTTACAATTAGGGTTCCCATCATGTCGAGCATCTGTTCCTTCCGTTCCGCCCCATTTTATTAGCCACGAGCCTGGAAAAAAGGGGTCTGGTGAGGTAAAAAAAAATGCTATTTTGGATATTTTAGATGTTTAATCTATTCTTGCTAATGTGGGTACTTTGTAGATTAGTTAATGTGATACATGATTTGATTGTCAGCCTGATTTGGGAAATAGACAAAAATTAGTTCTTTTTAAAATCCTTCATCTGTCATTTATCCAGTTTTCCAACATCATTGCTTTCTAGTTCATTTTTTTAAACATCTGAAAATTGATATAAAGTTCAATAATTTCTTACCTATATTGCCCTTAATGTCTTTTTAAAAATCGTAAAACTCCATTCTCTGCGGTGCATTCACGAACGCAAAGCGCCTGTGTCCCCAAGGCAGATGTTTACAGAATAATTGATATCCTAGCAAATAATCCAGACCTGGTCAATGTAGCTTTGGGAACGGGCTGAGGATTCCCATTTCTTATCTGACTCTGAAGGGTTTTATTACCTTGCTGGCGAAGCTGAGGCTTATGGCCCCAGATAGACTCCAAGAGATTCACAGAGGTCCTTCTGGATAATCCCCTTTAAGCCGTTTCTATTAGGTGTAATGCCTTAAGGTGACTGATTCCCAAGGCTATCTGTTTTCTGTGAGAGGAGGAGCTGTTAATCAAAACACCCAGGATAGCTTTAGAGCTTTCAGTCTTGCTGATTAATATCAGAAACCTCGAGATTGTTTCCATTCCTCATTCAAATGCTTTTGTGCGGACATTAATTCTGAAGACTTCATGCACAGGCTCCTCTGCTCCATTGAGAAGTTCTTTTGTGTTCCTGTCCAACCCGTTCCCCTCGGTGCAGGTTCTGTTCGTCTCCCATCTGGAAAGACGTCCAGACCGAACAAGCCATGCAGAAATATCCTTTTAAAAATACAAGGATAGATTGGGTACGTTGCCTTTATTAAAATACAAACAACAGACACCTTGTGAGGCAGGTGCGGCTGAGAGAGTTCTGAACAATCTGTGACCAACCCAAGGTCATCCAATAGGAATGTAGTAGTGTGGAAACACACCTGGTTCACCAGATAAGACTCCCCCGCTCATGTGGAGGAGTGGGGGATCAAACCTAGTTCTCCAGATTAGAGTCCAGCTGCTCTTAACCACTACACCACTCTTAGAGGGCAGATTTGTTCATTCGTGTGTTCAGTTCACTTTCCTCCCATACTGTTTCCTCCCACTAGTTAAAGATCCACCTTCCAGCCCAGGCTTTCTATTCCCCTACCTCAGTGGTGGCGAACCTATGGCACTCCAGATGTTCATGGACTACAATTCCCATCAGCCCCTGCCAGCATGGCCAATAGGTGGCGAACCTATGACACTCCAGATGTTCATGGACCACAATTCTCATCAGCCCCTGCCAGCATGGCCAATCGGCAGGGGCTGATGGGATTTGTAGTCCATGAACATCTGGAGTGCCATAGGTTCGCCACCACTGCCCTGCCTGCACAAGTCAGGTGGGTGGTGCCAAGCAACAGGGCTTTTTCAGCGACAGCCCCTTGTCTTTGGAATGCCTTTCCTTATGAGGCTCTCCCAACACCTATTTTACTTCTCCTTTTGTTAACTTCCAGACCCCAACTTTTCTTTTTACCCACAGCTTTTTCTTTTTTGCAGTTATATTATGGCCTGCTTCTAACCTGAGGACAGTATTATAGATACGCTCAGGCCACTCAACATTGGTTTTATGTTCATTTCATAGCCCTGGTTTGGTTTTTTATGCTGATATATTTTGGGTGTGTGTGTGTTTACTTACAAGCAACTTCAAGCAGGTCCCTGTAGAGGTGACATGTGAATTCTCTAAATAAACGTCACAGTCAAAACTTTTATCACTTATAGTCAAAGGCGGATACAATTTTTCTAAATAAATTAATGATGCCTTCTAAGCTGCAAGAGAAAATTAGACTATAAAAACAGTGCTCCAAACTGGGCAACTGTAATAATATAACTGTATTCAGTATATATGCATATTTATTTATTTTATTTATATTCTGCCTTTCTTTGTTGAGACTCTAGTGGAATTACAAAATATTTAAAAAGGGCATGTGATGGGCTGGCATGCATTCAATTACTCCCTTGTTCCTGATGGCCGTCCGTTGATTCTTTATGTTATGTTTGAGTCTTGATTCTTGTTTCTTTCTTTCTCCGTTTTGAAGAGTCTGGGAAGTTTTCTGGGATTTTATGCATAGGGCAGCAACCAGAAGCCAGGAAAGGGGGCATTCGGCCCCAAAATTCAGAACCTTCCCGGATTTGTCGGTCACCCCTTAGCAGGTAGTATCCCCACCCCACCCCCTTTTAAGAATAACTGGTCTACACAAACAGCTGATCCTATAGGAAAGCCATTTCTGGATTGGGTTTCATGCCTGGATGACCACCTACAATAACACCAAATAATCAGCACATCAGGGACGCGGCACACAAACATCTGGTTCCTCGCTGCAGTTTGAAATGGGTCCAGTTCGGAAACAGTATTTACACTTGAACTGCTCCATATAATGCCTTGACCGACTTCCCTCCCCATCCCCCCACATGCAACAGAAATTTTGGCTGCAGCAGGTCTGGACTTCTTTTCGTTTCCCATGACTCATGTGGGCCTTTTGGTACCCAGCCCTTCGTTCTTCCCGGTGCTTTTCCTGCCTGCCTAGACCCACAGGGCCTAGCTAACCCATAAGATCTCATTTGTGGACTTTGCTTCAGGTGATCCCAGGTCTCTTTTAGAGCAAGAAGGCAATCCCAGATGGGGCATTATCCTTATACCCGGCCCTTCGCAGCTGATGCGGAACCCAGCTGCGAAATGTAAAAAAAAGACCTCTCTTATTCAAACACCACTTCATATCTCCTTGTAATAATGGAGCTTTCCCCCATTCCCTTGTGGTTAACCGCCTTGTGTGAGAATGTCTGCTTTGAACAGTGATTGCTAGCAGACAGGCTCTGTGACTTAAACTTGGATCCCGGGGATAACATGGTCAGACTTCTTTCCTATGAGAGTGAATCAGATCTGATTCCATAATTGCGATTGAATTGGAGATTTATCATAGGCTACGTTATTCCAGGTCTTTGTTCTAAAGAATGCTCCTAATGTTGAGACAGGAGGAAATCACTGCAAAAGGCTTTTCCTTTCCCTATGTAAGATGAGGGGAAATCCTCATACGAATACTGTAAATCCTACAGAACTCCCCTCCCCCTGTGCCTTTGTCATTTCGCCCTGTAGCTTAAAGTCAGCTTTCCTTTCTAATGGGTAGCAGCTACCATCTTCACAGTGAATTGTTGAACCAAACTCTCAGATTGGTTGGCTGGCTAGTTATCTGTCACTGATCCACAGAAGAAGAAGAAAAGGAGTTTGGATTTATATCCCCCCTTTCTCTCCTGTAGGAGACTCAAAGGGGCTGACGATCTCCTTTCCCTTCCCCCCTCATAACAAACACCCTGTGAGGTGGGTGGGACTGAGAGAGCTCAGAAGAACTGTGACTCGCCCAAGGTCACCCAACTGGCGTGTGTGGGAGTGCACAGGCTAATCTGAATTCCCCAGATAAGCCTCCACAACTCAAGCCGCAGAGCGGGGAATCAAACCCAGTTCCTCAAGATTAGAATGCACCTGCTCTTAACCACTACACCACTGCTGCTCCAAACAAACAGGCTTCCAAACAAACACTCTTTCCATCACAATGCATTGTATTCACCTGTGGCTGTGTGCGCGCATGCGCATAATATATACACATAAATGTGCACATGAGCAAAACTGTCAGTGCCTGGATTCATTCATGATGGGCAATTTGATCCAGAAATATTTTGCAAGGGCTGTCCAAAGCTTCTTTTAAAGAAGCCTGCTGTACTTCACGTTTTCCAGACTTCTTTCGTTTCTCGGAAGTTCGTCCCACTTTTCTGTTGTATTTGCATCCTCTCCTTTTTGAGACTTCCATTCATTTTTTCTTTTTGTCTTCTGGACTATTTCTACTTTCTCAGTGCAGAGTAAGATGTAATTGTGAGAGTGACTTATGGCAGCAGGCCTCAATTTTTCTTCTTGATTTGTTTTGTGCGTTAGCTTGTAATCTCATTTTAGTTTATTTATTTTTTTTGACTCATCTCTGTATGTAAAAACAGGGAAAGCTGGAACGATGCGTGCTTTTAAAAAATTCAAGGCGGGTTTCCTGGAAAAATTACAAGTTTCTAAGGAAATACTAGGCTGGCATTGTCTGTTTTTTACTGTGCTCTGAGAGACCAGTAACGATTTAAGTCAGGATTTGGATTTAGTCTTTGCTTTAAATGGCTTTTCAAAATAAAACATTGAATTTATTTATTCCTAGTCACCTAGACCCCAATCAAATAGAAAAATACACAAAACTGGTACTTGAGGTACTGTAGTATTTGCAAGCATCTACGCAGGGCATTAAACCCTTCGGGGGTGAGGCGGCTTATAAATCCCATAATTAATTAATAAACAAACAAACAAACAAACAAACAAACCCAGGATTCAAAGCTCAGAGAAGCACTGATGCCCAATCCAGTAATTTATTTATTCCTCACTCCCACTTCCAACAAGGACCCAAAGCACCTTACCACGACATTAAGAACATACTGTAAAAACATAAGAGCCTGCTGGATCAGACCAGAGTCCATCTAGTCCAGGGGTAGGGAACCTGCGGCTCTCCAGATGTTCAGGAACTACAATTCCTATCAGCCCCTACCAGCATGGCCAATTGTAGCGGCCTTGCCCAGGTAGGAGAGCTGACGCCAAGTTCGGAGAGAACGCAGGGCCCCCCTGGAAAGCGCCCGCGTTCTGATGAATCCTAGTCAACACTCTACTACTTACAGTGGCCCACCAGGTGCCTTGGCCCCAGAGACTCCCGCATGCAGGTTATTGAAAGCAATGCCTTTCTGCTTCTGCTGCTCGAGGCACCCTGAAGGTCTGCTCAGGCATTTTGCAATCTCAGATCAAGGAGGATCAAGATTGGTAGCCATAGGAGATCGACTTCTCCTCCATAAAATCTGTCAGAAAGCCCTTTTTAAAAGCCAATCAGGTTAGTTAGGTCATCATCACCTCCTGTAGCAGCAGCATATTCCAAACACCAATCACCGCGTTGCATGAAAGAAGTGTTTCCCTTTTATTAGTCCTAATTCTTCCCCCCAGCATTTTCAATGAATGCCCTTTGGTTCTAGTATCGTGAGAAGTTCTTTCCTCCTACATTTATCCTAATAACCCCATGAGACAGGTTAAGGTGAGAGAGAGAGTGTCTGGCCCAAGGTCTCCCAACAATCTTCCATGGCACAGTTGGGATTCAGACCTGGGTTTCCCAGATCCTAATCTGACATTTTAACCATTGTTCCCAACATGGTTCCAGTGGGTGCCCTGGTACCCACTGACATCTTCCTGGGGTCTAGCAATTCTTGTCCACCACTTTGGTGGACATTTTGTCTTTGGAGGTCTGATTGGTTGTGCAGAGTAAAATAATGTTGTTTCAGTTGTTGCTGCCACCACAGTGTCGAGTACCCCTCCTCTGCCTCGCACGTTGGTTTTCTCCACGTGTGCAGTTCCTCCTCCTGCATCAGCCATTTTGTGGTTGATTCTGTTGCCTGTGGCAGCCATTTTATAGTTGCATCCATCACCCTATGTCAGAATTCCAGAGGTGCCCCCAGGCTCAAAAAGGTTGGGGACCCCTGCACTGAGCTGACACTGTCCTCAGATAACAGGCTTCCTGGGTTAGGCGGGGAATTTTTTTAGGCCCCGTTGGTTGCTGCGCCCTAAGCCCCAACATCTGGAGTCTGTCCTCAAGTAGCTTAACTTTTAAAAGCGCTGGAAACCAACCCGAGCAACTATTATTCAGAGGAAGCCGGCTGACTGCAGTCGAGTCATCCTGTTTTCCTTGCAATCCTGCACCAACAACGCTTGGCCCGTTAGCAGGATTTGGGATTTCTTAAAAGGAATGCGCAACAGATATCTCCAACAGGTCCCTACTTTCTTTACTGAGTGAGAATGTCAGAATGCTGAAGTCACAGGCACCCTCCCCCCATTGTTATTCTGATCCTTTATATGCCATTTTTCTGCTCCATCAAAGTGGGACCCAAATCAACTAACGCACAGGTGTCAAGCTCGCGGCCCTCCAGATGTTATGGACTACAGTTCCCATCACCCCCCTGCCAGCATGATGCTCGGCAGGGGGATGATAAGGAACTGTAGTCCCTATCTGGAGGCGCGAAGATATTCCACCAATGGCTTCCTGTCGTCATATATTAAACCATAATAAAACAATAAGTCCAAAAATATAGCTGACTGCAAAATTAAACCAAATGGTGTTGAGCTGTTTTGATCCAGATGGCCACTGTTCGTACTTCCTCCTCCTCCCTCATGAGTGGTCAGGGCAGCCATCTTTCTCAGTGCTAAGGTAGAGGAGATGCCGTGGCTATTGCTCACCTAGTTCCTAAATAGCTAGGAATTAGTAATCTCTATGCGCATTGGCATGGATTGCTTCACAGATCTCATGCACAGATCTGGTTACTTATAATCTCAGCCCTGTCCTTTGTCGTGGCATTAATTTCCTCCCTCTTGCTTATCTTTTGGTCTCTGAAAACTGCATAAAACACAGTAATTGTGCAGTTCCTCACTGGTAGGGATGGATGTGGTCTGCATGACAATTTCCTTTTATAATGCCTTGTTTACATCCAGCCTCATAACTCCTTTTCCCTTCCTCTTTTGCAAGTAAGATTTCAAAAGTTGATAAATAACATCTTTAAAAATAATCACATGTTCGGTTATTTGATCTCACATTCAGCCTATCCGTGGTGTCAGCGTTGCCTCACTTGGCCCAAATACACAGTCTTTCGAGCAGTTTTGGGCAGCAACCGTTTTGTAACATACTGAGCTTTGTCCATTCCCAGCGAAGGGTCACCCAAAGAAGCAGCATCTTTACTCATTTGTGGTGAAGGCCCAGGAGTTTATTGTGCATCTGGCGCTAATCCAGACTTCCGAAAAAGTCCACCGAGAAAAAGAAGCCCGAGCCCGGCATTATTTTTCCCATAATGTGTCAAAAGGTTCTGTGCTTGCTTTGGACTCGAAAAGGAGCTCTTTGTGCATTTAATGAGCAATTAAGTTCGGCTTCAGAATGTTGAGTTTAGAGTAGGTTAGGCTCCCCAGAACCACAAACATTTATGTTGGATCAAGTTAGGGGTTTTTTTTTTAAAGGCATTCCGACTTAAAGTAATGGCATTCCTGTCCTCTTGAGCAATGGGGGAAATGACAGATTTATAAACCCACCGCAGAACTGCCTGCGAATTCCAACCTTTCTGAAGCCGTCTGGCGGGTAAATTAAGCCCTTTGTTTCCCTTTAACTCGTTTTTAGGGCAGCAACACTGAAACCTGAATTGGGGCTATGTGCTGTAATGCCCAGCCTTGGTTTCCCTTTTAATGAAAATGTTTCTTGGCTAGCTTTGCCCCTGAAACGGCAAAACAAGCATGCCGTTTCATGTCCATAAAGGGGAAAAATGACTTTTTGGTTTGTGTGGCACGAACATGCAGAGGTGGTCAGGTGCTTTATACATTATCAACAACCATAAAGCAAAATACAAAGAAGTTAAATTAAGACTTTAAAATGCAGCATTCAATTATCAAAAACTAATTCAGATTTAAAATAGATGGCATCCAGCTATTAAAACTCTTCTTAGAAAGAGGGACAGTGGGTCTCAGAGTGTTTCTCAGAATGTTTAGGCTTTTGCACTGCCAAATCGCTATCAATAGTTACCAATGGGTAGTTGATGTTACAAGAAGCAGGAGCGTAGGTTGAACCTACCCCTCCAGACAGGGGGATATGAGACCCCGACGTTCTGCCTGGATTGTGCATAGCAGGAGTCAGGAATGGAAAGGAAAAAGAAAGCACATGTGTGGTTGAAGATGGGGAAATGCAAAATGTAACTGTACAGTTGGCTGGCCTGAAGGGTTTTCTGCTCTTGCTTTGGAAGAACTGATTTGAACATCAGGATACTATGAAACGTCATAAATCATCAGTGTGTTCTTTCAAGGGTAGTGCGAAACAGTGCAGATGCTCATGGGAGACTTCAAGGAGAGCAGAGATCTCTCAGCATGTATATACCACTGGGCAGTGTCCTACCACACCATGAGCTAAAGTTGTAGTTTGTCAGCATTCCTATTCTTTGTTTTTTTTATGAGCCCTGTGAAGATCTGTGCCATAGGAACCTGTGCAGAGTAACAATCATGTGTCCTGGACTGGGGCGGAGGGTGGGGCTAGATTGAAGAAGGTCAAGGAGCTGCAATCATTTCTCCTCCATCTTCCACTAGATTGCAAGGGTTGTGTAGTGGTTAAGAGTGGTGGACTCCAATCTGGAGAACCGGGTTTGATTCTCCACACCTCCACATGTGGCAGGCTCTTATCTGATGAACTGGATTTGTTTCCTTCTCCTCCACATGAAGCCTGATGCACCCATGAAGCCTGATGCACCTTCTCCTCCACATGAAGCCTGATGCACCCATGAAGCCTGATGCACCTTCAGTCACACTTCTCTCCAAACTCTCTCAGCCTCACCTCACAAGGTGTCTGTGGTGGGGAGAGGAAGGCTATTGTAAGCCACTTTGAGATTTCTTTTGGTTGTGGGGTATAGATACAAACTCTTCTGCTACTGTTGCTGCTGCTGCTGCTTCTATCTTCCTCTGCATGTTCAGTTTGGATTGGGAAAAAGTCCCTCCTCACTTCAGCCAACCAACCAACCTGACCATTCTTCTGTATGGATCCAAAAATTACCTTTCCCAGAATCAGAAAGAACCACAACAAATCAGAGAATACTGGAAACTTCCATGTTCTTTCTGCACAGGGCTGATGGGATGCTATCTATTATGTATTTTGAAGCCACATGGATGTCGCAAGCGCTTTCTTGTAAATAATCCTCCATAGCTGATTTTGCTGCCGAAAAGAGGACCAAACAAGGCCTGTGACTGTCCCATAATCAGGGGCCACCTCAGCAAGGGGCCACCATACCAAGTGCACGATTGCAGCCATCTGGCCAGCAGTCTCTCACGTCTTGTGCCCTATTTCCGTTTTGCTGTTCCCAAGGCAAGGATGTCTGTTCATTTGTAGAATCAGATGAGCCCCAAACAAAACGGGATTGTGGGATCCCAGTGGATAAAGCTCACTCTGCAGGTAGCCACGGGGGCCCTAATTGCTGTTGAGGCCATGGTACAGGAAGGTGAGGGTTGAATCCCTCCCCAGTGTTTTTTCTGTAATATCAGACCCTGCCTCTGTCACTATCATTTGTGTTTCAGTGAGAAATATAGGCTCTCATATGGTCTTCTGTGCCCAGACTAGTCTGATATCTTCAGATCTCAGAAGCTAAGCAGGGGTTGACTTGGCTAGTATTTGGATGGGAGATTTCCCAGCAATACCAAGGTTGAGATGCAGAGGCAGACAACGGCAAACCACCTCCAAGCATCTCTTGTCTTGATAACCCCACTTGGTCACTATGTCAGCAACAACAAAAAGGCAAATGCTGGGAGGCTGGTGGTAACCAAGCTGACTGGGAGTCTAAAAACAACAGATGAAATAGGACTAAGTCCTTCCAGGGTATTGCCCTGGTTGGAAACACACACCGGCCTTTTAGATTTTTAAAGGCACGGGGGATCATTCCCGGATTTACCATCATCACGTCTAGTTTGGCCTTGTGCGGAAATCTTCAGAGCTACAGAGCGATCGGCTGCCACTTAATCCCAAGAGCTCTACCTGCACAGTGTTAACGTGGCAGAGAACTGCGCATTTGCTGCATGCTCCGATCACAGAAAAAAATGACCTAAAGCTTGTGAGAAGGGAGGGCATGAATCTCGGTTAATAGCAGAAAGGCCGGTTGGGGATTTTGACACTAAGCCTTGCTGAGAATAACCAGAACTACAGGTATTTCTACATTTAGACCTTCACTTTGCTTGTTTAGAAATCCACTCCCGGATGGCAGCCGGTTCCTGACCTCAGTAGCATCAATGGCCGAATGACAGCTGAAAGAATCAGCCGTGAGTTTTGTCTGGCTCTCAGATCAGCTGCTGGTGAAAAAGTAGAATTCCTCTTTAAAAATCAGCCAGCTGCCTACTGAGATTCTCTCCTTGTCATCTCAGGAACGAGGTCCAGCTTTTCTGAAGTTGGGAGGGGGGGGAGATAATATTCTTTCTAAATCCTTTTTACTTCGTCCAAGGCCAGTCTACATGATAGCCTTGAGCAACTGCAGAGGGAAGCCAGCCAGGGTGACTTGGAGCCATGTTGGCTCCTTTCTAAAGTGCCCACATGAACATGATTGATGTATCTGATTGCCCAGAATGGGATTTTTTTTTCCCAGAGCTATAGCAAGTAACCAAATGGGGGGGGGAGGGCGAAGTGGAGGTGGCGGTGGCTATGCCAAAAGGTGGCTCTTGCTGAATTAGGCCAGTATCACAGGCCGAGTAGAACTTGAGTTGGGTTGCAACATGGATTTACAAAAATTTCCACCAGTTTTAGAGTGAGAAATGGATACGTTCTCGGTCAGGGGTCTGCAACCTGTAGCTCTCCAGATGTTCAGATGTCCAATTGGTCATGCTGGCAGGGGCTGATGGGAATTTATGAGTCCATGGAACTATCTGGAGAGCCACGGAATTTACAGAACCCTTATTCCCTAAATCAGTGGTGGCGAGACCTTTGGCACTCGAGGATGTTATGGACTACAATTCCCATCGGTAGCCCCTGCCAGCATGGCCCAATGGTGGCCCATGCTGGCAGGGAACTGATGAGAGCCAACCCACAACTGTCTAGGAGTGCAAAGAGTTCCAGTCAGACTCTAAATGATGAACAGAGAAGCAGCTTTGAGCCTATGAATTCCTTATTGCAAGAAATAGCTACAGGAGAGTGTGCGTGAGTGGAGAATGACAGGCAGCGGCAAAGAGTTGCGAGCCGAAGTGCTGCATGAAAGGCAGCAAACCTTAAACAGAACCAGGAGCGCCATAACCTCTGCCTCATCTCATCTAATTAAACCAATAGACAATGCAACCTCCCACATTCCTGGTTGTTGACACCATGTTTGCTGTGAGTACTTGCCATACGTGTTGATCGTACGTAAATGATAATATGCAGTTTGTGGTAGAAAAGGGTGAGGGTTAGGGCAGTTTTCCCTCCCCTACTGTGATACATTTTTCCTCTCCTATTTTTGAGTTCTGGAGGCTTCATATCCCAGGAGATCTTGGTTTTTACACCACGCTTTTTTTTCTCTTGTAAGGAGTCTCAAAGTAGCATACAAACTCCTTTCCTTCCCCTCCTCCCAACAGGCATCTTGGCAGGGGTAGGTGGGTTTAGTGAGGAGTTCAAGGAGAGCGGTGGCCCAGCCCAGGATGCCTAGCGGAAGGCTTCGTGGGGGGGAGAGCCGAACTCAAACTGGTTCACCAAGTTTGGGGGTCCACCACTCACATTACCAAGGTGTGGGGAATCAATCCCCATTCTCCAGATTAGATTCCACCGTTCTTAACCACTATACCATGCTAAGTCATTACTGGCACTGGCGGAACTAGGGGGCCAGAGGGGACAGACAACCCAGGTACCATTTGCCTGGATGATGTGGGGGGCGCACTTTGGCCACCCAATCCCTCTCCCTCTGTTCTCAGCCCCCACTGTTGAACTCCCTCCCCCACTTCTCTGCTGCCACTACACACACCCAACAAACCTTTTCCTCCTTCAAGTGGCACCAGCTGGCAACATACTGGGGGGCAGTTCTCTGACCTTAAACCCCCCCCCCAGTGTGTTGCTGGCTGTTGCCACTTGGAGAAGTGAAAGGTTTGTTGGGGGGGGTTGTGGGTATAGCGGCAGGGGGGAGTTCAGGAACGGGGGGCTGGTAGAGTTCGGGGCAAGCCCCAGGCTCCATTTTTGTGAGGGTACGCCACTGATTACTGGCTTTCTAAAGGAAGTTGTAGAAGCTGTATCCAGTACTTTGAAGGAGACCCCACAGATGCTTACATTGTCTCCCTTCGTTCGGATGCTTTGGAATCAAAATCAGCTGCTGGCAGAGAGTAAAAAAACAAAATCTGAATGCTCAGAATGCCACAGGCCAAAAAGAAAACATCACATCATCCCAGAATTCGTGAGGCGGCAAGCATACAAATCAACGCCACAACTGCACATGGAAACCCTTACAAACGAACCAACATGTCAGCCAAGAGCAGAGAAGAGCCTTGGCAACGTGTTCGAGCCACTGCATAAAAGAAGCTGGGCAAAGCAGAGAGATTGCCTTGATTCTGCACAATGATCTGGATCGGATGACTCCCGCAGGGCATTTGTTTTATATTAACTTCCAAGAAGAAAGTTAGTGAAGGTGGATGCTCCAGAGCCCCGATTCTGACTTGAGACAGAAGGACCAGTCTCAGTTTTGTGCACTGAAATGTAAGGATTTCCCTCCCCCCATATTTTTCCCAGTCTCCTTGGAATAGGTTGGGCTGTAAATTTACGCTGGAAATAGTTCCCTAGCTGATAAAATATATCACCACTGAAGGTGTCCGGCAGTCGTTGGGCTGTTTGCTAAACCACGTGAGAGCATCAGCTCTTGCTACTTTTGAAACTTAAGTGTGGCAGGCGTCATCATTGCAGGTGCGGAAGGTTTGGTTCACCCACCCACCCCCCACCCCCCACATTTCAGCAAAGGCGTGAAAATTA
Source organism: Sphaerodactylus townsendi (assembly GCF_021028975.2). Classification (NCBI taxonomy): domain Eukaryota; kingdom Metazoa; phylum Chordata; class Lepidosauria; order Squamata; family Sphaerodactylidae; genus Sphaerodactylus; species Sphaerodactylus townsendi. The sequence goes on along the minus strand of NC_059426.1, from coordinate 17,488,347 downwards.
GGATGTATTGATGGGTGTTGTATAAAGCAATTATATGTGAATATAAAAAGCCTTTTTAACAAACAAGTGTCACAGTTATAATTATTTTAAATGGAAAAAAAATGAAGTCGCTGGCTCAGACACCTAGAGACGGTGTGGATAACTTTGTTAGTTCCCACTTCAGGGTCTGTGGTGCAGATGCTAATCTAATCAGAATGCATTAAAGTACTGAACAGAGTAGGATAGGAGGAAACTTCATTTGCTAAATCAACCCCTGGCGTTACACAAACTTAGCCCTTCCTCCTCCTCCTCCTCCTCCTCCTCCTCTTCTTCTTCTTCTTCTTCTTCTTCTTCTCTTCCTCCCCTCCCCCTCTTCCTTCTCCTCCTCCTCCTCTTCTTCTTCTTCTTCTTCTTCTTCTTCTTCTTCTTCTTCTCTTCCTCCTCCTCCTCCTCCTCTTCTTCTTCTTCTTCTTCTTCTTCTTCTTCTTCTTCTTCTTCTTCTTCTTCTTCTTCTTCTTCTTCTTCTCCTCCTCCTCCTCCTCCTCCTCTTCTTCTTCTTCTTCTTCTTCTTCTTCTTCTTCTCCTCCTCCTCCTCCTCCTCCTCTTCTTCTTCTTCTTCTTCTTCTTCTTCTTTTTCTTCTTCTTCTTCTTTTTCTTCTTCTTCTTCTCTTCCTCCTCCTCCTCCTCCTCCTCCTCTTCTTCTTCTTCTTCTTCTTCTTCTTCTTTTTCTTTTTCTTCTTCTTCTTCTTCTCTTCCTCCTCCTCCTCCTCCTCCTCCTCCTCCTCCTCCTCCTCTTCTTCTTCTTCTTCTTCTTCTTCTTCTTCTTCTTCTTCTTCTTCTTCTTCTTCTTCTTCTTCTTCTTCTTCTTCTTCTTCTTCTCTTCCTCCTCCTCCTCCTCCTCCTCCTTCTCCTCCTCCTCCTTCTTTCTGCCCACAGTTTTAACAGACAGTGAATTTTTTTAGAAGGCACACTTGCCCCGGCGGCCTCTCCCTTTTCAGATGGGAATGTGATTTAATTAAACAGTATCTCCCCCCCCCCCCCAAAAAAAAACAACCAACACGTTTTGTGTTAAAAGCCCCTTCTCGGGTTCTCGGATAATTCCATCTTGTTTGTTTTTCTAATTCTAAAAATCTGTCTAGATGTGCTTGTGTACTTCAGTAAATTGGATTTTTAAAAAAGAAAATCTCTTTGCTTAAACATTTTCTAGCTTAAAGGAGGAGAGATTTGGTGGAGACAGGAGTACGTACACTTTAAACACCACAACCTCATTTAAAGGATGGACCGTCATATAAAGTGTGTGCTTGCGTGGCATTGTGTTAGGTGCATATTCTATCATATTTAACACTGACTCTCCACTCGTATGTAATGGATCATCTTAGCAGCTTATCGTGCCAGGGTGGCTCAACCCTGCATCTGAATCGTATTATTGCCAAGGGAAGATTTAAACTTTCTGATTTTTGTGATCATATCCGGCCTGGGAGTTTCAGGGAGGAGTTCGGGGCATCAGGATTAGGAGAATCTGCTAGCATAGGTATCAAACTCGCGGCCCTCCAGATGTTATGGACTACAGTTCCCATCATCCTGCACCGCCAGCTTGATGTAAGCTTGATGCTGGCAGGCAGGGGGATGACATGAGACTGTAAACAAGTCCATGAACTATCTCGGAGATATTGACACCTGTCTAATGTCTAATCTAGAAGGCTCTCCAGAGCTATGCTTTGTTGTGCTAAGTCTAACCCCAGTAATGCAGGCCAATATGATCGACCTGCAAAGGTTTCTCCGGCCTTGAATAGGATTTACGTATTTACCTACTTTGTGTACTTAACCCTATACCCCACTCTTCTTCCCAAGCTTCTTCCCAAGCTTATAACATCTTCCCTTCTCCCTTCTATCCTCACCGTACCCTGTGACTTTAGGCCGAGGGCGGCCCAAGGCCACTCCCATGGCAGGGTGGTGATTTGAACTTGGGTCTCGCAGATCTTGCTCCAACACTCTAATCACTATGCAATGCTATGACTTTTCAGCGGGGTGAGTTTCTTCCTGCTCAGTGTGTCCCCCTAGGCCCGTGGTGGCGAACCTATGGCACTCCAGATGTTCATGGACTACAATTCCATGAACATCTATCTATCAGCCTGCACCCTGACCCAGGATAGCCAGACTAGCTCGAGCTCATCAGATCTTGGGATCGCCATTCCCCACTGTAAAAATTCCAAATGGTTCAGCAGGAACAAAGAAATCAAAACATAATCTATTACACTGTACCTCATAGGTGTCAAACACACGGCCCTCCAGATGTTATGGACAACAGTTCCCATAAGTGGAGAGATGGTCCTAATTCATTAATACAGAATATTTATCCACACAAGGGGGGGATGTATATATATTCAGAATAATCCAGGAGGTATTGCCTAAATTTAGTTTAAATGCCTGAGCTATGGAGGCAAATACAAAACTGTTCTTAGGATCGCATCTGGCGTCTACTTTCATCAACTGGGATGGTCCCAAAATAGCCTAATAGGTCTGAATTATATTTTAGATTGAATCTGAAATTTAGCACTGTTTAGATCAGCAGTGCAACTGCTGATTTGTTTAATAGGTTCTGTGCTGATGAAATCCTGATTGTAGCCATTGCGTGTTATTTAATGATGTGAGGGTTTTTTCTGCCGTGCCTAAAGAGGTTCTGCGTCAAAGTAAAGTACATACCCAAATACACGCTGTATTTACTTGAAAAGAGAGCAACCCCGGCTTTAAGATGATGCCACTGAAAATATTATAACTAGCTTGTATGCAGATTTTGGGTGACCGTCTCTCTCTTTGATGGTAAATCTTGCATTTGACTGAATACAAAATATGTTTAAAAAATTCATTTTAGTAAGGCATGGTTCCTATCTCAAGGTGTCAAACTTGCAGCCCTCCAGATGTCATGGACTACAGTTCCCATTATCCCTGCCAGCATCATGCTGGCAGGGGATGATGGGAACTGTAGTCCATAACATCTGGAGGGCCGCGAATTTGACACCTGTGAGCTAAATGGTAGGTGATGTGAAAGGTTTTCAGTGGTCTGAGTTCATATAGCTTCCCGTGTTCATATAGAACAGGATAAGAAACCTTATTCTGTCGCCAGAAAGGTGGGGAATGACCAGCATTTCACAATACTCTGTACTGTTATACTCTCAGAAGAGTCCTTACTCGCAAGAGCTACCTCATGTTCTTTTCTCATCTGTTGTCTTCCAGAAGATGCTAATACCAACCTGCTTCCTCCATTGGAATTTCTGGGTCCTTCTTTGAACAGCTGTGCCCATATGGCACAACAAGAAATAAGGTTTTATGTGTCCAGAAACATTACATTAATTTAGTGTTAAGCTGTTGCAATACATATAGCTAACCCATCTTGACTGGCTTATATAACAAAAAGAGTAGTGTAGTTAAGAGTTCCCTCTCAGAGTTCCCTTAACCTGCCTGGAACAGCCGTGTCTTGGTTAAATTTGCCGTCCAAGAATGTTTTCCTAACCAAGTGCTTCAGAAACATTGTGAAGCCAACATGACCATCCTGCCAACTTCGAAACTCTAAAATCCCCACTTGGCGTGGAACAATTGCACAGGGTGATAAAAGAAAAGAAAAAAGTAGCTATTAGTGACAACTAATGAATTAGCTTTAATATTTGTTCTTGCATTAGAAGTTTAATTTTCCCTGATAATTTGTCAGGGAAATACCTGACAAGCCAGCAATTAAACTGTAATCGGTCACCAAGATGTTTACGTGGATTAATGGAGCTCTCCTTTGAACGTGCGCTCATGAGTTTTGAAATAATAGCTATAATATAAGGTAGCATGACCCCACTTGAGTCTTAACAAAAAAAATCAAATTCTGTCATTTTAATGCAAATTGTACCTTTGGAAATGATGGCCTGAAAAGAAAGAGTTTCCATGGTAACCTTAGGGAACCACATAACCTGTTTATCATAACTTCTCCACGAAGCAAATTGCAGTGGAGAGCTTGCTTTGATGCCAGCTGTATTTTCCTGCCGACACCCTTCTAAAAACGTTGTGCAAAAGGACAATTTAACTAAACACTCTTAAACTTTGTTCTTTGCGCACAAAGGAGACAAGGGAGGAGAGCTCTTTTGCAGGACTGTATTTGGAGTCGAGGACTGACCTTTGGGGGCTTTTGTTTTTAATTCGGCTTGAAAGCCAAGTCAGCCTCTTGAAAAGCAGCAAACAAAAAGCAACAAAACCCCACAAATTAATACTTGTAGAAGAGCCCCTTCTGCTGTTCTCAGGCCTGAGCCCGTCTTCTTGCTGTGTGTTCGAGAAAAGCTTCTGACAAGCGCTTCTAAACCAATGAAAAGTTTTGTTTTCCTGTTGCATTTTGCTACTGAGAGAGAGAGAGAGAGAGAGAGAGAGAGAGAGAGAGAGAGAGAGAGGCCCCTTCCGCACACGCCAAATAATGCGTTTTCAAACCACTTTCACAACTGTTTGCAAGTGGATTTTGCCGTTCCGCACAGCTTCAAAGAGCATTGAAAGCAGTTTGAAAGTGCATTATTCTGCATGTGTGGAATGAGCCAGAGAGAGAGAGAGAGAGAGTGAGTGAGTGAGAGAGAGAGAGAGAGAGAGAGAGAGAGAGAGAGAGAGAGAGAGATGGCTTTCTCTTGTCTCCGGACCTTTGTGGCTCTATCAGAAGAGAAAGAATATATTGATCATACTTCTCATTCAGAGCTGATGATGTCCGAATAACCAGCATCTCGATCCAGCTACTGGGCAAAGAGGAGAGCCAGAAACTTACAATTGTACTGGATCTGTACATTACCTTCTGGTTCAAAGACAGGATGTCTACGTGTCCCTTGTTTTTTTGGGGTCAAGAAAAATAAGGAACAGATGTTGCAGGCCCCCGCCCACAATGTCTTGCTTTGAAGTGCCATTTGAGTCAACCAGCTGACAAGACTTGACCCTCCATCGGGTGCTTTTTTAGAACCGGCGCTCCGAAGAAGGCATCACCCCATCTGGCATCCATCTGTACGACCAAGCGACAGATAGGACCAGATCGCAGAAACAGTATACCAACTGCTAAACTGGGATCAGCGAGAAAGGGAAGGATGCCACCTCATCGTGATGGCAACTTTAAGGAAAGAATATCTATCGCATTTGGAAAGCTGGGGCTAACGGGATTCCAAGGGAGAAAAAGACAGAAGCCGGATGGCCTGGCATGTGGAAGACTGTTACTCTCCAAATCTTTGCCGCTGCTGATTTTAATAATATTAATGCAGAATGCCTGGATTTTGGGGGGTCGCCTTCTGTAGGCATCCAGAAATTGATGTTTGGAGAGCTTTCCAGCTATAATTTGAATCAGGGGAGGAAGATGAGAAGGGACGTTTCTCACTCCCGTGTTCAAGGGGGATTTGCACGCGAGACAGTAACATTCCCCAAATACTGTTCTGGTTTATTTGTTAGGTTAGGCATGGGAAAGACGCAGGGTTAAATCTAAGCAAGAAAAATCATACTTCCATACTTCCGTATGGATATTTTCAGTGGCTTCTTTAAGGACTCAGTTGTCCTGGGTTTCTTGTCCAGTTTTTGTGTATTTAAATCTAGTGTCCCATCTCTGGCCAGTAAAGCAGTGGACTAGCATGTGCAGGAGCTAAGCGTTTAGCATGTAAAAATACAACTGGAATGGATATATTGCCTCTAGGCTGCTCCGTCTACTCAGGAATGCCTTCAGCAAGTACAGTGTTGCTACAGACAATGAAAGACTCTCTTTTCCTCCCTGCCTGTAGGGCTTGTTTCACTGTCCACTTTCATTACCTGTCCTGCCATCCGCTCTGCTATTGCTTTCCATTTCGTGCATGAACTCCCATGCAGCGAAGTGCACAGTCTCATTTTCGACCGGCACTTACACTGGGGTTAGACTTGCCAACCTCCAGGTGGTGGCTGGAGATCTCCCAGTATTACAGCTGATCTCCAGGAAACCTGGAGGAAATGGCAGCTTTGGAAGGTGGGTTCAATGGTATTATACCCCATTGAAGTCCCTCCCAAAACCACACTCCCCTTAGGCTCCACCTCTAAAATCTCCAGGTATTTCCCAACCCAGAACTGGCAACCTTAGCTAGTATAGATCCTGTCCTTTCCTACCAGTCTTCCTGAGCAGAGTTGGATGCCTTCCTCCAACTTAAAATAATCCTTCCCCCAATGGAAGAGCCACTCAAGTTGGAAGAAGGTTCATTTGGCTAAAAAAAAAACCCCTAGATTTTGGTCAGTGGAGTGGTAGGGTGGAATTGGATCCACCACACTATGTACAGCAGAAACTGTTCCCGCACGGGCGAATAACAGCGCCCTAGGGATGATGAAAACAGCATCCCTGGGGTGCTGTTCACACAGGAGGCGCTGCTGCATCACAGCAGTGCCGTCTTGGCCAGTCCCGAGCAGCATGAAGGTGCCGCTTTCAAACCTCGCTCGTTGAGCGAGGTTTTTTAAATGCGGCATCTTCCTCCCGGAGCGGTGCAAACAGCACTGGCGGGAAAACGTTGCTTTTCCCATCCCCTCCACTGACCTTCCCATCCAGCACTGCTCTGAAGGGCTGGAGGGACACGCCCACACTGCCCTCCAACCCCTGGAGGTCGGAGGGCAGTGTGGCCGTGTCCCTCCAGAGCAGCGCTGGATGGGAAGGTCAGTAGAGGGGCCGAACCGAAGGTGGCTCCATGCGGAGCCGCCTCTCTGGTTCGGCAGATCTTTGGGGCTGCTCGCATGTTACCATGCAAGTAGTCCCCAAGCCGCCACCGGCATAATTTATGCCCGTGGAGGTGCGTTTCCGTCGCCGTGCAGAAACAGCCTTTGTAAAGGCTTCCTATGACCACCACCAACTAACGAGCAGATACAATTGTTTTTTGTTCTTTACATTTTGGCTTCACCATTGACTTTTTTAAAGACCACTTGCATGACAGGAATGAAAATATAGCTCCCAGTGTTATCCAAATTGGTCCTTACATCAGGACTGCCTCTAAATATGTCTACCTGTACACAAATTCTGCTGTAGTTATTAGGGACTGTTTCTATCTGTGTACACGGGTCACTTTCTAGCACAATAACTTCAGAAAGACGAGACAGGGAGTCTCAGACAAGAAAACGTTTCTTCTCAAAGCAAAACATCGAAGAACGTTGCAATACAATAAGGCAACCCTACCCTACTGCCCTTAGTTTCTGCCTACAGCGGGAATCTAAGGGGAAAATAAGGCAAAAAGGAAAACCGGACTTTGCCTGTCCTGAAGACAAGAGTCTGATGAAATGTGGTCCAGGGCAAGAGAAGGAAAAGCTGGTCTGAGATGGGCGTTCTTAAAGTGGAAGAAGGTCAAAAACGGAAGGCGGCCATTTTGATGGACACATTTTTCAAGAGCTGAAGGAAGCCCAGTGTTTTTAGCAAAGGTGGGAGGCAGTCAGGGAACAGAACCAGAAGAGGTTCAAGTACAGAACCAGTGGCTGAAGTGCGCTGTTTGTAGGTTTTGAAGTGACCATATCTCAGATGGCAATTCCATTATTGGGCCAATCCTGGACAGAGTTTAGGATCCACAGCAGTGGCATAGGAGGTTAAGAGCTCATGTATCTAATCTGAAGGAACCGGGTTTGATTCCCAGCTCTGCCGCCTGAGCTGTAGAGGCTTATCTGGGGAATTCAGATTAGCCTGTACACTCCCACACACGCCAGCTGGGTGGCCTTGGGCTACTCACAGTTCTTCTGAGCTCTCTCAGCCCCACCTACCTCACAGGGTGTTTGTTGTGAGGGGGGAAGGGCAAGGAGATTGTAAGCCCCTTTGAGTCTCCTGCAGGAGAGAAAGGGGGGATATAAATCCAAACTCTTCTTCTTCATCATCAGTGGTTCGGGGTCTTGTTTCCTGACAGGGTGTTTAAATTCTGCGTGGGTAGAGACTGGGGAAAATTCAGGGTGGGATTCTGAATATGGCCATTCTAGGTGACAAGGGTACGCTGAAATCATTTGGGTGGGATGGCTGGGAGCTGCTCAGGCTGGCTCAACTAAACCTGAGCAGTGGTTGGCTGACATTCCCAGGGCTTGTTTTTGAATTACTGGAGAGGGCTGCATTTTGGAGAGGAGTCTGGGGTCTCTGGTTATTGCCTAACAGATTTGTGTCAATTACTCATGACCATGGGAGTCAGGGGGCTTTAAACATAACCCTTTCGATCCACGGACTCCTTGGGGCATTCCAGCAGTTGGGAATTCCTCCGAGTTTCAGCAGCCTCCGTTTTGATATCAAACAGATATCAAGCTTCTGGCAGCCAAGTCAGAAGGTCTTTGGGGGAGGGGAGGGGAGACAAATTCCAGGTTCCCTTTGGAGATGGCACTCTAGGCAACATTGGGTGATATTTAAGCTGCTTTCAGATATCCTAAGTAAATCACAATTTATTTGTGATGCAGAAGAGCTTCTGACTTTTGTGTGTACTCACACACCGCACTGTGACAGAAGACTTGATGACAGAGATGCTGCAAATGTCACTAAAAATGCAGTTGGCAGTCAAACTTAGCCTTTTTTAGCCTCGTGAGGCTAAATATAGCCTTGTTTCGCCTTCAGAGCCAGCGTGGGGTAGCAGTTAAGAGCGGTGGGCTCTAATCTGGAGAACTTGGTTTGATTCTCCACACCTCCACCTGAGCAGCGAACTCTTACCTGATAAACTGGATTTGTTTCCCCACTCCTACAAATTAAGCCTGCTGGGTGACCTTGGTCCAATCACAGTTCTCACCTACCTCACACGTTATCTGTTATGGGGAGAGGATGGGAAGGAGTCTGTAAGCCGCTTTGAGACGTCTTACAGTTGAGGAAAGTGTGGTATAAATCTAAACTCTTCTTCTTGCTGCTGTTTGAAATGCCCCCTTTTTTTGTGTAGAGTGAAGCCTGTTATTTTTATCATACAGAATTTGTTCACATTTGAGAACAGGTAGCATCGCAAGTAGTTTTTGCACCTTTGCAGCAGCGGCAGCCGGCATGGCCACAGGCTGGGTGGCTGCTGATTGTGTGCCCTCGGTCATCACGGCATGTCAAAACTTTTATGACTGTGCGGTTGGCAACATTCAACATTCAGCAATGTTGCTCCCTTCCTTTCCCCTTGCTCGAAATATTCCTCTGGAGAAAAAAAAAAGCCCTGTATTTTCTGAAGAAGTGCATCCTTGTGGCTAAGAAAACCTTTGCCTGTTTCATTTCAGGTCTACAGTGGGAACGGCCCTCCCCTTCAAAGTAATATTCTCTTACCCATATTCGCCCAGTGCATTTACGGTGAAATTGACCAAGACTTTCAGTAACAAAGAAATTCTTGGTCAATTTCATTTTCAATACAGTGAGTAAATGCTGTTACAATATTGTTTTGGAGGACTGCAGAAGTGAATCTAAAATGAAACCTACTGAGGTTTTCTTAGCTCCCAAAGTGCACACCTTGAGGAAAAATAGAACCAAGGAAAAGTTCCCAGCTGTGGAGGATTCATCTATAATCCAGATTCTGGCTTTAGGAAGAAAATTTGTTTTAGGGAGGGGGTTGCACTGCAAGATAGCATGTGCCTATGCAATTCCAGATTGTTCTGAACATTTTCTTCAGAAAAAAAAACCCTATTTATTTTGAGTACCTGAAAGGGAGTGCTAAAGCACAGTTTAGGGAATCTTTGGCCCCTTCCGCACGCGCAAAATAATGCATTTTCAAACCTCACAACTGTTTGCAAGTGGATTTTGCCATTCCGCACAGCTTGAAAGAGCACTGAAAGCAGTTTGAAAGTGCATTATTCTGCATGTGCGGAATGAGTGTTTGTTTCTACGAACTTGGATTTCTTTCTCACCCATGGAGAGAAATTTTAAACCAGGATAAGATTCTGATTTAGATTCTGGCAAGATTCTGGTAAGCAAGAAACAAATCACCAGTTTGTTAAAGAGCCACAATTCGAACATCACAACAAACTGTAGTTAGGTTGTGAAACTGAGACGTCTTTAGTCGCGCTCACAGCACAAAAAAAGATGGTTTGTTCATGGCACATCAGTACAGCCACCACCCTGAATTCTGGGAGCGCAACAAAATTCAGGTTAAAATACAATTGTTCATAAATAAATGCCTTAACAGAGGTTGGGAAAGCACGTGACAATTCCAAATGTTAATGACCGAGCTGACTTGAAAGAGAAGCAATTTTTTAATCTAAAACAAAAGTTATCTGGATAAATTGAGTAGTGAATTAATTGCGGGAAAGGGATGAGAACATAATTCAGAACTCTGGAAGAACAATGGGGACTTATTCTCAATCACAGGCAATGTCAAAAGGTTGGTTTTAATATTATGTATGAGCCAAAAGGACAGATTGTCGTGGCATATTAATAAACGCTGGCTATCCAGTTCAAAGAAATAAGCGAGAAATTGACCATCATCCTGACGGCATTTTTTCTTGGGAAAAACCTCATTGTTTTGTTCAAGACCCAGGCCCTGTTAAGTTGCTGAAATTATTCTGATGTGTTAGGCAGGCGGAGGGAAAGGATTACATAATCCTTTCTGCTTATTTGAAAAGGACAGATTTTTAGCATTGCTAAAGGCAATCCGTTGTTTGCTTTTTGTAGTTTATCTCCAGGTAGGGTTGCACGTCTGAGGGCTTTGCCAATCTGGTGTGCATTTAGGACAATTAAAGGGTCAAATTAACACAAACATTATTGGATTAGTGGGGCAGTCCACAAACCACCCAGAGAGAATGGCACAGCGGAGGCAGTAATCTCTTTTTGAAGGGGAGGCAAAGAACATTGAATCAAGCTCTTGAGTCAGAAGTTTACTGAAAGAGATGCTCAGGGTTTAGATATTTCCATATTGGATAAATTTGTATCAGAATGGGCTGTGTAATCTGTTCATCTCTGTATTTTACAAAGTGTCATTCCTCTAACTCAAAAGGCTGTGTTTATGGTTCGTTAAGCCAGTCAATACGGGTGCCCATGAGTGCCACAACTCCCGTTTGCAATTTATTTTACTTCATTAGGAAGTGTTTCCTGTCCAAATCTGAGTCATAAGCTACTCCTATCAACAAATGCTTATTGTATTAGTAAGAAACGCTAACACATTAGCATAATAAAGTTGTCAGGCTGTTTTCCCCTGAAGCTTCATAGTTGTTCCAGTAAAGATAGAAGTACGGAAATTTAAATATATTTGCAGTGTCATTAGCTAAATACCATTCTTGGGGGGGGGGGGGAGCAGTTCCCCCACGTTTCTTCTTTCTCAAAATGTGAAAGATGGAGAAACTGCAGAGCCATTTAATTGCCTGATTTACTTCTCGGTAAAAATGTTCAGAACCGCTAAACAAAGATACCAGGGTCATCAGTAAGGATAATGTGCAAGTCTGTCTTGTGTAAAAACCAGGAAGGATGGGGTGATTATTCTCTCTAGTTAACTTTATCCAAGGCTGTTTTCCTGACCTATCCGAAGTGCATTCCACTGACATCAACACAACTATTAATCAACACTTATAGCGGTAATCAGCAAGTGAAAAATGATGACCAGAAACTGAAAATGGACCAGCGAACCTGTGTTTGAGCGTTTCCGCCCCCCCCCCCAATCAAGTTCATGCCCTTGCATTTTTAGAAAGGATAGTGCTTACACAGTTATGATGATATATTCTAAAACGCAGAGATGTAGGAAAAAGGAAATTCAGAACCCTTGCCTCTCTTAATAGATATGCAAGTTGCTGTGGCAATCATGAAATTTGACCATGGCCCATTACAGGGACGCAAGGAACAAAAGGATATTGGGTGTTTTGTGGGGTAACCAGTAATTTTTGTCTGAATTAATAGTGTTTACAATTGGACCCCAATTAAATCTTATTTGGTAACAGAATTTAGTATGTATTACAATATACATTGTATACCAGATTGTGGCACCTCCCCTGACCGCCTGTCCTCCTGGGGTGAGTGTGCCATCCCACCTCCCTTTACCTGGGGGTTGTCCTCCCTAGACGATGTTTTAAATAGTCTCGCCCACAGGGCACCTCAGCTTCTAGCGTGCCCTGATATCCTTCCTGTACCCTTCCTGCACTCCTCCCCTAGCTCTGTTACTTCACTGAGCGAGGGTTGGTTCACCTACCAGGATTCCCACAAGTCCCCCTCCCCTGTTGTACCCTCACAGGATTGGGGCTCAACACAGGTCCCCCGGCTTGTTCTCCTGCACAGCTGGGCTGCAGGACCCTTCTTCCCCCTGCCCTCCTGGGCTAAACAGATTTCCTTCCCTGACTCCTCACAGGTCTCCCTTCCATCCTCTTCCCTCAGCCAACGCCCCTGAGACTCCTTTCCCACCCCCTTATATACCTTTTCCCCTCCAATTCCCCTGCCACTCCCAGCTGCCGTCCCTTCAGATTCTCTCCATCAGCTTCAGCTGGGACTAGGCGAGCCCGGCCAGACTCAGAGCCCCGCCTCTTCACTCCCCTGTCCCAGAACGTCCGCGCCGGTGGGCCGCTCGATTGACCCGTCGAAGGATCGACGGGTCGGGTGATCAGCCCCTTGTTCAGTTCCTGGGTCGGCGTGTCGACCCGGCAGGGAGGCGGCATCTTGCTCGAAAGGAGGGGCGGCGGATCGTCGAGGCTGCCGGCCGGTGCAGCATTGTCTCCTCCGGGAGACCCCCCGTTGCCGCGTCCTCCAGCAGCTTTATTCCAAGTCCGGGCGCCGTGCTGGGGCTCACACCCGGACACAGATGGAAGGCAGACTTTATGGTCCTTACTTTTATTTCAGGTGTCATGGAAGCTACAACAAGATGGCTCAGTGGGTGGAGCTAAGTAAAAAAATATGGCTCGGTAGGTGGAGGCACATGATATAGCGGCTTGTACGCCAACGGCAGCATTTCAGAGCAGGGCTGCAGTACTCGGGTGGGGAAATGTTTGCTGAACCCTGTCTTTGCTGAGGGAAATATGGGGGGAAATGTGATACAATGGTGGTATTCAAATAATCTGGGTGCTGCGCTTCTTCTTTTTTTTCCTACCAGCCTCACATGTTTAATGGATTTGAGGTTAATGTGCCAAACCAAGCCTGGGAAGACGTTTTCATGAAGGCATGTGCTTGCCAGTCCAACAGTGTTTGGGCCAGGTGCTTAGCTGTGCTCCTCGAAGACTTATAAGATGTTTAGAAGTCACAGTCCAGTGTAATTCAACAATATGAGAATGAATCATAAATGTAGCTAGTTTCACAACGTGCTTTGGCAAGGGCCGAGACTCTCCACAAGTTGTGTACATTATCCGCTCTCACAATATGTTTGCACAATTTTTACCGACGGGTATGCTTTGCAAGAGTGTCCTTGTGCCTTTTGAAGGGCTGCTTGGAGAGCAGTGGTTTTCAAAATGCTCCTTACACAATGTAGACACAGTTGTCACAGAATGGGGGGGGGGGGGCAGTGCAGAACAGTCCTTCTGTTCCCCATCCGGCGTACTTGTTCAGAAGAGGGCTTTAAACAAAGCTCTTCACTGAATGTTTCTCCTGTACCAAATAAAGAAGGAAGCCATAGCCGTGCAACAGTGTAATAGCCCTGCTGAGGTCTTCATATTTTGACCACAGAGTGCTGCTCACTCAGAAAACCACCAACCTCAGCTTGACTCCACAGCTGCTATGTGGGTCCCCCTTTGGTCATTATATTCTGCATCTTTCATCCTCACGCCCCTGATCAGTACTAGCAGGAAGTTTGTGGGTGGGAATATGGCAGGTCGTGACACTGGCTATGCTTTTTTTAAAAAGGAATAAGTGATATAGGTTGCCCAAGGAATCACTGATAAAACCATAGAGTTCCCAGTGATTCCTAGACAAGAAGTATGTTGCATGTGATGCTGGGTAGGTTTTTTTTTCTCCTGCTTCCTTTCTGAGTGGAAGAATAGGGCCCTACTGGGTACTCTTTTTAGACTGAACTCTCTCTGCCCAATCTGTGGTGGGATTCAAATAATTTAACAACTGGTTGTTTACAAGCACCCTTTTAACAACCGGTTCTGCCGAAGTGGTGTGAACCTGCTGAATCCCACCACTGTGCCCAACCCTAAAACAGCCATTCTACATTTCTGCTTTTCCTTGGGAGTAGTCTCCATCCATACCAGCCCTACAACCCCCCTCCCTCCCTCCCTCCTTCCTTCCTTCCTTCCTTCCTGGACCAAGGTCCAAAATGGGAGTCTGACACTTCTTATTACTCCAAATCTCTATTGTTCAGGTTACTTTGCCTCCTCCTTCCAAGGGTATTTCAAAGATTTTTCTTTTCCAAGAACAATTTTCATCCCAGTGGCTCTCTATGGGAGTCTCTAGAAACCGGTGAAGCATATCCCAGAATGGCAACGCCCCTCCCCACCCCACCTCCCCAGATTCGTTTGATTTGTCTGCCTTTGCTTTGCGAGGGAAAATATTGCTGCCAGCCGAGCAGTCATTTGTGTTTTTATTTTCACCAATCACCAATCTGGTCATAAGGTAGTGGGTCTGCTGCAGATGCAACGGCAAGCAGACCCAGTGTGCACACTCAGTATTTTGCACAATTAAAAGCATTCCCCTCGTGCGTCGAGTCTGAAGATTTGCACACTCATTGATGTTCCACAACATGGAATTAAAGTGGGTTTGTTGCTGTTTTCCTGGGGATTTGATGCGGCATCATATCCCACTGAGGTCCCTTCCCAGATTCCAATCCCAAATCTCCAGGAATTTCCAAACCCGAAGGTGGTAACCGTATTCCAAAGTCCTGTGGTTTTGTATCACTGGGGAGCCCTTGAATATGTAAAAAACCTCAGCCTTTTTTGTAGGTGGCTCAAGTTTACTGCTTGTATTGTCAGAGAGTGGGGGAGTACAGTGGAACCTCGGTTTTCATTGCCTTCGGTTTTCATCTGTTTCGGTTTTCATCTATTTTTTCAGTGAAAAATTTGTCTCGGTTTTCATCAATTTGCCTCGGTTTTCATCGATTTGCAGTAAGGTGCAGGGGTTTGTGGAGAAAAATCACCCGGACAAAGCTGTTGCAGGCCGTGTCTGCAACTTGTTTAATGACAAAGAGGCGTCAGAAACAGACCTCTTTGGACGGCTTTCTGGTGCGACATTGGTCCACTGGCTCTGAAGCTGGTCCTAGTGTTATTGTTTGTTACTGTTTTCAGCATTAAACACTATGTCTATTCACCAAAAAATGTGTTTTGGGTATGATTTTTGGAGAGCCTAGAACAGATTAATTGGATTTACATTGATTCCTATGGAAGGGTTTGCCTCGGTTTTCATCGGTTTCGGTTTTCATTGATTCTTTTCGGACGGATTACCAACGAAAACCAAGGTTCCACTTTATTTCATTACTAGGCATTTAGAGTTAATCACATTTGGTAAGTGTGTAAGTAGATATTTCATCTATTTGAAGGACTAAAGTATTTTCCTTTTGGATCCATTCCCTCTCTTAGTATTGCTAACTTGCTACTTTTCCACTGTGCCCAGTGAAGAGTTTTAGGGAGAGCCGTCAGATGAACGTAGTTGATTAATAATCTTGAAACTGCTGGATTAGATGCTGCTGTATTTACATATTCTCAAAAGGGTGTTACGGGCATCTCTTTGAACCAAAGTGTGAGTTCAAATATAAACGTCCATTCTTGTTTGTAAGGAAGCGCTCTCTCTCTCTCTCTCTCTCTCTCTCTCTCTCTCTGTGCGCACGTGTGTGTGTGTGTGTGTGTGTGTGTGTGTGTGTGTGTGTGTGTGTGTGTGTGTGTGTGTGTGTGTGTAACTGTTTCATCCTTCATCCTTGAAGTTCACCACTCTGGAAAAACAAAATCCATGAGGATAACTTTCTTTGCAAAGGGCCCCACCATCTCCACCCTTAATCAACTCTACCTTTAGTTGATTTGCATGCTAGTTAAGAGCGCACACCTAGTCTTGTACAATTCAACTTTAAGAAGCTTCAAAACCTGATCCAGAAAAAGGCTTCTATCTTACCGGTTTTGTGTATCTTGAAAAGGAAAAGCTGTGGTGTGCGGCAGAGGAAAAAGGAAGGTGCATCCTCCGAACAATGGCACAGCAGTGTTGACGGCATCGCGTAACCCCGGCTTCATCTTTCAGAGATGGCTCCTGTCATTAAAATCAATGCAACTTAATTAAAGCAAATTATAGACAGATACGTCTATAAATAAGATATTAAAGTATGCTGCTGAATATGATAATTGCTGCATATTTAGTAATCAGTGTGTGTGTTCTGCTTTTGCCAAGAGGGATTTCATTCAGGGGAATCAATGGAGCTTTATTAAAAAACCATCCAAATTAGAGGCAGAAATGATGAGTGTTATAATAATGCAAAATCACTGTTTCAACTTTGATCAGGAGACGCAGGAAAGCAAAACTGCACTCCTCCTCCTGCAGGTTAAGAAAGTACTTCGTTCCTTTTGAAAAATGGACACAGAATGTTTTGAGATTTTAATTTGCACCTTTTTGATTAAATAAAAAGGCAGATGGGCAAATCTCGGAGAGTTTGGTAAATAACGTGTCACGGAATCTCAAGATGGGGGGGGGGGGCATCAATCCAGTCTGCCTTCTTCGGCATGTTTTTGTCGCTGGTGCAAAGAAGGAAAAGGTGTTTCTGTTCAAACAAAATGCTGTGGTGGGGGGGGGGGTTGTTGTTTTTCAGAGATGAGCAATCACGGCGGTTAAGCAATTGGCTAAAACATGAACAATAAAAAGAGGTCCATGTTGCTGTTTGCACAAGGTAACGCAGGTCTGGGTGGCCCAGCCGAATGGTGCCTTTGTTTCATTTTTGTTTGATGGCTTCCATTTTCTCCCCTCCCCAACATATCTGGAAAACTATGGACTCTAAAGGAGCAGTAAAGATTAAAGGGCCAGTTCCACGTGCTTCCGTGGCTCTTTTCATTCCTTTTTCTTTTCAGTCCTTGATCAGAGGTATGGATGGGCGGTGGGAGGGAAAGAGTCCGGAAGAGAAATATACCGGAAGTCTTCCTTTGGCCTAACCCTTTAAATACACAATGCGAGGCCGGGAGACGGTAAAAACAGCTTCGGTAATTTGCGCGCAATCCCTATCATTGTGTCTGAGAAAGGTAAAGGAGGCAGTGGGAACGAGGCAGTCTGCAGTCGCTAAGAGTTGACCATGCCAACTTTCAGTGGTGGGAAGGTGCAGGCAACACCAAAAAAAGCAGCTGGTGGCTTTTTAAAAAGACGAACGTCCAGTCTTTTAAGGCCCGCAGAGCTGGAAAGAGGCGGCGTCCCTTCAAAGCAGCACTTCGCGGCTGTGGTCCTGCAAGCAGCTCTGTTATTTAAATGCCATTGAAAGTGGTGGGGTTTAAGCAGCCTAATTCTGCCAACGGTCTCAGTCAAGGTCAAAGGAGAGATCTTGATGGAGATAATGTCACTCATCGTGACCTGGCCAACGTGCCTTTGAGCCCTTTCAAAACGATACCGCGAAGCACAAGCAAGACATTATCCAAAGTGGGAAGAATCCACAGGTGATCATTTTTTTGGAAGCGGAGGCAGAACCTGATCAAGAAATCAAAATATTTCTTTTTTTTTGTTAATTCTGAGGTAGGCTGGGAGCTACAGATTGCTTTTCACCCTGGGCTTACATATCGAGCAGTAATGAACAATATGAAAAATAAAAAGAGGTCCATGTTGCTGTTTGCACAAGGTAACACAGGTCTGGGTAGCCCAGCCGAATGGTGCCTTGCTTTCATTTTGTTTGATGGCTTCCATTTTCCAGTAATGGCTGTGATTCACCTCTTGATGAACTCTTGTAAGCAGTTGTTAGAGCCAATGGGCAGCTCCTTTCTCCTCCTCTCCCCACAACAGACACCTTGTGAGGTAGGGGGGACTGAGAGAGTTCTGAGAGAACTGTGACTAGCCCAAGGTCACCCAGCACGAATGCAGGAGTGCGGAAACACATCTGGTTCACCAGATAAGCCTCTGCCACTCAGGTGGAGGAGTGTGGAATCAAATCCAGTTCTCCAGATTAGAATCCACCTGCTCTTAACCACTACACCAGAGAAAGCATAGGTCGTTTCCCCACTTACCTCGACCAAAGGTTGCTGCGTGCTACTCCCAGCGTGCGTCATTTCTGGCACGCTCCCGGGCTTCCCCACGACCCCGCGCTCTGCGCGGGATCATCAAAAGGCGCCGTTTCGAGGAGCGCCAGGAATGACTCGCGCTGAGGGGGCGCGACAGCGGTAGCGTCGGGTCGGCTGCATTGTCGCCGCCCCTGTAGTGGGGAGTGCTGGGGGACCCCGCACTACTTGGGGAGAGTAGCACGCAGCAGCAGGTAAGTGGGGAAACGACCATAAACAGAAAAGGCATAGCAATACTGAAATGAAGCGGAGCTTTGGCAGTTAAAATGGAAAATCAATATGGCTTTTAAAAAAAAACACTAAAAGGCTGTGCGAAACAAGTAGGACTGGTAGGAAGCTACACCGGGTCCTTCAGCTCACATTTGGGTTGTCACACACACAATATTTGATCAGTTCAAGCATACTCAGCTATCCCTCATGAGTCCACAGCTCCTTAGAATGTTGATGCTTCTAGTCCCCCTTCTCTTGGGGGTCTTAACTGTGGCATATTTAATGGAGTGTCAGCCTAATATTTAACTTGCATGCCTCATTCTGTCTGTATACATCCAATAATTTTAGTTTTTGGTTTGATTTGTTTCGGTATGGCACTGAACGACTCAAGCACCTGCCAGATGGTCCCGTTGAGGGGTTTTTTTTTCAAAAGTGTGCATGCGTGAAAATGCCTCCATTCTAAACAGATCAACATCCATTGATACCGCCAAGGATTGCTTTAATACTAAACAAGCACATATGACTGTTCTATAGGATTTGTGACTGTATCCACACAACAATTCTCATGAGGAAGAGGCATTTGTAGTGGCCATGGAGCATCCGCACAGCAGTTTCCAGTATTTTCCTTGCCTCGGTCACCTGCACATGATAATCTCCCTACGACTGGTGGATGTGTCAGTCAGTCAAGTATTTATTGTTTGAGCCATTGGCTATAACAATACAAAAATACAGACTGGCGGATGTGGGGAGAATTGAATCAGCAACTGCTATTGCACAACAATGTGAAAGGATTTATTGCCATGAGATTCTAACTTCTCTGAATTCCCAGCTTTCACTGAAAGAATTGTGTAGCCCTTTTCTTGGATGGGGTACGTGGTGAACCTTTCTTCATATATAATCCCCCTTTTTGTTTCCGTGAAAGTAGGCATTCAGAGAATCTCTTCCTAGAAATTTGGGGGTGGCACTTGTAAAGGGGGGTATTAAGGAGAAGAGGGGGATTAAATGCTCTAGAGCAGGGGTGTCCAACCCTGGCGCTTCAGATGTTTATGGACTACAATTCCCATCAGCTCCTGCTGGCACGGCCAACTGGTCTTCCCTTGAAAGCAGCCATTTTCTCCAGGAGAACTGATCTCGGTTGCCTGGAGATCAGTGGTAATTCTGGGGGATCTCCACACCCCACCTGGACGTTGGCAGCCACATGAATAGTTCAGCTAATTGGTTCCCACACAGGGGGTGCAAGGAGAGGAATCTCTTTTAACTACCAAGTTTCTAAGCCCATGATGCTAATACCTGTGATGTGCTTGAACTCCTCATTGAAGATGGACCTGTGCTGGTGTTCAGATTTGTCCCATGTGGAAGTCAATGATTAGCATAAGTGTCACACCCCCACAGAGGCTTTTGTTATTTTCCCATTAAGCTTTAGTTTCCTCATAGTTATCATGGGTTGAGTTCATTGTAAAGTCTTCTAAGGGAGGGAATTTTAGTTAGCCCCTGTCCCTTTAAGACATTTCCTGAGAGGCAGTCTTCCTTCTTTACCCAGCAATCCCCTGTTTTAGCTCTAGCCAGTCAGTCAGAGCGAGGTGCCAAGGGTAGCTGGAGACTGTAATATTCGTGACGTATATGGTGGTCCATAGTAGTCTATGGTAATATATAGAGCACAAGTTAAGGTTAACAGCAATTAGAACCAGAGAAAGACTGAAAGAACTAAAAGGAAGCAAGGCACAGTGGACTTTCTTGAAAGCAGCCAAGAGAAGGCACAGCCTACAGCTTCAAATCTGTGCTGGTACTTTGATTTAGACAGACCCAAGGGAGATGTTAGGGTCTTAATTCGCCTAATAAACCTATTGTTTGAATTGTTGAACTTGGCTTGTGTCTCCCCCACTCTGTCCTAGCCAAGTACAGGGCACCAAAAACAGATTCACTTGGGGGTCAGAACAATAAGCATCCATAAACAAAGTGATATGCTTTAGGATGTTCTCAGCATTTTAGTGGCCACCTAATTAGACATAAATACTTGTTGTTGTTGTTGTTGTCGTTGTTGTCGTCCCTTGTGGTTTTATCTGGTCAGATGTGCCTCCTTTTCCTCTTGATTCGCAGAGGGAGCCTCTCGGCTTGCATCTCGACAGATGGCGAGAAGATGCAGGGCTGAGCCAAGCCTTTAATGAAAGGCGCCGAACCTAAGTTTGCTCTTTGAGTTCATTGGCCAGTTTGCACTGAGCAAATAATCCATCAGCGGCCGGGAGCCAATTTTTGTAAACTGTATCTACCATCAGTTTCTATGGCGACCGTGTCTTAGAGAGCAAACAACAAACAGAAATGGCAGGAGGATTGATGATGATACAATCCCTCCTCTTCTCAAACCACGCCCCCCTCAAGCGCCTCCTTCAAATCTTCAGGAAGTGCCCTACCCAAAGTTGGCAACTGTGGTCCCAAGTATCCTGTGCACCCCACTCCCTCTGCCGTTCCCCGAAGGGCCTTCCCCGCAGTTTGAATACCTTTGGTTCAACCTAATAATATATCTGAATACTTGTCTTTTGGTGATGTTTTTGTCCAAGGGATGTACCTAGGACATGAACCTGTTGCATGCATGTACATCCTGCTTCCCGAAACTCATTTCCCAGTCTTTCAATTATTTAAATATCTTCAGCAAAGCTAACAATATTGTGTATACATTACAAGACCGGCAGGAGTGTTCTGTAACCTGTAGAACATGAGGGACATGTTAATTTTGTACAGTGTGTACATTATGTATTAGAGAGAGAGAGAAAGGAAACAAACACAATATATAAATCAGTTTGCAGAAAGACCACCACGATTTATCCTTTTTTCCCCTTCCAAATGAATTGTTAACAATGTTGTGAAAAGACGTTAAATCCTCCCCTCTTCCATTAATCTACATTTAGGAGGGAGGAGAAAAAAGGTTTTAAATGACCACTTAGTGTATCACTTTGTAAAACTGCTGATTCTAGCAGTGTCAGGATAGAACATAATAATTTAAGAAACGAGGATTACCTTTGCATCAAGCCCCGTGTCGGCTGAAGTGTTAGCCTCGTTTAAAGAAGACTCTTTGCATCTACAGGTTTGGGCTAATTCAGGCACAAGGCTGAAGGAAAATTAAAGACATGTGGACTGTATTTGGACAGGTTGTCTGACTCTGAGAATTTAGGACCTAGCTGGGATCCGAAACGGATGTGACTTTGCCCGCTGAGGTGTATTCTCACTATGATTTGTGGCATTTGCCAGAACACCTTAATTGACAAACCAGAGTTATATTTTCAACTCTGTTTCAGGCACCTGCTGCACCATATAACACACATGCTAATTGTATGGAAACGTAAAGCATACATACATACATACATACATACATACATACATACATACATACATACATACATACATATATACATGTGTATGCCTGTTCATTCAGAGACTCAATGCCGCTGTTTTGATTGAAATTTAGTGCAAACCTTGGCTTGCTGTGATATGTAGACAGAACTACGGAAGGAAGGAAGGAAGGAAGGAAGGAAGGAAGGAAGGAAGGAAGGAAGGAAGGAGAAGGAAGGAAGGAAGGAAGGAAGGAAGGAAGGAAGGAAGGAAGGAAGGAAGGAAGGAAGGAAGGAAGGAAGGAAGGAAGGAAGGAAGGAAGGAAGGAAGGAAGGAAGGAGAAGGAAGGAAGGAAGGAAGGAAGGAAGGAAGGAAGGAAGGAAGGAAGGAAGGAAGGAAGGAAGGAAGGAAGGAAGGAAGGAAGGAAGGAAGGAAGGAAGGAAGGAAGGAATGGAAGAAGGAAGGAAGGAATGGAATGGAAGGAAGGAAGGAAGGAAGGAAGGAAGGAAGGAAGGAAGGAGGGAGGAGGGAGGGAGGAAGGAAGGAAGGAAGGAAGGAAGGAAGGAAGGAAGGAAGGAAGGAAGGAAGGAAGGAAGGAAGGAAGGAAGGAAGGAAGGAAGGAAGGAAGGAAGGAAGATAAGATAAGATTCCTTAGTAAAGCCAGCTACTACAGCATTATATCTGTGCACCAGGGTTTGTTCTTTCTTCAGTTTTCAGCTCCTTGGATAAATTTAGGGCTGGAGGGGAAGGAATGTGAGAGCATTTGTTTGAAGTTGGCAGTAACAACAACAATAAGCATCTCAAACACAGTAGCAGTACCAAGATCAGGAAGTCATTTACTGTTTCTGTTAATTACAATTTATTCATCCCTACTAGCATCCTTTAGATGCCTTAAAATCTTGAAGTTATTTCTCTGACCACTAACTCTAAAAAAGATTCCCATTTTATGGATTAGGGAACTGAGGCTGGGAGTATCACTTTCACAACGAATCCGTGAAGTGAGCCAGAGTTTGGATGCCGGGGTCTTGGTCCAAGCATAATAGGTGTTAACACTTGCTTTGACTTTACCCAGTAGATAAGAACACAAGAACATAAGAACTAGCCTGCTGGATCAGACCAGAGTCCATCTACTCCAGCACTCTGCTATTCGCAGTGGCCCACCAGGTGCCTTTGGGAGCTCACGTGCAGGATGTGAAAGCAATGGCCTTCTGCGGCTGCTGCTCCTGAGCACCTGGTCTACTAAGGCATTTGCAATCTCAGATCAAGGAGGATCAAGATTGGTAGCCATAGATCAACTTCTCCTCCATAAATCTGTCCAAACCCTTTAAAAGCTATCCAGGTTAGTGGCCATCACCACCTCCTGTGGCAGCATATTCCAAACACCAATCACACGTTGTGTGAAGAAGTGTTTCCTTTTATTAGTCCTAATTCTTCCCCCCAGCATTTTCAATGAATGCCCCCTGGTTCTAGTATTGTGAGAAAGAGAGAAAAGTACATTTCCTTTTTTTTTAAGGACATAGAGTATCTTTTAAAGCATGCCATCTTCCATCTTAGTTTACGGTATGTCTAATTTTCTGCCCCAATGTACACCCGACTCCTACGTGGAACCCAGTGGTCTTGCATCATGGTTACTGTCTACATTTCCCTAGCTGTGGCAGTTCTGTCTAGCCCAGTCCTTCAATACCAAATGAGTCCCCTCTCCCGGCTTCCAGAAACACAAGCAGTCTTTTGATATAATTTTTTTTTTAACAATCTGTTATAGTGGGTGAGATTAAGTGTAGATTCCTCTTGAGCCCCGGCATTTCTCTTTTGTTGATTTTGGCATGCTTAGAGCATCATTTGTTCTCTGGTTATCATTTTGAGAAACACTGTCAGTAACTAGGTTGAATGAATGATCTTTATCTCTAATTACGCTTTTCTCCACAGGTGTCTGGAAAAGGTCCAGATGGGGCTTCACACCATCTCCAGTTTGAAGGCATCGAAAGGCAATATGCCTCCTTACCCAGGTAAGGTTTAATTTTTTCTTTCGCTTTTTCTCTCTGAGAGAATGATTTTCCGCTCTGTTTTGCGAAATCTGCATCAAACAGACATCTGGCAACGAAATGAGAGATTATGTTGCAATTTTGTCATGCCGCCCTTCTGCTGATGATTTAGTGCCATCTTTATAGCTGTGTTAATAATTTAGAAAGCCAATTCTGGGGAAAAAAAATAATAAAGTCTCTTGTCAATGAATATGTCAGTGAGAGTCACAACATGTAAGGAAAGAACCCGGAATTGAAGCAGCTTTCTCCATGAGACTTACAGCAGGGCCTGGCGGAGACAGTTTGGGATGATAAACTCGTAGTTTCCCAGGACAAGATTGCTGCAGTGAGGAGTTTCCAGCGTGACACTCTTGCCTTAAGTTCATGGCTCTAGCATGGCTTTAAGGCACAGGTGTCAAACTTGCGGCCCTCCAGATGTTATGGACTACACTACATGTGCTGGCAGGGGATGATGGGAACTGTAGTCCATAACATCTGGAGGGCCGCGAGTTTGACACCTATGCTTTAAGGAAACCTTTTTCTCAAAGCCTAATTCCAGTATCTAATTCCATGTATCTAATTACCAAACACCACTAAGAGAGAGCGGGCCATCTTAGCGATTCGGGAGCTCTGGGAAGAAGTCGCAGGTGGGGCCTCAGAATTACGGTCCACCCTGCCATCCCGGGCCAAGGAACGGTCAGCACTTGTGCCACACGGAAGACAGCTTTCTGAACCTCAGACAGATCAGGCGCAAGCAGCCACTGCTGAGTCAACTTGGGAGTGACTATTGCTAAAAGTGGGAGACCCGAGTTCAAAACAGGGCAGGTGTGAGTGATGTCAGCAGGAGCCTAATCTTTTTCTCCCCCCCGCTTAATCAATGGGGCAGGATTGGGGACTGTTGGGGGCTCCCAAGCATGGTACCCAGGGCAGCTGCCCCTCTTGCCCATTGGCTAGCACTATCCCAGGAAGGGAGGAAAATTGCATCACAGCTTTGTTTCCACCTCTGTCACTTTTTGGGAAGGCTTATAGATAAATCTGAGCCCTCCCTTCCACCACCCCCCCCCCAAACTGCTGCCCTTCACCATTTGGGCCATTCTGCTGTTCAAAGGCAGTATCTTTTCACGTCCCCACTTTCTGATATGATGCTGTTGCCTTCAGTAGGCTGTGTATGAGTATGGTTAGCAAAACCATGCCAATCACTGGCAAAACCATGACAGTGTCTTCCTGTTACTGTTCATGGCTGATGGCACCAAAATGTACGCACATCGAGGAGCATTTCTGCAGGGTGAAATGTTTCAGCATTTCTAGAAGATCCCTTCAAGCGCTACAAAACCTAACTCTGCAAAATCCCATTAGATCAGATTTGGTGACTGAATCCGCCGCCTCCCTTGGATTGCTTACTGAATCATATCCCGGTGGGATTTCTGATACACTGTCCAACTAAGTCGGCATTTTTTTACCCATTTTCTCTCCTTCACAACATGATCTCTGTACAGTGTTTCATCCTGGGAGGCTCTTTCGCTGTGGTCAGGTCAAGGATAAGTAAGCAATTTCCCAAGAAATATCCAAGTTGTACTGAATATTGGCATTCTTACACGAACATCAACAATTCCAGGCAAACGGTCAAAAAACTCAGGGATACATCTGTGAGTGTTGACATTCATCTAGTTGCAGTTGTCAGCATTCATTGGTGCACGTCCAAACCATGGAGAAATATAGTTTTATTGTCAGATATTCACTCACTTAATCCAGTATTGTCACCAAATGTTGCACATTCAATATAACGGGTGCTGTGCGATGTAGTTTCACTCATAGTTTTGTAATAATAATTAAGCACTGTCAAGTTGTAACAGACTTTCTTACACCAGCCCCTTGGGAGTTTCGCAAAGCTAGAGATGAGCAGAGGTGATTTTGCCATTTCATCCCGTCACATGACAACTCTGATCTACCTTAGCGGCCTCCTATCTAAGTAGTAACGATGTCTGACTTTGCTTGGCTTCCGAGTCTAATGAGCTCAGGCTAGTCTGAGCTATTGAGTCTGCTAGTTTTCTGTATGCTGACTGGAAGTAGTTCTCCAGGATCTAAGGTAAAGCCTTGCACTTCATGTGCCACCTGATCCTGTTAACCGAAGTTTCTGGGGAATTAACCTGGAACCTTCGGCATGCAAAACCGATGCTCTGCCACGGAGCCACACTCCTCCCCTTAAGGAAACACTGTTGCAGGAGGGGACTGGAACCCGTATCTGCAGAGTTTATGGAAAGAGGCATCCCACTTGAAGCCCTCATTGCCTACCACCTCTCCAAGTGGCATTGGTGGATTAAAAAAATGTTTGGGGGCATCTGTACTGTGATGACATCTCCTGGAAAAACTCAGAAATGATGTCACGTAGCTCTACGAATCACCTGATTTTTAGAGCTGCCCAATGTTACTTCGAGATCTTCCTGGAAGTAATGTGATAGTAGCTCCCCCCACCCCTTGTCCCCAATCCAAAAGCTCTTGCCAGTTGCAACCCCAACAGCGCTCCCTGGTGTATCTTCCCTCAAGATCTCTTCCCAGTCACGCTATAGCGCTTCTGGTCTTGGAACCTCATCCAGCTCTTCGGCAAAGAATACACCATGGCCATTTCCACGCAGCACAATTATACCGGGTTTAAACTGTGGTCTTACATACAGCATCTCATTTATCCCTGTTTCTTCTTCCGCACAGTTTCCTGCTTCTTCCCAGGAGCAGAGTTAGGACAGGGAGGAAATGCTCCAGTTGGCTCTGTATTTACTTTGGAAGCATGTCTGAGCTTTTCTGGTGTCCCTGTTCTGATTGGCTGTTGATTTTGAGTGGCAGCTTGAATGGACGTCAGGCGGGAAGATCAGGCGGCTGGGCAAGAAAAATAAACTTGGTCTGCTCCCGATTGGTGTTTTTGTGTATGCACTGTGTGAATGGAAGAAATTGATCTATGTTTTTAACGGTTTAAAATAAGATTTTGCTGTCAGGGGGAGAAAACTAGTGAATAAGCCTGCTAATTGATTTAAAATAAAGTTTGTACTGAGGAAAATAGACCAAGTGATCTGATTGTCTGTTGCTTTTGAGTGGCAGCTGCAAGCACCTCTGAGCTTGCCCAGTGTCCCACGTTCTGATTGGCTGTTGTTTTTGAATGGCAAGAGATTGCATCATCCCAACACAAGCTGCACCAATTATTTCTATTCTTTAAATGCCGGATACTGGTGCATTCAGAAGTGTTGCAATGATATAGATATTACTTTGAGATAGTAACTGTGTAAGCACTTAATTTACTATAGATACGCGACAGATATTTCCGCTGCACTTTATGATCTATGAAGGGAGGTTTTGCTTGCAGTCTTTTCCATTGTTTTCACCTGGTCTCAGCCAAGTTTTTTACAGTTTTACCTGTGTAGCCTTCAGAATATATAACTGGATGTTATTGGATCTGCTTGACAAAAATGCATGTTTTAACTGCCTTTATTATACGGACTTCTAAATAATACTCTGTTATTTGAAAAGGGATTGCATGCATCCACAATCTATTTAAGTCACAAGTAATGTGGTTTTGTTAGTTTACTGTCAGAAGAGTTCGTTCTTAAAATGGCACTTTGATGCCTCGTGGTTTTCCCCTTGTACCTCAGGTGTGGCAGGATATTTTCAAGGTCCATTTTATACTATTGTCCAAAACGATCAGTCTGACCAATGAGCTCCCCTGGATGATTAGGTAATCTAACAAGTTGGAGGATATTTCAGGTTTCATAAAGGAGCAGCTTGAAAAGTAATGCCCAATATACCGCCTGTGCCCCGTTCCTTTCTCATCTGATGTACTTTTATTGCATCCGCTCTCATTTATTTCAGTTCCCCACTTAACAGATCTATTCCGTTCTGTCTCTGTCCCCTTCTCTTCTAGCCCCAGTCTCCTCTAGGCCTTACAATTGCTGCTGTCTTCCATCTCATCTCTGAACCCCCTTTATTTCTTTTATATCTGCTCTGTAATAGATCATCAGAACTGAATTCAGTACCCAGCTGTGCATGTACTATTGATTTATATGACAGCTGAGGTTTTTCAATATGATTCTCTGTTCAGTTCTCTTCCATCCCAATATCTTGTTTACTACTTCAACCACAGCTTCTGCGGAACATTTAGCAGACTGGAACTGTTCACGTGAACAAAAAGTTCCCTTGTCCAAATTTACACTAGTGTATCAGGCTATTCATTTATCATTCTTCCTTCTATACCATGATTTTACCTGTATTTGAGATAGTTATTTGGAAGGTATTTAAGTAATCATGATTTTCCAAAACCATTACTCTTCTGAAAGTCAAAAGGGTTTCATTTCTGCTCCATGTTTCTCTGATGGAAAGTTACGATGCAGATCTTCCTGTAGTTCTTATCAGAATGGTGTGCCCTTTAAATTAAAAACACATATCAGTCATACAGAAATTACCTTATTTTGTATAAGACTTATACACTATTTCTGAATGATGACATTTCAGAAACAATAGTGCAAACAGTTGTTACAAAATATAATAACATATTTTTGATGAGGTATTATATAGTGGAGGATTAGAAACAATCATGCAAAGCCTTCGACAATACATTAAATCATGCAACAATTTAAGGTATATACAGGGTGGGAGAGGTACAACATTAGGAACATACAAAGAATTGGCCACTGCGGGGGGGGGGGGGCGTCTAAGTATTCAAACATTATTCTTCAGCTATCCCCAGCCATCCTGTGAGACACACTGCACGCACCAGAGGCAATCATAAAATGAGAACTGACCATGATTTTCCAGGGGCTCATACGTCATGAAGCTTCAACGTATACAGGACAGTCTTTCCTGTCATCAATTGTAAATGGAAGCAGATCTAGTTAAGTACATCAATGTTCTAGGATTGGATTTTGTTGAGGACCTGATGCAAAAGGCAGGTACTGTCCTGTTTTCACACCTAGATTGACTTGTTAAAGGCTTTCATTCAGACCTAAAGCCAGCGTCACTCAGTTGCATAAGAGACTGAGCTTCAAGATTAGGAAGATCCCAGTCCAAATCTCACTTCATTCTTAAAACATGCTAATCCCTCTCTCTCTCCCTCTCCCTCTCTCTCTCTCTCTGGATATATATCAGTAGATAGATAGATAGATAGATAGATAGATAGATAGATAGATAGATAGATAGATAGATAGATAGATAGATAGATAGATAGATAGATAGATAGATAGATAGATAGATAGATAGATAGATAGATAGATAGATAGATAGATAGATAGATAGATAGATAGATAGATAGATAGATAGATAGATAGATAGATAGATAGATAGATAGATAATGTATATCTGTATATGCAGATTTCAGATTTTTGCATGATGATGTCTAGATTATAAATCCTGTGGGTCATAAAGTTAAGTTCCCAGAGGACATCAAGATGTCAGTGGAGACAATCACAGGCTTCTTACTTAAAAACATGTTTAAAGGTTCTGGCACCAGTATTGGCACCAGTAAGGGTGACTCATTGCTAAAATGTTCACCATATGGAAGGTGGAAGACTTCCAATGAGAATTGTGCTGTTAAATTCCATAAATTTCTAATCACTGACAAAATAGAAGGGGAAGCATCGTCAAAGGCTTTTGCAGCTGGACTTAGCTGGTTGTTTGTGTTTTTTCATGCTGTGTGGCCATGGCTTGGTAGTTTTAGCTCCTAATGTTTCACCTACATCTATGGCTGACATCTTTGAGGCACGTCACAGAAAGAAGTGTCCTCTCTGTGATACAACACAGAGTGTTCTGTGTAGTTGTTAGCTGTTTTCTCCACCTCCCAAGTGAGAAGGGAAATAGGAACATTTGCACATGTCCAGTAGGAGTTCATTTGCAGTTGCATTTGTGTGTGTCTTGGTGGTTTGAATGTATGTGACTCATCTCAAAAACTGGTGTGAGATGAGGCAGTGGGGTGTGGGGTGGTGGTGGAAAGGTGTTTGTAGAATCTGGTGGATTGTTGAGTAGTGTTTTAAGGGTCCCCAGGTTTTTGGTCTTGTATTTTTTAGTACCAGTAGCCAAGTGTTGTTGATTTTCAGACTCTCTCCTTTTTTGCTGAAACTGTTTTGGTGTCTTGGTGTTTGTGCATTTCAATGGCTTCCCTGTGTAGTCTGACATAGTAACTGCCAGAGTTGTGAGGAGAGTGATGTAAAAGACCTCTGCATGAGACCCTGGAGAGCTGCTGTCGAGAGGATACTGCATTGTCACATTTGTTTACATCCTTAAATATATATACACATAAACCTAAAGCTCTGGTTGAGCTATAGAACCACAGCAAATGTTCACAAGTTTCAGCTACATTCATCTATTGTCCACATTTCTTGCACATATTAGTGTAGGTATAGTATATCCATAGCAAACATTACCATGGACCTGTGTTTACTGCGGGAGTAAATTTTACAGTTTGTTAAGGCGAGCTTTATATTTTTCTCTTAAAACCAACATAAGCAGAAAATAAATGGAGGCATCTTATTGATGCCCTTTTCAAAAAATGGAGGCAAGCATTCACCCTCCGTATGTCATTACAAAAAAGATGTAAAAGGAAAAAACCAATCAACTCAATTACATGGCCTTGAAAAAAATATATAATTAACAGAAGTTTACATTCATCCTTTGGCAACACTGGAGGAGAAACTTTCTGATCCATCAGATCCTAGGTCTCCTCAAGGGCCCAAGAATGTTAGATGCCAATTCTCATACTGAGTCGCATTATTTAATATCGAGAAGGAAAAGAAGAATAAAAGCAAAAGCTGAGGATTTGCAGGAGAGAGGGGGTTCTTGGTAGCATTTGCTCTAGGGCTAACTGCTGCGGAATACTATTATGGAGCAAAGTTAAAGCTTCTCACGTAGGAAGAAAGTGGCTTGATTCTTGCCAACTCTGCAGTGCGATTTTGGCACAGGAACTTGACTGTAATTGCAAGGTACTGTAAAAATATTTGAATGTCTTTTTCTCCCCCCAAAGTAAAACTACCCCAACCCTTGTTTTCTGGTTGCATGAGTAACACAGAGGTGTGGGGGGGGGGCGGGAATGGCGCCCAGAGCAACACCTGCTCCGGCCCCCGCACACGCACACACCCCGCCGCGGCACACTTACATTAGCCAGCGGGAGCCCTCCACGGTCCCCCACTTCAGCCCGGCCCAGTCAGACTACTCTTTCATCCGGCAGAGGTGGGGCTGAGGGGTACGGGGCAGTGGCCCAGTCAGGCTGCTCCTTCGGCCAGTAGAGGCTCCACCAGCTGAAGGAGCAGCCTGGCAGGGCGGGCCCAAGAGGACGGGTGTGGAGCGATTCTCTGCCCCCCACATGACCAGCTGGCATGCGCCCTGGGACGTGTGACCCCACATGCCCCCGTGAGCCCGCTGCCTCTGCAGTGACATGTAAATACTCCCAACTGAAAAGTTGATGGGTTCTTGATGAAGCCAGAAGATAGCTCCTTGGTTGGAATGGGCCTGTTTGCTCAGTAGCTCTCTCCACCACAATAATCCTGCCCCCGCCCCCCCGATCCCTTTGCTCTTGTTTTTAATGCCAGCCTCTTTAACGCCAGCCTAAGATTTTGCCAGGAGCGGCCCCGGCCAGAGCAAAAATGTTGTTTCATTTCTCCTTCCCAACCCAGAAATAGATTCTTAACCAGAAGCAGAGGTCAGTCACCAGGACCTCTAATGATTGGTATTAATATGATGTATCTCCTGAGACTCGGCCACCTTTCTAGGATGAATTGCTGATTCTAAAAAGAAAAGAAAAGAAAATCAATGCTTCGATTCTTCTAAGTCCTTGTGTTGATTCAAGAACAACAGTTTATAGCGCAAAGGACATCAGGATAAAACATGGAAGGCAAGACCGAAGAACAAATGTTTGTTGTACAGATTATTTTGAGGGTAAGAGAGAAAAAGAGGTCTATGTAGAGCGGCACTTGCATCTTCAGGCGATCATTTGGTCTTAAAACGGGTCTTAAAGGAGACCTTATAAGCAATAGTGCTTTGGATAGGTTGTGTTGGAACCGCTCACGGCATTGACATTCAGGGTATGTCAGTCTGTTCTGCTTTCCCCGTGCCACTAAAGAAGCGAAGTTTAGTGAATGTCGCTAGAGAGCACAGGCTTCCCTGCGGCATAATTTGTTACTGTAATTTAGGGAGGGGGGGAGTTAGTAATAACTTGGGACAAAGCGGGGAGGGGGTGTCAACATTACAATCCAACTGCTGCATTTGCATAAATTCCAACATCCTTGCCGAACCCTTGCATTAATTCATGTCCGCCATCACCCTGAGATTTGTGAGATTCACGGTCTACCTCACACACCCGCAAGCACACACACACACGCCACCCAATGAGTCTCTCCCATTCTATTGTGCAAAATTAATCTGCGCAGTAGAAGGCATTTGTCTTCCGGAGTCACCTTCCCCATTTTAAATCCCCCCTTTGAGATGGAAGCAAGATGCAGAGTTTGCAATTACTTTTCCTTGCAAGGTTACATGCAGATGTAGACTTGGGGTGAAAGCCACTGTTCTATGTGTTTTTTTTCCTCTTATCCCCCAGCCACCCATTTTGTTTTACATCTTCCTTAGCGGTATACATAAGACGAAGTGATTTTGTTTTCTTGGTGAGGCAGGGACTTGGCAAATACCTGCATAATAAATTCATAGTTGCTAATACACACAGGGAGACAGAGTGGATCCTGGCTAACTGGTCGTTACTGAAAACTGTCGTTCTCATGAGTATTGAGAGATTAAAGTCTCTCATCTGTTCCCTGAACCTCGTATTGATCTACCAGTCCTGAGTTTCTCTACTTAACTGAAGTCAGATAGCAATTGGAGAGAGACCCAATCTTTGCTTAATGTGCCTTTGGGAGACAATTGCAAATGAAATGTACCATGTTAAGGGCAGCCACAGAGATGAGGGGGGAAAGCAAGTGAAATCGTCCCCTTCTCTGCTGATGCAAGGTGCCAATAGAAGAAGGAAAGGGGGGGGGAATTTTACCTGATTTTCTGTAATCTCTGCAATCCTTGTAAGCAGAGGTCCATTGTGTTTACTAGTCTCTCAGCTCCCAGGACAAAGAAGGAGAAAATGGGCATAGGTCTTCTCACTCCAGATGTGGCTATTGTGACAAAGCTGTCTAATTATGGAAGAAAACAATATTTGAGCAAACTGGACCATCTGGGTACACTCACCTCACTAAAAGGGTCACTCTCTGCTCTGAACTGGCAAGCGGGACGAAAGGAGAACTAACAGGTGTGTGATGGAAGTGGTGAGTCGGAGGCCAAAGATGGAAAGAAAATACCTGTTGCTGAGAAAGTAGAAATATGAGTCCCTGGCACCAGAGTTATACCAGTCCTGCTTGAAGTACAAGCAATCTTCAAAGAGCTGTATGTAGTCTAGTCCTGTTCTGGATGCAGAGAATAAAGCAATTACATTAAGAAATATCCGGGATGCTGAAGTTGTTGCCAAGATCCAGTTTTAGTTCACACTTCAGCCACAGGACAGAGCCATGAATGATTTCCGCAGATACTCTATTGCTTACGAACATTGCAAAAGCTGAATGGAAAGTTGGCAAGAGCCAAGTTTAAATATATGAGGAAGATTCTGACCAGCACAGATTTCAGTTTTGGATTTCAAGGACAGGAAGTGCTACGCCTGAATTTAAGCACTACGTATGCAAATGATTTTGTCAGATCTCAGAAGCTAAGCAGAGTCAACCCTGGCAAGTACTTGGACCTCTAAGAAATACCAGGGGCCTGACCTGAAGCTGTGAACATTTCTTACCTTGCAAGCAGTGGCATATCTGCCAGAGGGCATGGGGGTGCAACTGACCCCGGGCGACATCCACTAGATCATGTGGGGGGGCGTGGCAGGCTCCCGGCCCAGCCTCCACCGGCTGAAGGAGCAGCCTGGTGGGGTGGAGCCGCTGGGTGCCCACCGGCAGGCTGCCCGGCGGTGACCGTTGCCACCGCCTCCTCTACTGAGCAGGGACTTTTTTGGCACTTCCAGCAGGATTATACTTCATCAGCCCCCCTGCCAGCATGACCAATTGGCCATGCTGGCAGGGGCTGATGGGAATTGTAGTCCATAATATCTGGAGTGCCAAAGGTTCGCCACCACTGAGCTAAGGTAAGTGGGGGGTGAGGGTGGTGGGGGGACACCCTGAGCAGGTGTTGCCCTGGGCGCCATTTCCCCCCAGTACACCTCTGCTTGCAAGCCCTACAGGGCCACCGTAAGTCTGCTGTGACTTGATGGCAAAAAAAGAAATGTGTAAGCGGCCTGGGATTAACTTGGGTAGGCTCCTAGGTCTCATCTGTACCACAGTTTCTCATTTGTAAAGATAAGTCACTGGACACAGACTTCCCTCTGGGATACACCTCTGAAGATGCCAGCCACACATGCAGGCGAAACGTTCGGAACAAGATCCACCAGACCACGGCCACACAGCCCGGGAAACCCACCAGAACCAGTTGAATCCGGCCGTGAGAGCCTTCGACAATACGTTTGAGCAACTGTTTCAATGACTGCTTTTGTGGTTTTAACTAAATGCCTTCACTGTGGGTGGTTTTCTATGGCGTCAGGTTACTAATGCAATGGTTTTGCTACCGCCGTGACAATTACAGAGTGGTCATCTTTGTTCTTCGTTGTTAGCTGTGGTTTTCCTTTCACACCCCGTGTGCATTGAACATTTAACGCTCCTGCTGTGTTCTCATGTGACCCTCAGGACTCTGCCCTCCCTAATTTAATTTTTTTTACTTTTTTCCCTTTAATTTTTTTCTGCTTTGAGGAGAAATCCCTCCTCCATCTAAAAGACAAACAGTGGTGTGGGGATTCTCTTTTTAAAAAACAACAACAAAATCCTTTCCTGAGCATGCTTACTGTTGCATAGTTCCTTCATTAAAAATAAAAAATAAAACCCTCCACATATTTTCAGAGGCATCTCCAGATATCTCTTCCCTCCTGTTTAAATCGCCACTTCGTTCCAACGCATCGAGTACCAGCCCGCCAAACAAATCTAATTGCCTGCCCTGTTCCGCCATGCCGCAAACGCATGCCGTCGTAAAGCTTTCACAGCCGGATTAGGGTAGCTGTTTTTCGATATGGTTTATTGTATTTTCTTCTCCTGACATTTCGCCTGTAGGCGAAACATCAGGAGAAAATGCGACTGAACACGGCCAAACAACCTTAATAAAACCCACAACAATCTCTAATCAGGTGCGGCTTCGGTTTGCGGAAAGTGTGTATGTGGCTCATTCCAAGACATGCAGAATAATGCACTTTCAAACTGCTTTCAGTGCTATTTGAAGCTGTGCGGAATAGCAAAATCCACTTGCAAACAGTTGTGAAAGTGGATTGAAAATGCATTATTTTGCGTGTGTGGAAGGGGCCTATGTGTTAAGCGCTGTCAAGTTGATTCCAAGTCATAGCAACCTTATGAATCAGTGTCTTCCAACATGTCCAATCATTAACAGCCTTTCTCAGGTTTTGCAAACTGAGCCGTATTCCTGCTATAATGCGTCGCATCGGTCTTATAAGTTGGGTGTTCCTTTTTTTTCCCACGTACTTCAACTTTACATGTCGCGATGATTGTCTTTCCACTTCGACTCCTTGTCTTCCATAAAGTGCCCCTTCCAAGACACGCTAGGGCCATCGCAAATGCATTTTCAATCCACTTTCACAACTGTTTGCAAGTGGATTTTGCTATTCCGCACAGCTTTAAAGAGCACTGAAAGCAGTTTGAAAGTGCATTATTCTGCATGTGCGGAATGAGCCAAAGTAACCAAAGTATGGCTGTAAATGATCTGTGAGAAACAGAAGATGACGACATGCAGAAAAAGGGGGGAAACACCAGTCGGGGAATCTTTGGTGTGAAAGCAGCCTGATAGTTCTGTATCACCTCTTACCTCAGGCCGAAGCAGAAACAGGTCACTTTTCATAGCTGCCTTGTGAAATGCCCACATGAAATAGCCCCCTTCCTTTTAGTCGTTGCCTCTGCAATCTTGCAAGAGCGGTTTTTCAATCAACTTTCATCATACAGAATACTTAACAGCAAAAAATAAAATAAAGCATTTCCTTATGAAGTACTCTTATGGAAACCACTTATTCCCTGAATCATCTTGTCTTTCGGATCTCATGAAGTCCGGGCAGTGATAGATTAACTGTCTTTTAAGAGTGAATAACCTTTAAACCTGGACTGTTAACTTGTCAGAGTCCCTTTTCAAAGAAAGTTGCCTCCTGGGGTGGGGAGGCGCTTTTGATAAGAGGTTCATTGTAATTCCAAGTTAGCCACCCAATGCTGTTGTGGAGAGCCTGGAGAAGATAACAGCCCACCAGCAGCAGGAGGACAGCTGGTTGCCACAAGCAATGGCAGGGACAGTGAATTAAAAGCTGCCAAACAATGGAAGCTCAGTGTGCGAATTTTGCAGAAAATGTAACCAATGGGAGAGGTTGTGGGGAAGTGCTTTATTTCTAAGGACTGACGTTTTGGTCTTAAATTGGCATTCAGGTTTCTAATGAATCAATCAGTCAAGTCTGTTTTGGCATAGTAAACAATAAAATTAATACAGCAGGATAAAACTGGTGAAAAACATGGATACACTGAGCAAAAGATAGAATAGGCCATTGGCCATGCTGTCAGGGGCTGATGGGAATTGTAGTCCATAACATCTGAAATGCCAAAGGTTCGCCACCACTGGAATAGGGTGTTAGAATTTCATGGCTGATCGTTATTTCCAGACGTACGGGCATCTTCGGAGGATCCAGATCCTCTGAAGATGCCAGCCACAGATGTAGACGAAACATCAGGAGAAAATGCTACTGGAACACGGCCATACAGTCCGGAACCCCCACAACACCCCAGCGATTCCAGCCGTGAAAGCCTTTCACAATACAAAGGCTCTTGACAATTTCCAAGAGGAAGCCTGCCACTACCACAGAAGGAAGGATCTGGATTATTCGGCAAGTAGTGTAATTTAAACAAATCAGGGAGATCTGTTGAGGATGAGGGAGTAAGATTCAGGCCAAGCTTCCTCAAGATCGCTCCCCAGGCTTTACCTACCGGGCAAGCTGCCGGAAGCGGCCCCAGGGTCGGAGGACAGTGAGAGGGAGGGGCTACTGAGGCCAGCAGGCCTAACGACGGGACAAGGTGAGTGGAAAGGGAGAAACAGCCGCATTCCCCGTGGTACCACTGTTCGCATCGCCGGGAACACGCTGTTGGGGCAAAAAAAACCCTTTATCAATCACAAGCCTTTATTGGCATAAAATAAACATACAAAATCAGCATACAAAATTTGCCCATTATTGCTCACAATTATAGACACTGGTACTAAAATACTAAATACTAAAATATATACATGGTCCTTCTGTAACTATAGGACATTCCTTCAGCTAAGTTAACTCACTTAAACGCCACATCGATAATCGACAGAAGCTAGAAAATTACTGCTGGCTATATGTGGTCATAATACATAGACTTTGCTTGGTATTCATCTAGACTTCACGCCTATTATTGTTAGCAGAAATTTTGCTACATTCTCACACACACTGTGGGATCCATGTTGTTCAAAAAGCATAGGTATCTTTTAAGAGCATCAGTTAGGATTATTGTTATACAGAAATGGGATAAGTGCAGATTGTCAGACATTCTGATTTTGCAAACCTTACACAATGAAAGAGGGTGGTACACTGATCGAGTGTCTCCCACCTGACCCATATTGTATGGACATAGCCTCCTCTGTTTATCAATTTGTTGATATCTGCCATAGAGCAGCATAGAAGGCATTAGATTGAATCTGGCCAGTGTTAAAGCTCTTCTTAATTTAGGGTTGGTGATCCACCGTAAATAATTGGCCATGTGTCCTTGTTCAATTGGAATAAGCAGGGTCAGGGGAACACGCTTTCCTCAAGAGCTGTTATCATATCCCGATACTCTTTGTTCTAATAGCTTAGCTTTTCAAGCAGCCATATGCTTCTTGATAGGGAAAGAGGGACTAACTAATTTTAATGAAAAGCCAAGAGTGTTGATTTTTCCTCAACTAGTTTCAGCCACCTAGAATTTGCATAGTCGGAAAGCACAGGTGTAACAAACTGGAGTGATCCTGCAAGTGAAGTGGATACGTAGCCAGCATCTGACAGTTCTCAGCCAGGCCATCGTGGGCATATGACATTTGCCCGAAGTCTCTAAAACATAGGGCTGCATATGAAGCTACTGAATTTGGTGTTTCCATAATTTTGTGGAAGAAACGGACTGGGCTGTGTTTATATTTTTTGTTTATAGCTCCGGGATTCAAATAGGTGCTCCATAGAGGAGCTTCGAGAGCCGCATTTAGCATTGAACACCTTCTAATGGATGGTATATACTGGTGGCCCACA
The DNA here is from genome assembly GCF_021028975.2 of Sphaerodactylus townsendi. NCBI lineage: Eukaryota > Metazoa > Chordata > Lepidosauria > Squamata > Sphaerodactylidae > Sphaerodactylus > Sphaerodactylus townsendi. Next base: position 17,450,394 of record NC_059426.1, on the reverse strand, counting down.
GTGAAAAAAAGGGCAAGAAAACGCTGGAATTGCTAGGGCACTGTTGTTAGCTGCAGCCAAGTGCTAATTTCCTATGTACTGCCCAATTACAGGTTGCTAGTAAGAGTTATGCCCAACATTTGAACTGGTTACCTTGTTCTATGGGTCTGTTATTGATGATCCATGTAAGGATTCAGGGGTTCTTCTAGCTAAGACCATTATTTTGGTTTTTTTCATAGTTAATTACCAGTTCGCTCCTCTTACAATATTCAGCACAGCAATTTAAGAGACGAAAGTGGAGACCAACTTTTAGTGTGGGAAAGAAGAACGTGTGTCGCCAGCATACAGTAACGCTGGCACGTTGTTTAGTGCTTTAGTTTGGGGAACATGCCTTAATGGCCTTCTGGAGGGTTGGCACTAGATCACTAAGGAATATATTAAAACAAAGTAAACAATGTAACAGCCTTGTTTGACCCCTCTGGTTGTGATGATATTTTCTCAGAGCTGGTCCTTTGTTATGGCTCTTATTCTGCAGCTAGTGCAAGTGTGTAGCTGTTTTATAAGAAACAGTAGTCTGGGGTCCATGTGTAACGGCCAATTTTCTCCACAGTAGGGCTCTCTAGATATGGGAGTCAAATGCCCCTTTAAATCCAGGAAGGCTGCAAACAGTTTACGGTTATTATTATGAGTTATACTTTGGTAGCTAAGGTGCTAAACCTGTTATACATGATCCAGTGTTGATTTATTTTAGTGAATCCAATTCTGCTCCTGCCCCTATTACTCTCTACTTCGCTTGACCCAATCTTCCACTCTCCTAAGGAGTAGTTTTGCATATAGTTTGCCAATTACAGATAATAGGCTTATAGGATCTACTAGTTTGAAGGATTAGTTCAATATCACCCCTTTGTAGATTTTCATTGGGACAACTGATAGACGCCAGCCACATCTTTGGGATGCGCCCGTAAGCTATTTTAGCATGGGTAAATAAGGAAGCCAGAGTTGTAGCCTCCACCACCGGGTGAGGATTTACATTTCTGGTATTATTGCATCAGGACCTGGGGCCTTATTTCCGCTTCAAACCACTGATTAGTTTACTCACTTCTTGGAGGATTAACCCTCAGGCCAATCTGGTAGCTCCTCTGGCATTGAAGTGGAATCAGGGTATTCAGTTAGGCTAGCATTGAACAGATTAGGAAAAATAACTGAACCATCGGTCTAGTGAAATATGGGGCAACTGGATACTGCACGTTTGGGCCCCTTCTATTTATGATCTGCCGTGAATTGCTTAATGTTATTTGTTAAAGTGGTTTTGATATAGTTGTTCCCACTGCTGTTCACCGAATTCGATTTTTCGCTTCCCATTGTACCATAATTTGAAAATCCTTTTCAGTTAGTTATATTGTTGAGTAGCTTTCTCACCTGTGCTAGCGTAACTTCTATATAATGATCGTGGCTAGTTGTTAAATTCAATACAGTAGCTTATCAAACCATTCTCTATGATCAAGCATACAGCCTTAGATTTTATCGAGGAGACGGGTCTTGAAGTTCCCCTGCTAAATTTGGAAACTAGTTGTTCAAAGTGATGCATTCCTTGACGCTCTGGTGTGTCAGCTCAGGTGTAATATATTCTCTTTTAATTTATTAAAATGTAAAAGAGCTAAGTAGTGTTTCTGTAGCAGCCAAGCCACCTGAGGTGACCATGTTCATTTTCTTGATGCCTAAAGTTGGTGGGGTCCTCTGTATTAGTCTTTACCTCAAATGAAAAGCGCATTGAGTGGAAGATGATCACTTAGCAATAAGTCCCCAACGCTAAAAGATGTGACACACTGGTGTAGATAGGGGTTGTTTTTTAGGGTGGCCTGACGCCACCCTGGGGGAGGGGGAGCGAAGCCAGGTCAGCTGCTGCAACGCTTAAAGTGAATGGTTGGCCGGGAACGGCGTTTTTGCCATCCCCAGGGCGCCATAAAAGGGCCGTGCGGAAACGGTCTCACATACTTGGGTCTAATTCCCTTGAATCTTGGAAGTTTTGAATGGAGAAATATAATTAAGCACCATCTACATAACTTACTGTTGCTGTACTTTCTAGGTAGGGAGCCCAGAATTCCTGTGGTTTTCTAGGGATGTTCTCATGGATACATATATCATCAGTTCTCCTTACCAGCATGCAATTAAATGGGCTGCTGACAGGGGCTGATGGGAATTGTAGTTCATGAACATCTGGAGAGCTGCAGGTTGCAGACCCCTGTTGTAGGGTAACAAGGGTTGCCAAGTCTGGACCGGGACATTGCTGGGGCAGATACTGGAGAGGGACTCAGTGAGCTGTGGTGCTACAGAGTCCACTCTCCAAAGCAGCCATTTTCTCTGTGATGCAACAGAAGAGAAATCTACTAGTAGAGATTATTAAGCATATATAAGTTTTAAGTATTATTTGATAAGCATTAGGTTTAGGGAAGTTATGCCGCAGAGTGTTTAGTTTAATTTAGTTATGCTAAGAGTTAAACGTTACACCAGCCAAATCAGAAGAAATAGTAATCCATGCTCCGGATGTGAGGTTTTTTGAAAGTTTTTTTAAAAGTTTATTACGAAGAGCCAGCGTGGTGTTGTGGTTAAGAGCAGGTGCATTCTAATCTGGAGAACCGGGTTTGATTCCCCAGTCCTCCACCTGAGTGGTAGAGGCTTATCTGGTGAACCAGATGTGTTTCCGCACTCCTACATTCCTGTTGGGTGACCTTGGGCTAGTCACGGTTCTCTCAGGACTGTCTCAGCCCCACCAACCCCACAAAGTGTCTGTTGTGGGGAGAGGAAGGAAAAGGAGCTTGTAGGTCACCTTGAGTCTTCTGAAGGGAGAGAAGGGTGGGGTATAAATCCAAACTCCCCTTCTTCTAAATACAATGTGTCTCAGATTTTTTTTATTGTAAAAGCTGTGATATTGCTATAGAGTGACCTTGAAAGAGGTACGTTGTCTGTCTGACCTAAAGGAACCTAGGGCTATACTGAAACCTACTTTTACAGAGTGGTGTCACGTTCAGACCTTCAAGACGAGCTCTCACTACACCTACCTTTTCTGATAAGACAGACAGGCTCTCAGCAGAAATGACCGAGGGATACCTTTCCTGAGTCATGTGATATAACTTCAAAGGACTTCAGAGGGCTGGGATGTCAACTGTGTTTGAGTAATGATCTTTTTTTCCCCTGTACATTTTTCTATATAAGGAGCAGCACTGGCAGCGCTAGTCAGACCGAGGAAAAGAGCTCTGAGGGCAAAGAGAGAAACAGGGAGAGCTCTTGCTGGAACTTTTTGCCACTTCGTACCGTAATAAACCTTTTTTAAAAATAATAATTAAAAACTCACATCCGGAGCCTGGACTTAGAATTATTTCTTCTGGTTCAGCTGGGGTCACATCCAGTCTCTGGAGTCTGGAGACTGTAATTCTGGGAAATCTCAGTTCCCAGCTGGGAGCTTGGAAACCCTCGCTAAGGATCTGATACCTGCAGATGATTTCCACTCTCTGTGCAAAAAGTCCCCACCCACCCGCTCTGCTTGCAGTGACAAAGGGAACCTACCCAAACTGGAACTCTGTGTGCAACTGAGGGCATTCTGGAACGGAGTGGAAAAATAGACATGCCTCCGGGGATTCCATGTACGGCACATCCCGTTGCCTGGATGTGCTCTTTTGACACCAGGCGCACAGGACCCATTGAGGCAAACATACTGCTCTTGTAGCTTTCCTTTCTCTAGCATTGTAATAGCAATCAGGGCTGTTTCTAGATTGGGGTGGGGGGTTGCTGGGGAGAGGGTCCCTGGAACAACGCCCCCCCCATCCTTTACCCATCACCAGCTTCCAAGCTTGTATCTCCCTTCCTGCCTCTGTGCGTCCTCCCTGCTGGTGCTGCCTTCCCTTGTCCTGCTCACAACCCCTCCCGCTGCCCATGCTCACAGGTGCCAGCCACTCTGTCTCAGATGGTGCTGGGCCATATGTACATCTTGGGAGCACAGGATAGCGGAGCACCCATGGGTGAGTGGGTAAGGTAGAAAAGCATGACAGGCCATGCCTACTTCTACCAGATATTCTAGCCCTGTCAGCTGCCCCACCTGACAATTTGCTAACACCCGCCCTGAGCAACCAAGAAAAAGGTGAGAATTGAAGAAAATCTATATAGGAGTTTTCGATGTTATTTTAGGCAATCAAGATCTGGAACCTGATCTCCTTGCCTCCAGCTCCACCATGATGCCCTTACACAAATGGGGAGGAAGGAGATCAGCCTGTGGATCCCAAAAGGTTTGGCACAACTTTTGGGATCTTCTTGAAATGTCATTAGCAGGACTAAATCAGACATCATGGGGAGAAAAGGCCGTGTAATCACATGCTCTTGCCTAAAACAAGAGGTAGAAATAGGGTCGCACACTCCGAGTTGGAGAACTCTTGGAGATTGGGGTGGGGGGAGGGTCAGAGACTGGGGAGGGTGGAGTTTGGGAAGGATGTGATGTCACAGAGTCCACTCCCTGAACCTGCCATTTTTCTCCAATGGAATTGGATAATTTCAGCAGTAATTAGTTGCAATTCCAGATCAGTTTTAATTCCGGGAGAACTCTAGCCCTCACTCGGAGGTTAGTAATCACCAAAAATCTGCACCTAGTGGTCTGAATGGCAGCTTGTATTTCACAGTTTTTTTCAGTAAGAGCCATCTACAAAATAAGTGCATGCAAGGATTTTTATTTACTGTAAGAAAGGTGAAAGAACAATGGGAATGATGTGTGTCGTAATACTTGTGTAATTTGTACTTTGGGCCAACCTGAAATGTAACTCACGAGGTCAGACCCAACCTGCGGATTGGCTAGCTGGGCACCTCGTTGTGGAATACAAGATTACATGTATTTCATTCTTATGTGGCCATTTTCTGTATTGGAGTCATATTTAGTCAAATATTGCGTTTATAATTGTGTGTTTATGATTAGGCACATGAGCAGAGGTTGCATTTAAACACATGAGTTGGAAACAAGAAAATATAGACATAAATTTATGTTATATGGAGTTTATTGACTTTTATTGAACGAATGTGTGAAAGGCAGGCTGCCATTTTCAGCCGGTCAGGTGCAGAACTTTGGTGACTATTGGCTTCAGGTGCACCTGCCCCACCTGGAAATTGGCAAACTTAGGTGGAAGGCCTTTTAAAAACCCAAAAACCCAACCCAAGAGCAGATGGGCACGTTAAACCCTGCTCCTTCTGCCCTTTTCTTCAATGTACAGTGGTACCCGAAGCATTTTTCTTTTCAGATCCAGAGCCAAAACCCAAAGTACTCAAGGTAGAACAAGAGCACTCCAAAGCCATGGAAAGCAACCATGTGAGACAAGTGGTCATGCTATGGCTGGTGGTCACCCTGCCCTCCTGCTCTGTTTTTGTCATATTGCTTTAGATGTGAACAGGTAGAGATCAGGGGCACGGGCGGACCCTGCACCCTTGCCGCAGCCCTGTCCACCCCGGAACGCCTCCTCCATGCCCCGACCATGCCCCCTGCTTGGGGAGGTGCCTGGGGCTTCGCACCCCACCCCGCCCTGTGGGTACTACACCACTGGTAGAGATACACAGAAATACTCCATGTGCACATGTATAAATGTGCCTTGCTTCTCTCCTCTTCCTGGTTATGACTAACTTGGCCTTCAGGGTAAGATATTAAGATCACACACAGAATGAGAGACAAACGGAGAGGTGTAGCAGATAACTTGTCCACTTCTTATTAGAAATGTTTGCATTTGAGTTCACAAAGCCCAAGAGGACTGTGACAAAGAATGTAAATAGGAAATGCAAAAAAAGGTCAGTTTTCCTAATGAGAAGTAACTTTGCGCTACCCAAAGCGAAATAGAACAAAGCGTGTGTAATTAGCAAGTTGGTGTCGCTTTTTTTTCTCTCTCTCTAAGTGAAATGAAGTCTTTTATACTGAAAGGCATTCTTCCTCAGGAAGTCTGGAAGGTCAGGAGGTCGAAGCACCAACTCCTGGAGTGCAGCTGTCCAACCAAATCCATAATCTCCAAGGGAGTAACTACAGAAATTTCAAGAGACATTCCGCCCATCACTACCCAAAAAAACCCCTCCCCTTGGTATCAATGAGGATATTCTGTTTTTAAAATATCACTCTAAACCCTTTAAAAGCTGGTTGTCCCAAAAGAATACTTTAGAGATGTAGACTAAGATCAGGCAGGCACGGGCAGAGTTTGATTTTCTCTCCCGTTCTCTTAAGGCCCTCGGCTCTCCCCCCCCCCCCCCAAAAAAAAAGATCTGATAGAGATGGAATGGTTTAAAAGTCAATTAGCTCCTTGAAGCTCAACAGCTGAGTAAATAGAAAATGGGAATAAATTTTTAAAATTGTTCCTTAAGTGACATGTTTGTACAAAGCACAAGTCCCAGGTGAAGTCTTTTTTTAATATATGGCGACATGAAGTCCTGCTGGTCAGTAAAAACCATAAACGCAGGTGGGGAGGGGGGGAAACCCTGAAGAGAACCAGGGAACATCACTTACTCATGGAAGATTTGACAGTACAGGTACATCGTGAAATTATACATATAAGTGGCTTAAACTGTTATAAAAGGAATAGGAACCACCGTGGAAGACTTGGAACCAAACAAAACTGGGGGAAATGTAGCATAAAAGAGAAACACGTACAATGCTTGCAAATGGCTTTTGGTTGAGACGAAAGATCGATGGGGCGGGGGTGGGGGGAGATGTGGTTGCAAGTCGTAAAGAGACGGGTCAATCAAAAGGGGAGGGGAATCTGTGTCCCATAGAAAGCATCAACGGAGAGCCAAGCTAGGAAGAATTTATCTTGGCAGTGCTGACACCATTGTTGAAATTGGCCACGAGACCTCGGCTGGCCGGCTTTAAGGAATGTCTATAAAATTACCCTGACCTGGATGGCCCAGGCAGGCCTGATCTCCTCTGATCCGTATTTGGATAGGAGACCACCAAGGAATCAGAGTCACTACACAGAGGAAGGCAATGGCAAAACCGCCTCTGAATGTCTCTTGTCTTGAAATCCTTACAGCACAGATGTCAAACTTGCAGCCCTCCAGATGTCATGGACTACAGTTCCCATCATCCCCTGCCAGCAGCTGGCAGGGGATGATGGGAACTGTAGTCCATAACATCTGGAGGTCCACGGGTTGGACACCTGTGCCTTACAGGCTCACCCTTAAGCCAGCTGTGACTTGATGGCACTTCCCACTTCTACAAAATTAGGGACTGAATAAGGTCTATCAGCCTATAGCCACACGGGTACAGTTGCTAGTTAGTGGATAGCATTTGCAGATAGTATCAGGTTCGATCAGTCAAAACGGTTCACCTAGGACAGGGGTGGGCAATTATTTTTTCCATGGGGCCGCATAAGAAACAGAAAATATTGTGGAGTGCCGGGCAGGGGGGCCAGTCAGGGTCCTCCGGCGGGCCGAATGTGGCCCGCGGGCCGTATAATGCCCAGGTCTGACCTAGGAACACCCGTTCATATATCCAGCGCCTCCCACACCTTGTTCACTCAACCAAAAGCCTGCCAGTCCTCTGTATGCATCCCACAAGTGATCAGATGGAGGCTTCTAAATATGGAACCCGGTGTTTACATTCATTTTTCCACATGAAAAGAAATGGTTCCTAGGCTGAATGGAAGTAAATCTTGGGAATATCCTGTCCTGTTGTTAGTGAAAACCAGAATGGGTGGACAAAGATCTGGTAACCAAAGTTCAGATGAATGGCGGGAATGGTGGCTTCTTCTGCCATGCACGGGTGACAAGAGCTTTCTCCGGTGTGAGCCAAACATGGAGAAAGGAGTGGGAGAATTGGAGGAGGCGGGGGTGGGGGGAGGCAGAAACTGTTGGATGTTGTGAGAGACAGATTTGGAAGGAACCAATACGTGTCTGTGCGTATTTGCACAAGGGAGAGCGTCCATGCACAAATGAATCAAATGCTGGGCATGCACATTTGATGTGAATCTTAGTTGTGATAATTATAGCACACTTCTTATATATGCAGAGTTTGTGCAATAAAGAGGCATAGGCAGTTGCTTACTGCAAAAAAAAGTTTACTGACTATAAAAGAAGGAAAGGGTAAACTTGAATACAAAACAAGAAAGTATCTTTCTAACCGGCTAGCTCCATTAGCTAGCGTCTGCTTTGGCTATCACGTGGCTAATAAACTACTGGAGAGTATGTGCAGAGAGCAACAAAGGATATATACCTATTGTCTATGGCTAAGATTTAGCTAAGATTTAGCTAAGATTTAGCTAAGATTTAGCCATTTTATGTTATATTATGTTTATTGTTGTACACCGCCCGGAGCCCCTCGGGGATAGGGCGGTATAAAAATCTAAATAATAATAATAATAATAATAATAATAATAATAATAATAATAATAATAATAATAATAATAATAATATGTGCAGACCTTCATGAATCTCATGTGGGTCTGCTTGACCTGGTCACTGACTTCTGACCTCACTAACTAATTAGCATGCCCAACATTAACTCCTTCATTACTGGATTGTGTGACTGGCACTTGCCAAATACCAACAACATGTCTATGGGAATGATAGTTTCAGATGAGCCTTCCAGTTTAAAAAAGACCCGGAGTTCTCCAGGTGGCCTTGTTAGGAGCTGATGATACTGATTGGCAGCTGAGGGTGCAGGACTTCCTGCCTGTTTGCCTAGGCTCTGCGTGGCACCTCTGTGTCCTGACCCTTGAGCGGGTAGGCATTGAAGCATTTGGCCCAACCAGCCCCACCACTGCTTCAGGGCATGGCAGTGCCTGAATGAGACAGTTGGCTCCTGCACACTGCATACTGCCAACTGGAACAGCCTGCTATATATACTTTTTTTTTTTTGCAAAGACTGTGCAGTGTCAGACTCTGTCATAGTCAAAGCCTTGGATCCAGCCAGGTCAAATCTGTCTTTTCAAAAGAAGTGTGAGCCACAGGAGGAAGCCATAAGAACAGTAGTCGGGTAAGAGGACAGATTTATCTTTTGTGGACGCTTCTGTCTCTCTCTTCCCTCCTCCGCCCCCCTTCCAGTTAGGAAGCCCCTGGTTTTCATCAATCGCGGGAACTCGAGCCTGAACCAAAGCCTTCGGCTGTGAATGGGTCCCTGAGCACCATGCCAATGTGCCAGGTGTCCTGTTACGCTGACCTTCTTAGCCCTTGTCCTTCCAAACAGCATCAAAATTAATAAAAGCTTAAGAGCCTGTCACGAGAGAAGCAATCTGTTCTTGAACTGGGGATCTTAACTACATGCCCTGTAGTAACATTAAAATGTAACTCAATCGCTGTCCTTGCAGAATTCTTCCTTGCAGCTAACTTTCTCCTGTGCGAGTAGCCCCAGTCTCACGAAACCAGCGTTCACTTCTGGTTTTGCCCGAAAAAGGGACGAATGCATGCGGTCCTGTGAGGCCGTTTAGCCCACGTTAGTTTTGAAAGGGTTAAGTCTCCTCTGAACTAATTTGTGAAAGGAAAAGGGCCACCGGGAACACCCTGATGCAAGCGGAGGCCAGGAGGCATGGATTTAACTGGCAGAGCGGTTGATAGAGATGAGAAATAACGTTAAACGGGGAGCTGTTATTCAGGTCAGCATCTGCGGCTCGCAAAGTAATTGATATCCAGTTCTTTTTTGCAACAGCTGAGAAAACAGCAGAACATGCTCTACATGACATAACAGCCGGAGGAAGTGAGAGAACGGCGGGTGTTACACTTTAAGGGAAGTGCGTTCCCAACTAGTTCTGTTCCGCTTCAGAGTTAATTTAGTATGAAGAATGGGGACTGCACATTCAGCTATCTTCCAGGCCATGTTTGCGAAATTGATGACACAGCACCGTCCGAGCAGCCAAAGAGGGAAAAGCAAGCGTCCGTCCCTTCAAAGTAGCTCTTCACGTAGAAGATTTGGGGGAGCTGACAGGGAATCATGGGTGTATCGTAACGTATTAAATTGAAATATCTTGCTTTTTTTATTGAGAGCCTTTGCTTCCTTGGTGGAAACAAGGTATTTTTTTCTAGGCAATCTCCCCTAGATAGTAACAAAATTTACCAAGCACGAGCAATCTCAGTGGGATTTCACAGTTGAAACTCCGTGCAAATGACTTTTTACTTGGATCAAGGTGTCAGCAGAGACTGTTATTACATGACGGCATTTGGCATTTTAGTTATGAATTTTCATTCTGTTTAAAGTAGTGCTTTTTTATTGAACTGGCACAGAAGCAAGCAAGGAAAAAGACTGATTTGCACTTTTCTGTGGATAGTAATCAAGTTCCAGTAAAAGGAAAGTCTTTTTTTTGTTCATTATTAAGAGTTCAGATTAGATCAGGGGTAGGGAACCTGCGGCTCGAGAGCCGCATGCGGCTCTTCTGCCCTTGCACTGCGGCTCCATGAGCCAAGCCACTGGCCCCATCCTTGCCCGCCCTGTAGGCAGCAGGGCGGGCGTACCAACTGCCCACGGCCGGCTGGGCCGCGCCGCAGGCTTCCCCTCTCGCCTGCCCCGTTGGAGCGGGGCGGGCGCTTTCCCTGTGGCCGGCGAGGCCAAGCCGCTGGCCCCATCCTTGCCCGCCCTGCAGGCAGCAGGGCGGACGCATCCATGCGCTTCTCAGAATGAGCGGAGTAAAAGGTTTAAAAAACCCAATATATACAGTGTTATCTTTATTTTAAATGTGAAAAATTATTTGCGGCTCCAAGCGTTTTCTTTTCCCATGGAAAACGGGGTCCAAATGGCTCTTTGAGTGTTAAAGGTTCCCTACCCCTGGATTAGATCACCTGACATTTGCATACAGGCTTCTGTCCTAACACCCCACAGCTATCAGTCAGCAACCTGGCATCACTGATTGCTTGTACTGTACCTGCAGAAAATGGCGCTGGACCCCCCCCCATTGCGCCCCCCCAATTGTGCCTCCGGGAGTGTCGAAAGAAAGAGTGCCCTCACAGGATGCAACTATTACCCTTGCAGCTGTGAATAAGTGCTAATTTAGTTCATTAAGCTTCTGGAAGTTTTTCAGGCAAGATACCTAATAGCATAGTTTTAGCAGAGGCTGAATTTTTTAAAGTATTTTTTTTGCATTTTCACGTGCACATCTATCCAATACTTCCTAATGTTTTCTTGCATGTACACCACAAGTGAAAGACCCAACCTCTTTTGACATCTCCCAGCAGGGACCGTCACTCTGTTCATCTTCAAAATCTACCAAAGTCTTTACAAAGTTAGAGAATAGTTTCGCTAAGCTCCAGAGGTGTACCGGAGGTAAATAGCGCCCAGAGACAAATTGTCTCCAGGACGCCCCCCCAGGCTCTGCCCCCTCACCACCCCAGCTCCGCCCCTGATGCCCCCAGGCTCCACCCTCCACTGCCCTCGACCCCACCCATGTCACCATGGACATGGGCAAGGTCTAGGGTGGCCACCACTGGCTGGATTCCTAGCCGACAGCCTGCAATCTCTTTTGACCTCCCCTCCAAGCCCCGAAGGAAGGCCAGAAGAGACTGCAGGCTGCCAGCTGGGACCCCAGCCGGTGGGGGGGGGGAAGGGAGGGGGGAGTCCAGGGTGCGGTTGAGGGCGCTTGGAGGCAGTAGGAAGTCCTGCTGCCTCATTGTTTTTGTGTGCCTCAGACAGGGTTGAGGCACACGAAAACGACGAGGCAGCAGGACACATGGGGGGCTGATTTTGCGCCCCCCACGTGACCAGAAGAGTGGCGCCCGGGGACAAGGGGTACCCCTTGTCCCTAGGTAGATACGCCACTGCTAATCTCCAAAACAGAAAGGTGCAGTTACATAACAAGCTTTGGACTCAGCTGCGCATCAATATCAAACATTAACCTCGCATCCTAAAATGTGAAACAGCAAAAGGCATTACAGAAAATCTTATTACGTGCAAATATAGGGAAGAAATGTAAAGAGGAAAACAGGATTGGGTTTTAAGGTGTTCATGGTTTATCTTTTATTAAATATTGCCATTAATTTATACGATGCAGTGTAAAAACCATGAAGCATGAAGTGTAAAAACCACGAAGAACTTCGTAAAGAAGGGAGAGCCGTGTAATGTACAAATAAAACAAACCGTTTACCAGTACTTAATGAGAAGGAAAACCATACAAGGATCTACATCATTCAGACAAACTTACTCTTGAAAGGACTTTGGGTTTTAAGAACAAAATATCAGCCTGTCAGGATCAAACCAGCAGTCCAGCTTAGTCTACCATAATGTTGCCAGCTATGGCTTGAGAAATTCCTGCATATGACGGCGTGGGGGGGGGGTGTGCCCGTGAAGGGCGAAATCTGGGGAGAGGAAGGAGTTCGGCAGGGATATAATACCATAGAGTTCACCCTCTGACAAAAGCATATTTTCTATTTTAGTGGGGTTATGCAAGATTGGGACATGTTATCACAATCAGTTATTCATCATCAAAGCCATTTTATTCATGCAAAGAAATTTTCCAAAGTGAGTAACACACGACACCCAACATTTATGTTTACTCTGACAGAAGTGTAAAGTGTTGCTATACCCAACACTTGCTTCCGAACAGAGAGGCTCCAGTTATGGTCACATCATGAATGGGATCCCTCCCCCATGCATTTGTCTCATCCCCTTCTAAACCCAGCTGATCTAGTGGTTTGCACTATATCATGTGGCAGTGGTTTCCATAGCGTTAATTTTTCCTGAAGTGAAGAAACACTTCCTTTTGTTAGTGCCAAATCTACTCCAGATCGACTTCAGTGGGTGCAGACAATTGATTTCTCCACACCGTGCATAATTGAATAGGCCTCTTATCACGTCCCACGCACTGCTGTCCAAAGTGGAGTTCCGCCCTTCTGCAGCCAATGACCTCCGTTTTCTCATCTGTGAACTGACCAGTTTTTTTTCCATATGTGCATTTACGACAGCACGTGCTTGTATGAGAATATGCTCGTGCATCCACAAACACCTCTCCGCATTTGTCTGTGTGTCTGTCTCTCTCGCACACTCTTATACACACTTTAGACCTGTACCAAAATGTTTCTGCACTTGTGCATGCAGAAGCACTTACAGGGCTGTGTATTGTCGAAGGCTTTCACAGCTGGAATCACTGGGGTGCTGTGTGGTTTCCGGGCTGTATGGCCGTGTTCTAGCAGCGTTCTCTCCTGATGTTTCGCCTGCATCTGTGGCTGGCATCTTCAGAGGATCTGATGGATCAGATGCTGCTAGAACACGGCCATACAGCCCGGAAACCACACAGCACCCCACTTACAGGGGTGTCAAACGATGCGACCTGGGGGTTGGATCTGGCCCTTTGAGGGGCTTATCAGGCCCGTGATCTAGCTAAAGCAACACACACACCCGGCTCCCAATCTGGCCTGGCAAGTCCACTGTGGGTGTGCCAGTCCAGGTACCCACTCACACCAGCTCCTAATCTGGCCAGGCCAGCCCTTCCCCCCTCCCCCAACCACCCACCCTCCCAACCCACTCCCGATTGTGCCTGGCCAGACAGGTGCTGGTGGCTCACCAGCCAAGGCAGTCACACACACACACACACCCCGCAGACCCAACCCAACCCAGTCACATTTATAGAAGAAGAAGAGGAAGAAGAAGAAGAAGAGGAGGAGGAGGAGGAGGAGGAGGAGGAGGAGTTTGGATTTATATCCCCCCTTTCTCTCCTGTAGGAGACTCAAAGGGGCTTACAATCTCCTTGCCCTTCCCCCCTCACAACAAACACCCTGTGAGGTGGGTGGGGCTGAGAGAGCTCTGAGAAGCTGTGACTAGCCCAAGGTCACCCAGCTGGCGTGTGTGGGAGTGTACAGGCTAGTCTGAATTTCCCAGATAAGCCTCCACAGCTCAGGCGGCAGAGCTGGGAATCAAACCCGGTTCCTCCAGATTAGATACACGAGCTCTTAACCTCCTACGCCACTGCTCTTGTAACAAATGAGTTTGACACTCCTGACTTGGGCTTTGCATGTGGGGAAGGAGGTAGATCTCAGAGCCACATACCACAGTTGTGTATGCCTAAAGAGCTATGTCATAATAAGCTTTCATAAGAGTTTGAATTCAAACTTCAAGGTCAAGTATTATTATTATTATTATGCTTGATATCACAGCTGCCAAATCTTTAGCTGGTTGTTGGCCTTTCATTACAATTCGAGCCTCACCCAGAGGCTTAGGAAGTTGTAATGTATCAGCATAGTATTCACACGGATCCCAGCAGGGCTGCCTTCTGACTCTGACAGATATTGATTTTGTCGATTCGAAGATATTTCAAGGGCCACCCTAGTGTTTTCGGAATGGCGCCCGGGGTGCCGATTACCGCTGGGACGACCTCGGCTGCTTTGTGCCATAGTCGCTGTATCTCGATTTTCAAATCGTGGTATTTAGTGACCTTCTATTATTGTCATTGTTATTTTGTGATGCAGTCTCCCCGATGATGCTCATCTGACATACTTTGTCACTTTCGCAGCATGTGGCAGGGGCACTTGGGGAACTAATGAAGGGTTTAAGGTGGATTGAGGCTTCGTGCTCACCGTTTCTCCCAAGCAGCACTTTCTAAATCTTTTTGAGCAGGATGAAATGAGCAGAGAGTCCCGCACTGCCAGATCTTTACAAAGGCAGAAGGCTACGTGGACCGTTAAGTTCACAGTGTCGTTAACGAACTGGGAAAGAATTTATTGCAGTGTATTTATAAAACAAATAGCGACAGGCTGTTGTTGAGGCTGGTTGATTTCAACAGCGCAGTTAGGTAAGTGGACTTTTTTGGAGCCATGTCAGGAGGAATAGAACAGGGTTGCTTCTCTTTTCTTTGAAATTGTATCACGGCCAAGAGCACCAGTCAGCATTGCGATCTCCCACTTATTTCAGTGGGAGAACTGAGCAAATATTTAAATCCTACGCAGTGGCGTAGGAGGTTAAGAGCTCGTGTATCTAATCTGGAGGAACTGGGTTTGATTCCCAGCTCTGCCGCCTGAGCTGTGGAGGCTTCTCTGGGGAATTCAGATTAGCCTGTACACTCCCACACACGCCAGCTGGGTGACCTTGGGCTTGTCTCAGCTTCTCGGAGCTCTCTCAGACCCACCTACCTCACAGGGTGTTTGTTGTGAGGGGGGAAGGGCAAGGAGATTGTAAGCCCCTTTGAATCTCCTATAGGAGAGAAAGGGGGGATATAAATCCAAACTCTTCTTCTTCTTCTTCTTCTTCTTCTTCTTCTTCTTCTTCTTCTTCTTCTTCTTCTTCTTCTTCTTTCTTCTTCTTCTTCTTCTTCTTCTTCTTTTTCTTTCAAAAGTGCAGGAGCGGAAAGTGACCAGATTAGGCCCTAAACATGTATTTTAAGCCAGGTTTTGAGGTCTTTCCCAAATATTCAGGAAGCAGTGCTTGCCGTATTTCTTCTGAACTTGCCTCCCATTTTTTTACATCCTTGTTGGAAAAGAATTGCAGTGCCAGTGAGAATCCGCAGTCAGATGGAGATCTGTGTCTTAGCAAAGAAAAGTATCTGGACTGGTGGGTTGCAGTCGCTAGATTTGGGAGACTCCATTTTGAACCACCCTTCTGGCATGGAAACTTGGGTGGATGGCTCTGGGTGAGTCACACATCCCTCTCAGCCTAACCCACCTCACAAGTTGGTTGTGAGGGTAATGTAGGCAAGAGGATGATGCGAGCTGATTTTGGTACCTGGTAGGCAGAAAGGCAAGGCGTAAATGCAAATAAATATATAAATGGGTAAGCACATTCTTTTAGAATATAACATTCTTTCCTAGAAGGAAGGCTTGAGAAGTGCTGCTTGTTGTTTGGAATATGAAGATCTGCTGATGGAGGCTGTCTGAGAAATTCCTAATTGGTCTATGACCCAGGGGTGGCCAACCTATGGTGCTCCAGATGTTCATGGACTCCAGATGTGCATGGCCAATTGGCCATGCTGGCAGGGGCTGATGGTAATTGTAGTCCATGAACATCTGGAGCACCATAGGTTGGCCACCCCTAGTCTATGCTAATCAGCATTGGGAAGCTGCTTTTTCAGTTAGCTATTATGCATTCACATTGTGAAATTTGCTTTTGTTTTCCTGAGTAGTAGCTCTAGCAGTACAATGCTGTACCTGCTGCTAATCCTGCTTCACCTTTGAATTTCTGTATGTTAACAGTTCCTAAATTGAGACGCACATTTACGATTGCATAATGTAACGCACTTCCAACAGCCCAGACGAAGGGCCGCAATTTGCGAACTCCTTCAAATCAAAGCTTCTGTGCCTGTCAAATGAGTGTATGGGTGCATGTGTTTCTGGACGGGTCTAAAAAGGAGGCAGAAAGGAGAAAGTTTGTGATTAAACAGATAGCTAAATTTACCGCTTTTCCTGATACTGTGAAAGTAAGATTGGTTGCTTCATAATGGTCTAAATCAAAACAGAGTAGGAGGTGTGGCAAAATTCTGTTTTGCTGTTTTTCATCAGCATTTTTAAAGAATGGGTGTATGGCTTATGGGCTGTTAATCTCAAATAAACTAGGAACTAAAGACATTTACCCCAGGGTTAAAGCACCACCTTCTCCCATATGATCCTACCCATCCACTTCCGGTCATCTTTGGAGGCCCTCTTTTGGATTCTTGTGCCATCTGAGGCTAAATTGTGGTGCCGGAACTTTGGAACTCCTTCCCCAGAGAGATTCGTCTGTCTTTATCTATTGTCGTCTTCCACCAGTGGGTGAAAACTTTTGTATTCTGTTTGGCATACACCAATATCTGTCATTGACCTCCATCCTGGATTTTGGTCTTATGTCCATTTATGTTTTTATTTGTAATGAATTATTTGCAATGTTTTAATGCTTGCTCTTTACCGTCTTGGAAAGCTGGCGTATTTGGAAAGCTGGCGTTAACATAAATAAATGGGACAAGGCTGGAGTATCTTGGCATAGGATTGCACTGTAAGTGACCTATTAGCAAAATAATTAATAATCACTACCCGCCTTGGGTCCTGAGATGGCAAGGAGGCAGCAGGCATATAGATACTGTAAATACGTAAACAAAATTCAGATACTTTACAAAGGTAGGGCTGTAGCTCACATTATGGAAATGGACCATTGAAATATCGATTGCACTTCAGCAGGTGGAAGGTGAGAGCCAGTGTGGTATAATGGTTAACAGCAGTGGACTTAAATCTCAGAACTTTCTCAGCCCTACCTGCCTCACAAAGTGTCTGTTGTGGAGAAGGGAAGAGTAGGCGATTGTAAGCCACTTTTAGACTACTTAAAGGTAGAGAAAAGCTGAATATAAAACCCAGTTCTTCTTCTCTTCTTCTAGTTTTTTAAACTGCTTAAAGGTAGAGGAAAGCAAGGCATAAAACCCAACTCTTCTTTTTTATTCCCCACTCTTCCACATGAAATCTGCTGGGCGACCTTGGGCCAGTCTCAGTTCTCTCAGAACTTTCTCAGCCCACACAGAGACAGGCAGTGGCAACCCATCTCTGAACATCTCTTGTGTTGAAACCCTACACAACAGGATGAACATAAATCAGGTGTGACTTGACAGGCCTTTCCACCACCACAGGTAGAAGATAGGAAAGTCTGGGTGCTTTAGAACCTCTCAAATGCAATTCTTAGTGCAGCAGTGAGCCAAGTAACTTTCTTAAAGGTTTCCAGAGTCTCAGTCACATTTTACCTGTGAGGGACATCCGAGGAGGAGCATCCAGAACAGTCTGAAGTGTTGCATTTCTGCACCAACAGAAGTGGACAGTTGGGAGTTTCTGCCTTTGTTGAGAAACAGAGAGCTTCCAGCTGGCTTGCCTGGTTTGTGCAGAATTAGTTTGATGACCAAAGAGGAACTATATGCCACAATCAGATATCATTGATACAGTTGGCTCCTCTTGATTGTAGTTATTAATACTGGGTACACCATTGTTAATTCATGCAATCTGTTTTGTTTAACAAATTAAACTCTATAAATTTATTTATTTATGAGGCTTACTATACCGCCCACCCCCGAAGGCCCCTGGGCGGTGTACAACAGATAAAAATACCATTAAAACATACAATAAACAATATAATAATAAAACCGGAAATAATTTGACACAAGAACAGATAACAAGAAACTCAACAATAGATGGCTAAAGACCTCCTACCCCTTCCCGCCAGGAGAGGACTAGGCACAACAGTAGTGGCAACCAGATGTGATGGTAAACAGGGGGTGGCACATCAACAACCAGCCTCCCAAAAAGCCTGGTGCAGGGGTCTGCAACCTGCGGCTCTCCAGATGTTCATGAACTACAACCCCCATCAGCCCCTGTCAGCATGGCCTACTGGCCAAGCTGACAGGGGCTGATGGGAATTGTAGTTCATGAACATCTGGAGAGCCGCAGGTTGCAGACCCCTGGCCTGGTGGAACAACTCCAGGCCCTGCAGAACTGTCCAAGGTCCCGCATGCCCTGATGGCCGAAGGAAGAGTGTTCTACCAGGCAGGGGCCAAGGCTGTAAAGACCCTGGCCTGGGTGGAGGCCAGTCATATCATTGAGAGGCTGGGGACCGCCAGTAAATTGGCCTCTGCAGATTGCAGAGGCGGAGTAGGGACATAGGGGGAATGACTGAAGATAATTGTGAATGATGTGCTTTACCCCTCCTCATTTGAATTTGAGTTGATTTGATTGAGCAGTCTGCTCTTTAGTGGCTCAAGTTATGAAAACTTTTTACAGCATGATAACAAAAATTGTTTGGATAGCTCAAAAAACAATGCTGCGCAAATATGGCGATTTCCACCCCTACAGCAGCAGCCTTTGAGTCTGGTTCTTCTTGAAATGAGTTTCTCTTGAAAATGTTGGCAAAGTTGGTGACTGAATACTTGAAGGACCATGACCTTCTGAAGAACCTGCAAGGGTGTTTTGTTGCCTGGAATTGAAATTGCTGTTACTTTCCAAAACACTTTGGCATTTATGAAACACCTTTATATGAGTTTAAAGGTAGGAATGCCTAATATGAACCATAGAAGCATGAATTGTTGTGTTTAGTTTGGTCTAAGGACTTAGCTGTATGCTTAAGACTTAGCAGGGATTGAAATATCTAAATCAGGGGCTGATGGGAATTGTAGTCCATGAACATCTGGAGAGCCACAGGTTGCAGTCCCCTGATCTAAATAAACCAAGGGAGAAGATTTATTTTTTTTAAAGTACAAACGTCCTTTGGAGCTTTAGGTAATATTTTTTCCTGCCTCAAGATAAAAAATCAAAAGGCACATTTCAGTCAGTTCAATTGAGTCACCGTATCGAGAAATAAAAGAAGGTGGAGGGAAAATACAAAAGCGGTTCTGTTTCTGTATCTTAGCTATTGGCTGAGGTGTGATTCTTTTCTTTTATCACCTGGGTTGTAGCTCCGGAGGTGAAGCCTTGGCAGGGGGGAAATCACTCGAGAATGCTTTGATTTAGTTGAAAGATGATTTAAAACATAAAAGCTCCCTAATAGCATTAATAACCTGTTCTTACAGTGTCTTATGCAGCCTCTAAATATCAGGTTGTGTATTAATAATAATCCAGTACTTGAATAGCTGGAACGTCTGCACCAGTTGCTACTACTTAAGAAGACTCTCCCAGATGGCTTCTATTATTTGCTGAAAGTCTTTTTAACAATGCAGCTGCCTGTTCATTGCACTGTACATTCATTTCATGTGTAAAATCAGAACTGATTAAAACTGATTAAAATATGGTTTTATATGACTTCCAAAGTGCTTTACAGAAGAAGGTTTCTTTCTGATGCTTGGACTACCGTGAATGTGCAGGTACAAGGAAGATTTATTACATGCATATGTTACCCAAAATGCTGGGGTTTGCCCCTTTTAGAGTGGGGAATTAGCGAGTACAGACCATGCTTAATGAGAGGCTGGTAACTTTATGAGATCTTTTCCACCATTGTTTATGGAGGTGGTTTCTGCAAGAAATCTTTAGGAATCCGGAGTAAAAGATTAACACATTTTATTAAGAAAAAGTAAAATGATAAATGTACAATCATACAAATGGTCAAAGCACACAGAGAATTTACACAATTTTGGAATATAGATAGTGTTGAGAGTATAGGTCTGGAATAGAGTGGGATTTGGGAGAACAAAGGGGATAATTACCTAATCTAGAAACGGAATGGTCTAGTAAGCAGAGTTCAATAACCTGTGCTGAGCTCCGATAAGAGATGGGGTAAAAAGCAGTTCTGGGATCAGTATTAACCAGAGAGATGCCCAGGAAAATACTGAACATCTTGTGCTGGGTGGAGTCTAGTTAGAGGGGAGAACAGGTCCTCAGGCTATGCTAAGTGACCCAACCTTTCCAGGTCAAACAGTTCTTGTTCTCTGGGAGTGAACGGGGGAGGGGACTCTTTTAATGTTAATGGACTTAATGTTCAAATCCTAGGGAGTGCCTGGACATGATTAGACTTTGGGATGGAACTGATTCAATCGCAGCTCCAGGATAATGCCAATGTAGATTAAGGTGGTCTTTGGAGAGGTTAGTCAGGAAACTAGAAGATCGGATTAGTGCTTAGAAGAATGGCTGACAGAAATTCTTGATGAGATCATTTAGCAGACAGATGAGCTGTGGTCGAGATGGGAATTTGCTTTTCCAGGCTTGAGGCTTTGTCTTTTCCTGATTGCTTTAGGAAAATCAGGGTGGTGGCTCTTTGGTGGCTCTTTGCAAGTAAATGTTAGCTGGAAAACTTGGCCCACATGGGTTTCTGCTTTAGTGGTAACTCTGAGTCAATGCAGGGATGGCATCCATCTTGGCACTGCATCACTAGGCTACCTCTGAGGATGGCAGGCTTGGTAGAGACACTGCTGTCCTAAGAACAAGCCTCCCACACCCACCATGGGTTTTTCTGGTAAGACATGGGTATGATTCTTACATAGTTCTGATTCTTAGAATGTTCCACTAACACTACCTTTGTGTGGTAGATCAGGAATTCTCACTAAAGCTGACAAAATATAACCATATAACCAATAATTATTTTTCTTTGGAATGTCGGCCATGCCTTCAAAGGAAAGTAATCGTATTTGATTTTGAACTGTGGTTCCACACAGTTTTAAAATCCACAGAATGGGGGCATGTTCAGATAGTCCTACAAACCTGGGACAGCTTCCAGGTTTGCACAAAAATGCAAAATAAAAATTGATAAGGGGGACTTAAAATGATCCTAAAATGGGAGAATACAACCTGAGATCTTGACCAGGGGTCACCAACTATTTATTTAGTGAGAAATACCCCCGATCCCTCACAGTATTGTCCTCTCAGACTGGCAGTGGCTCTCCAGAGGCTCAGGAAGAAGAGCTTCATATCACCTATTACTTAAACCTTTTAACTGGAGATGCTGTGGATGGAACTTGGGACCTTCTGCATGCTAATCAGAAACTCTCCCACTGAGCTGTAGTCCCTCCCCGTGTGCTTGGAAGAGCACCAAAAACAAAGCTTTCAGCTAAGCGGCGTAGAGGAAAATCCTATATACTAAAATCCTTTAAAAATACCTATACCAGATATTCTGCAACAGCTATCAAGTTACTTGTAGTCACAAACTACTTTGGTGAAGATCTGTTTCCAGACTGATCAGAATGGGCCATTCAGTTACAAGGTACTTTGCCTGCTCTTCTGTTTTACTCTAAAGCCCTCAGTCCAGGCTGATCTGAAGAGGACAAGGCCAGAGAGAGAGAGAGCCCCAAACCCCCTCCTAATAGCTCAAAGGAGTGGTAGCCCAGAAGGCGTGACTACTTAGCCTGAGTTGGGGGCTCGCGGTGCCAAGAGGTTAATGACTCTCAAAGTAGTGCGCCGTGTCGAGTAATGTGTAACATGGAAAACGACACATGTTGTTAATTTAAGTAGCGAGCCATTACAATCTGTTTAAGACCCCTTTCAGTTTTGAAAAGGTCACAAAATAGCAGCTTGTTGCTCGAAAGGTTCTTTAATTCCACACACACCCTCCTGGAGGAGAGACACGATTTGCTTGAGATGACCTGAATATAAAAGAGAGTCCGTAGGCTAAGGAAGGTCATCTGACTGATCGCTTCGTCTCGCTGCTTAGTCCAAAATCTATTGTGTCAGGCATGAAAACCTGACTCTCTTTTTTTTTTTACCTCTCTTTAGAGTGTTACTGAAAGTCAGCCACCAGAGTGGCCGCTTCAAGTACTGAAGGGCAGGGGGGTCTTAAACAAAAGAGCCTGTTCCTGTGCTTATGCCAGACCTCACTGTGGTGGGTGTTCAGTTTGTCAGTGATCGAAAGCAGTGAACGCAGTGTTCATGAACCAGGATTTCACTTTTTCAACTTTCTGGTCTTTTCCGGGCTGTGTCTGGTGGCCGTGGTCTGGTGGATCTTGTTCCGAACATTTCGCCTGCATCTGTGGCTGGCATCTTCAGACCACGGCCACACAGCCCAGAAAACCCACCACCACCAGTTGAATTCGGCCGTGAAAGCCTTCGACAATACATTTCTGGTCTTTGTCTTGTGCTTCTTGGGGGATTTCAGAATGAGGCAGCTCGAGCTTTCTAAACTGTTTTTGGACTTCAGCCTGAACCTGCTCAGGTTGATACAAAAGTCCAACTTTATTCAATTCAGATCCTCTGAAGATGCCAGCCACAGATGCAGGCAAAACGTCAGGAGAGAATGCTACTAGAACACAGCCATACAGCCCGGAAACCACACAACACCCCCAGTTTATTCAATTTGCTTCCCAAAACTTATGCAATGACTAGCAGGCTTTACAGTGCCGTTCTAGACAGAATTACCTCTTTCTAAGTGTATTGACTTCAGTGACTTAGAAGGGCATGCAGTGACTTATAAGGGAAGGGAAGGGATTATGACACATCTCTCCCGCTCCCCACAGCTCTGGGGCCATGTTACATCTGATTCCACTAAAAAGTGTGTGTGTGGGGGGGGGGGGTGTCCATCAAAGTGCCGACTTATGGCAACCCCCTAGGGTTTTCCAGGCAAGAGTTGTCAAAGGGTGTAGCAACCTTAGCCCTCCATGGTGGTCTCATGGCCAAGCACTGACTTGGGTTGACCCTGTTTAGATCCTTCTATTTTTTTTATTTTATTTATTGATTCTCAAACATTACAAATAATTTACAAGTAAACAAATACAGTCTTATAATCTTTGTCTTAATGAAGTTTCTTACATAAAATCTTATCATGTTTTCTCTATCTCCCAATATTATCCCCAGTCTCAAAAATATAAACAGTATATAAAATAGACTCTATTTTTTCTTTATTCACTTAACTTTGTCATATATATTTTAAAAGGCTTATTAGCTGTTTCATATAGTATTCAATCAAAAATTCTGTCAACTAGCCATAACACTGATATGGGATATCTAGATTATTACAATTATGAAGATACTTATTAATAACATATCAAAACAATTAAATAATGTATAAATAAATAATTTTACCTTTGTAGTGATAACGTTGTTCTATTAGAATAAATTTTATGTGTATTATGTCATTAACATGCCTATCCTAATTATTCATATATTTTACAAGTAAGCTCCATGTTTTTTTGAATTTCTCATGGTTTCCTCTCAATATCCATGTTAGTTTATCTATTGTCATGATATTTACTATGTTTCTTTCCCAGTTTTCAAACTTTGGTCATTCTTTTGTTTTCCAGAGTTCTGCTATTTCCAGTTTGGCTGTCGTTGTTAAGTAAATAAACAAGTTGATATTTCTATTTACCATGTTATTTGTAGCCATTCCTAGTAGGAGCCTCAGAGACATTAGAAACCCTGTTTAGCTTCTGAGATCTGACAAGATCGGGCTACCTTGAGCTACCCAGGTCAGAGTGTTTGTGGCTTGTTGTTGGGTTTGCCAAATTGTGGCAACTAAT
The DNA here is from genome assembly GCF_021028975.2 of Sphaerodactylus townsendi. NCBI lineage: Eukaryota > Metazoa > Chordata > Lepidosauria > Squamata > Sphaerodactylidae > Sphaerodactylus > Sphaerodactylus townsendi. Next base: position 17,426,623 of record NC_059426.1, on the reverse strand, counting down.
TCTGCTGTGATTATTCTCCATTTGCACATGGTTTCTTCTTCCATACGGGAGGGGCTGTCCCAAATTCCCCTTCAGGGAGTCCGGAATTTGAAAAGCATGGAGTCTGCGGCATTTGACATAAGGCACACCCTTGACCAATATTATGTTGTGGCAGGACACAAATAAGTCACAATTAAATGCAGGAACTGTATGTAGTTCTTTAATGCATGTTCCCCCAGGATACAAGTACTTGGTTTTCCAGCTGAAAACACATTTGATTTAATGTCAGACTACTGCTTCGGGACACTAACTTGTTAGTTCTAGCAGCAAATCAGTTTATAAAGCCCTATGTATGATACATACAAAAGACACAAGGAATGATGGAGTAACTTCCAGATCCACAATCAAAAGAGGATGGAGCACTTGCATCTCTCAAAATAGTTGATGTATATAAACAAGAGAATTTGTTTCCCACAGTTAGTAAAGAGACTGGAGCACTGAACTGAGCGGCCAAGTTGATAGCGTTTATATCTCAGCCTTTAACATCAAGAGTTGTCTTTAGAGGTTGTCAGAAAGTCATCAGATCAGTGGTTGATTTTGTTTTAAGTCGGAGGGCTCTCATTTCCTGCTCCTTGTTCCCAGCATGCAATGAGGTGTATACCCTGAACTAGCCACAACCTCAGCAAACCATTCTATGCAGGACATTGACAAAGAGACTTTAGGAGCATGGCCTGATAGATCAGTGATGGCGAACCTATGGCATGGGTGCCAGAGGTGGCACTCAGAGCCCTCTCTGAGGGCACACGCACACAGAGTTCATCATATGGGGGGGCAGAAAATCGCCCCCCCACACACACACATCTAGGCTGGCTTGGGCCACTGAGCGCGACGTTCATACACCGCGGTGGGCAGGGAGGACTCAGCTGGCGGGCCTGGTGCCTGTGCTCAGGGTGGCTGCTGCCCAAGGGGCGGGGAGCAGAGGAGGCAGAGATGCTAGAAAGGCACAGAGCGGTGCGGGCGGGACTTGCTGGAGGCTAGAGCAGGCTGGTCCCTGCTCAAGAGGATGGGGCAGAGGAAGAGGGAGCCAACCGGTTTTTTCTAAACTAAAACCTCAGCATTCAGGTTACATTGCCAGGTTGGCACTTTGCGATAAATAAGTGGGGTTTGGGTTGCAATTTGGGCACTCGGTCTGAAAAAGGTTCGCATCACTGTGATAGATCCTACTTCTACCGTTTTTGTTGATAACAGTGTGTTTTAAATTGAATTTTATATTTTAATTGTATTTTTAATTGTTGAGATGTTTTAATGGTTTTATGTTCATGGCCTTGTGGACCCTAATTTGGGAAGGAAAGGTGGCATAAAATGTTCTACATAAAATAAATAACGTAATTAGAGCCTGCTGGATCAGACCAGTGATCCCTCCAGTCCAGTGTTTTGTTCACACAGTGGCTAACCAACTGCCTTGGAGGAAGCAAGGTATAAAGACCACGGTCCTCCTTGCTGCTGCCTTTGGGCACTGGTATTCAGAGGGTTGCATCTTCTGTATATGTTAAAGAGTTCTGTTAAACCTGAAAGCTTACATGTCAGGTTATCTTAATAAAATGGCTTTTCTTTTTGAAATTTCCTGTATGCCTACTTTCCAACCTAACTTTTCTCTCAACTAGATGCTAAACTTCCCATTTCAGGCACTTTTAGTCTAGTGTACTTGGTAGAAATACCACCACCACCCCCCACCCCCAACACACACACAATACACATACCTGTACTGATAAACTAACTCTGTTTTGGGTGCTGTGTGGTTTCCAGGCTGTATGGCCGTGTTCTAGCAACATTCTCTCCTGACGTTTCGCCTGCATCTGTGGCTGGCATCTTCAGAGGATCTGATGTTGGGAAAGCGAGTGGAGTATATATCTGTTGGAGTGTCCAGGGTGGGTGGGGAAACCTTGTCTGTGAGTAACAAAGGCAGCAACCAGGTCAATAGTTGAGGGCATCTGAATAGAAGTATGAGTAACAATGAAGACTATAGCCTGGGAGTAACCCTGTAGATAGCAAGGTCACTGGTGGGAGTATCTGAATAGAAGTATCCTGGCCTTTGTTTCTTTTGTCTATGGTCATCCTGTGTTTGTGTGGAGCTGGTTTGACACAGTCTTGACCCTAGTATTTTTCAACACTGGCAGCCAAGTTCTGTTCATTTTCATAGTTTCTTCCTTCCTGTTAAAATTGTCCATGTGCTTATGGATTTCAATTGCTTCTCTGTGTAGTCTGACGTAGTGGCTTTCAGAGTGGTCCAGAATTTCTGTTTTTTCAAATAATATTCTATGTCCAGGTTGGTTTATCATGTGTTCTGCTATTGCTGATTTTTCTGGCTGAAATAGTCTGCAGTGCCTTTCGTGTTCTTTGATACGTGTCTGTGCGCTGCGTTTGGTGGTTCCTATGTAGACTTGTCCACAGCTGCATGGTATGCGATAGACTCCTGCAGTGGTTAAAGGATCCCTCTTATCCTTTGCTGAACGTAGCATCTGTTGAATTTTCTTAGTGGGTCTGTAGATGGTTTGTAGGTTGTGCTTCTTCATCAGTTTTCCTATGCGATCAGTGGTTCCCTTGGTGTATGGTAAAAACACCTTCCCTCTAGATGGCTCTTTATCTTTGTTCATGTGGCTTGTTCTTGGTCTTGCAGCCCTTCTGATTTCTGTATTAGAGTAACCATTAGCCTGTAGAGCCCTGTTTAGGTGATTCAATTCATCTTGTAGGAAGTGAGGTTCACAGATTCTGTTTGCGCGATGTACCAAAGTTGCGCGATGTACCCACCCTGGACACTCCAACAGATATATACTCCACTCGCTTTCCCAACATCAGATCCTCTGAAGATGCCAGCCACAGATGCAGGCGAAACGTCAGGAGAGAATGTTGCTAGAACACGGCCATACAGCCCGGAAACCACACAGCACCCAAGTGATTCCGGCCGTGAAAGCCTTCGACAATACATTAACTCTGTTTTCCTGGTTTGGAACAGAAAAGGCTGCAAAAGTATTTTTTTCCCCATCTGGTGATGAACAGGTGGTGAACGCAGCACTGGTGGAATTGCCGCCGAGCCCAGTCGAGTAGTGGAGCCAGCTCTCCATATCATTCCCCTTCCTCTGTCGGGAAGGCCCTTGCTTAAAATACTCAGCCAGCAAATACCAAAGGAACTTCTGCTCGTTGTGATCCAAAGTAAATATGAGTAGCATAAGTAATGGGGGTTTTTTTCCTTGATATTTTTTCCCACCCAGTACCACAGGCCATTGAATGATCATTATTTTTTATGGATCTGCAAAGCCTAGAGAAGTCAAAGCTATGTAATGCATAATGTTGCTGAGTGGTCTGCTAATCCCGCTCAACCACAGGCGTGCCTGGACCAGGGCTGCGAGGTCTGGAAACTGGAAACCCAACACTGCAGGAATTCCAAACACACTCCCGCAAACTAAAAACAGCTCTCACTGCACGGCACGCAGGACGTGAGAACCCGGGGTTGTCTTAGTTTGCATTATCTGATTTTTTTCCAGCATGATTGATAAAGAGCAAAAGCCGAGATCACCTTTTGCCAGGCCAGCAGTAACCCGTGAGTGGGGTAAATGTGCTTCGAGTTAGACTGGCGCTGCCGGAAAGCTGCCTTCTACAGGGCGTCCACCAATGGCAAAAAGCACACCACATGGTAGGTTGTGTTTTCTCAACCGTGTTTGGGTACCAGCCATTTTTAAATGCAAAAAGCATGACACACACACACCCCGGCCTTCCGCCAATGTTGTTTTAAAATTACTTAAACGAAGAAGAAGAAGAAGAAGAAGAAGAAGAAGAAGAAGAAGAAGAAGAAGAAGAAGAAGAAGAAGAAGAAGAAGAAGAAGAAGAAGAAGAAGAAGAGCAGGAGCAGGAGCAGGAGCAGGAGCAGGAGCAGGAGCAGGAGTTTGGATTTATATCCCCCTTTCTCTCCTGTAAGGAGACTCAAAGGGGCTTACAATCTCCTTGCCCTTCCCCCCTCACAACAAACACCCTGTGAGGTAGGTGGGGCTGAGAGAGCTCCGAGAAGCTGTGACTAGCCCAAGGTCACCCAGCTGGCGTGTGTGGGAGTGCACAGGCTAATCTGAATTCCCCAGATAAGCCTCCGCAGCTCAGGTGGCAGAGCTGGGAATCAAACCCGGTTCCTCCAGATTAGATACACGAGCTCTTAACCTCCTACGCCACTGCTGCTCAAAGGCCATTTGAAGAGGAGCAGACCTGAGTCGGAGGCTTCCAGGGCGGTAAAATTGATTTTAATGAGCCGTGGGCGATAGGGCCTTCCCTGCCTGCACACTAGATGCTCCCTCTTTTCTGACTTAAGAGGCTCCCCATGGGTGTGTCAGCCCAACTTATCGGTGCTACCTCCTGACCCAGAGGGAAACCCCTTTGGGATCCTGGGCCTTCCTCGACATGAGTTACTGGAAGTCTGGCAATGTATATTCAAGCTTTTTACGACCCGCCAGAGAGTCCCAGAACACTGCTGAATAATTACTGTTCTACAACTGACTTTTTCTTCCCTAATTTTTTCCCCTCCTTTCTTCTGTGAACCTGGCCTAATTATTTTTTCTGTTTGTGCTGAAAATATCTAGGAATTGTGCATTCTACAACTTTTTGTTTGAAAACTTACACTAATTTCTTAAATGCCTATAACCGTAAATACTGATAAAGCTTTATGGGCTGACGTTCAGGAAATTGCAGAAAGCGATAAGAATTCATGTGAAACTCAAAACCCTTTTCCTCCACCAGTGCTGCTTTTTGTATGGATAACTAGAAATCCTCTTCATCCAACAACTGCTACTTTTAAAAAAAAAATCTGCCACCGGAACGGTGGAACCAGTGTTTCTTCTTAAAGAAGAAGTTGGATTTATACCCTGCCTTTCTGTCCTGTAAGGAGACTCTAAGGGGCTTATAAACTCCCTTCTTCTCCCCATAACAGACATCTTGTGAGGTAGGTGGGGCTGAGAGAGTTTGGAAAGAAATGTGACTAGACAAGCTCACCCAGCAGGAACATAGGAGTGGGGAAACAAATCTAATTCACCAGACAAGAATCTGCCACTCATGTGGAGGAGTGAGGAATCCCACCTGGTTCTCCAGATTAGAGTCCACCTGTTCTTACCTACTACACCAGACTGGTTATCATTCAGATGGTAAACTTAACATTTGGGCTGTACCACCTCAGACTGCTAAAAGAGGGGCACGTCAGAGGGAAGAATAGTCTAGAACTTTCCCCTGATACCTACATTACTATGAACAAGGATTTGTCTTAATATCATGGGGACAGTCTATCAATAAAGAAGCTCCCGTCTGCAGCTAGGGTTATCAACTGGCCAGTTTTCTCTTGGCAGGACCATTTTGCCTCTTCTGACCTGTTGCCAGAAAAGATAATTTTTTGTGACATTCAATGGAGAGAATAGGAAAGAGGCCTTTTTCATTGTTCAGTGCCCTTTAAGGCAAAGGAGATGGCTACACTGTGCCTTTAAAATAAGGTGACCAGATTGTCACCTTTTAAAACCGGGACGGGAATGGGTGCACGCGCGTGCGCGCGCGGCCGCAGGAGCGCACTGCCTTTTGGGGCGCTCCCCAGATTCCCACCCTGTCACAGGGCGGGAACCGGGAGCGCCCCGGAAGGCAAAATCGGGACAGGTACAAAACCCCGCAGGACGTGGGACAGATTGGTGTAAGGCGGGACTGTCCCGCCAAAAGCGGGACGTCTGGTCACCTTACTTAAAAACCTTTACAGCATTAAACTTGCCACCAGTTTTAATTTTTTCATCTTAAGCCCAGGGTTTCCTGTGCCTCAAATGCAGCTTCCATAAACGCCATAGCTTTCTTTGGTTTCCTTTCCTGCTTCTCTTTCCTTCCTGATCGCTCTCTGGCTAAAGAGATGGAAAGATGAAGGTGAAGAGCAAGACAGCTGTGCGCCTTTGATGAATTAGTAATTTCCTGTTGGCTCTACTCTCTGGAACCCCCCCCCCCTGTCCTTGGGTGCACAGGGGCCCCCGACCGTACTGATCTCCACCTCTTGAGCACATTCTTCCTGCATTTAAGTGCCTAGCACCACACACCTTGTTGGATGTGCCTTGGAAAAGTTGGTAGTTTTCTCATGCATCTTATGCCTCCTCTCTGCTTGTTCTCTTCTCTCCCTGTTGTGGAGTGTGTTTCTCTTGCAACCGGCCCTTTTCAGCTCCTTGAAAGAGCAGAAGTGTATGAGCAGAAGCGCCTCATGCCGGGAGAATGCACTGTTTGGCTATGAAGCCCTTTCTGTTCCATCAAGGACTAACAGCTGCACAGAGATAAAAAGCCGTGGTGATTTTCTGAACAAAGTGGCCATAGTTCTGGTGACAGCAGTTAAAAAAGAAGAAATAATAGTTGTTGGATGAAGAGGATTTCTAATTTTCTAGGGCGGGGGGGGGGGAAGCATTTTGAGTTTTGCATGAATTCCTATCGCTTTCTGTAGTTTCCTGGACTTAAAAGTGTTATTTATCATTTCTGCAACTTTTTTTTTTAATTTGCAAAATTATTTACTGAGTTTCACCTTCCAGGCCCCTGAAACGTCTGTTTTTACTAACAGGGACACTGAAGGTGAGAGAGAGTGACTTGCTGAGTCGGCACAGTCACACAGGTGGGGTTTGACCTCAGGTAACCTGTGTTCAAGATCAAAGCTCCCGTTTCTGCCAGACCATGTTGGCTGCATGCCTCACATAGCAGACATTACTTGCTGCTCTTCATGCCCAAATGCATCTGCACAAATGGCCTTAATAATAACTGTGTGACATCAAGCCACAACCACCTTATGGTGACCCCAGGGCCACAGATGTTCAAAGCAAGAGATGAGCAGAGGCCATTTGCTACTGGTTGTCTCCCATCCAAGCACTAACCACGGCTGACCCTATCAAGCTGTGACTAGATCAGGCTAGGCTGGGCTACTAGAGTGTAACAAATAGTTTTAGGTATCTTTCAAACTTTGGCTTGGTATCTTTCATAAACTCTTACGAGACCTGCTTTTGCGATTTGTGGGAAGCGACTCATATGACCTTTTAAACATGTAATGTGTGTTTGAATAGTAAATATTCTGGTACAAGTCCAGAGTGCAGCTTAATATCAATTTAATGTATTTTGTAGTACCCTAACAATTCAAAATCTGGTGTGAATCTATACAAATACCTCAATCTCTTTTCAAAGTACAGGAAAGAGATTCCACCTAAACATTGGGAAGAACTTCCTGACAGCAAGGGCTGTTCAACAGTGGAATACACTGCCTCGGTGGATGGTAGTCTCCTTCTTGGAAGATTTTCAAACAGAGGCTGGATGGCCATCTGTCCAGGGTGCTTCAACTGTGAATTCCTGCATGGCAGGGAGTTGGACTTGATGGCCCTTGTGGTCTCTTCCAACTCTTTAAGGCCTTGCGCGGCCTGGGACCCTCGTATCTTCGAGACCGCATCACCCCATACGTCCCCACACGGCCTCTTCGTTCAGTAGAGGCCAATTTACTGGTGGTCCCTGGCCCCTCAATGATGCGGCTGGCCTCCACATGGGCCAGGGCCTTTACGGCTCTGGCCCCGGCCTGGTGGAATGCTCTCCCACCAGCTGTCCGGGCCCTGCGGGACCTCGGTGAGTTCCGCAGGGCCTGTAAGACGGAGCTGTTCTGCCGGGCCTTTGGAGGGACCAGATGCTGATAGTGTCCCCCCCCCCTTTTCTGGCTCCTACATCCGGGCCTGTAACATCTGACGGGACCTGCCGTTCCTCCCTTGGGGGAAGGATTCAATGTTAGGTTATCGGGCGCCACCTACACTTATACTTATGTTCTTATCTTAAGTGTTAATGTTTAGTTAGTTTTCGCTGCTTTTATAAGTTTTAGCCAATTTATGATGGTTTTATGATTGTATTTATTGTATGCTGTACACCGCCTGGAGCCCTTCGGGGACGGGGCGGTATAAAAGCTCAAAGTATAAATATAAATAAATATATGATACATTACAACTCTGTGATACAACTCTATGATACATTGTTGTTCCGCTATCAGTTGGAAGCGGAGTAGAAACTCTATGGTTCTTCTACAAGACAACATTTTGCTGCATCTCCACACCCAGTGGTGGGATTCAGCAGGTTCGCATCGCTTCGGCAGAAACGGTTGTTCAAATGGTGCTTGTAAACAACCAGTTGTTAAATTATTTGAATCCACCCCCAGAACCGGTTGTTAAATTATTTGAATCCCACCACTGTCCACACCCCTTAGCTATCACAGTAAGTGTAAAAGTGGACAGCCCATAACTGGTTTAGGGAAGAAGGCTGGAATAAAAATAAGCAAAGTTGTGTAGGTAGAACTTGGACAGGGAGGTACATGATTGATGGTTGAAGGGCTGAGCTCCCGAAGTTCTTGCACATTCTCCAAGTTATGATGTTATAGCTTACTGACTCGATGAAGAGTCCTTGTTTGCCTCGGTTAGTCCAAGATGATAGCAACATAAGGTGGGTGAAGAGAGCAACTGTCCTTGCTGGAGCTACCTCTGGGGCAGGTACAGCTTCCTCCTTTGCCCCTCTCTGTCTCTGCTCTTCCAGAGTTTGCAGACAAGTACCCTGGTATTGTCTGTCTGACTTCTTCCTGTTCTAGCATCTGCTGCAGAAGGGGATCATACAGATCAGCTGTTTTATTCCATTTTAAATAATTTCATATTTGCCCACATGCAGGCAAAAAAAAATATTAAGATTTCTTTGCCAGATAGTGGGAGTGTTGGGAAGGGTGCCTCATGTCTCTCGCCCCTAAGTACCCGGGTTAAATAAATGTTACCCACAGATGAAAGCTGTGCGATGCGGGAGAGAAAAGCAAAATGTTTCAAGGAATGGAATGCTGCAGAGAAAACACTCACATCAGTTGGCCTCTGCTTTGAAAAATGGGACGTTGGAGGTCTTGCACCTAAAAAGCCCCCTCGGGTCAATGTATTGTCGAAGGCGTTCACAGCAGGAATCGCTGGGGTGTTGTGGGGATTCCGGACTGTATGGCCGTGTTATAGTAGCATTTTCTCCTGACGTTTTGCCTGCATCTGTGGCTGGCATCTTCCTCTGTTACTGGAACACGGCCATACAGCCCAGAAACCCCATAACACCCCCTTGGGTCAATTTCACTGCATAAGTTTAAAAATTTGGCTGCCATTTTTCCTCTCTCTTGCCTTTAGAACCCTTTTGTGACCCTAAACACCTTCCATGGCCTGGGATAATAGTTCATAGGAAGGGGAAGATCATTTAGTTCATGTCAGAAATCTTTCTTTCTTTACAGTTTCTTTCTGAAATTTCTGCATTGCAAGAAACCTGGCCCAGTTAGCAGTGGAAACTGTGATATATGGCATGTGCGAATATTCTCAGCATTGTACAGTCCCGAGATTAAGTCTCTGTCTTTTTCTAAAATAACATATCCTCTGGCTTTTTCATGGTGGCATCATTCTGTATCACAATAGTGGTAGAAGCTGTACCTGTTGAATTTCTGCCTGAAAACATGTTCACGCCTATGTGATGAACCTTGGTTGTAGCTGGACAGTGGGGACTCTGCTAGAAGACCCATGCTTTTACCTCCTACCACCATTGTCGCAAATTGTTTGCCTTCTGCCTTCTGGAAAATAGTTCATGCCACAGGTGGCCAAGGAGCTAAGGTTAACCTTTTCTCCGTATTCATGTTACACTGTATGTGTCGCCCCCCCCCCCCCGCCATACCTTCTGGAGTGGCCGGGTGTACAAATGTCACACAGGATGAGTCCCCAAGGTCACTAATTTTCTCCCTCTCATTGTTGGTCTGACACACGTGCACAGCTTGTGGGGCACGGGTCACTGGGCAGGCGTGAACCTCACTTCTGAACTCTGTGCCCTCCAGGAGACCTCAGAAACAGAAGGGGAGGGAAGGAAATTCATTAGGACCTCCTTGGCGGGATCATTTCGGCACAGAAAAAACACAGCGTTGTTTTGCTTCTGCTCAGAAGGACTTGCAGCAGCAGCAGCAGCAGCGGATCTGAACTCTGCGTGTGTGTTTGGCTTGTTTGGTTTTTAGGGAAAGTCGTGAGTGGGGGGGGGGCTTTCTGCCAGGTCAAGGGAAAGTGAGCTGGTTCAGCGTGTTTGCTCTCCTGGCGTTCTGTCTTTGATATCAATCTCCCGCAGGAAAAAAGATGTACCGGGAATATGTATTAGCTAAAATAAAACAGTTTGTTGAATTCGGCATCCAGCTGCAGTCCAAAACAGTATCCTCCCTAGGAGCGTTTTTTCTTCTCCCCACCACAAGTAACATTAGCATTACTTACTGTTACCTCTGGACATCATTCCACTCATTTTCCAAACTTCATTCCACATAGTTCACAGGCGGTAATCGTGGCAAAAAGAGTTGGCGTCCGCTCCACAGGCAAACGTGAGCACTTTTTTACTGCTAGGATCAGTGGTGGGATCCAAAAATTTTAGTAACAGGTTCCCATGGTGATGGGATTCAAACTGTGGTGTAGCGCCAATGGGGCTGGGCGGGGCATTCCGGGGGCATGGCGGGGCATTCCTGGGCGAGGCTCTGGCAAGGACGCAGCCACTGCGCCGGTCCTTGGGCAGGAAACGAATGCGCGCAGGCTGCCACGCACACCGGTGCACCTCCTGCTAAACTGCTTCAAGTTCTGCGCGCTACTGCTGAGAGGAGGGGCGTAACTAAGGCAAAAATCAAGTGGCAAAGTCACCAGTTAGTAACCCCCTCTCGGCACACACAAATAATTAGTGACCTACTCTCGGGAACCTGTGAGAACCTTCTGGATCCCACCTCTGGCTAGGATGGAACATGACTACAAGCAGTTTACTCACAGGTGCAAAAAAATGACATTGAAAACAGTGAGGCTGGGGAGCTGACTCCCTGTGACCTCGGAGACCTGTGTTTGCCGTTGGGTGTTAGTCGCCTTAACATGGCTCTATGGCCCTTTCCCATTAACATTAGCATTCTGGGAGTAATTTAAAGGGGAAAAAAAATTTCTAGCCCCCAATGTTAGAAACATGTGCTAGCCAGAGGAAGGAGTGGGCAGGATTTGGGCTGGTGGCTTTACATGACCCCTAACCCATTTCTCCATGACTGGCAGAAATGAAATTCTGCAAAATATGCAAACTGTTAACGTGCATCATTTGTGCGGGTAGATAATCTGGATTCTTAAGAAGTGTGTTTGTGCGTACGTGTCTTAGTGGTTAAGAGTGAGGGGCTCTAACTGGACAACCACTGTTGATACGAAGCCTTCTGGGTGACCTTGGGCTAGTCCCAGTTCTTTCAGAACTCTCTCAGTCCCACCTATCTCACAAGGTGCCTGTTGTGTGTGTGTGTGTGTGATTTTAAGCCGCTTGGAGACTCCTTAAGGTAGAGAAAAGCGGGGTATAAAAACCAACTTCTTCAGACCCCCCTGGATTCCTGCCTCCGTCAGCTAGGAATGCTTTAACTATTATTGTAAGCCACCTTGAACCAAGAGAGGTAGGATAGAAATGTTTTAAGAAATACATTTTAATAAATAAGTCACAGCACACGCAATATTTTGTAGTCGATTGAGAACTCTGTAAGAGATGTGTTGCATTGTCTGCAACAAACCAACCCAAATCAAAACTTTTTTAGCTGTGCCCCGGCTCAGTGGAATACTCCAGCCAATGAGATCCAAGCCCTGTGGGACCTATCAGAATTCTGCAGGCCCTGCAAGATAGAGCTGTTTCACCCGGCCGGCCAATGGCTGAGGACAGCAATAGCATCCAACATAGCTGGCTTCCCTCTTCTCTTTTCCCTTCCATTTTCCTTCCCCTCTCCTCCTCTCTTTCTTCCTCTACCTTTTAATTCATTTCCCTTAGTTAGATTCTGATTATTGAGGTGCCAAAGCATAGCATATTGTAGTTCTGATTGTTTAATTATAATTGTAAATTTATTGTTGCAAGCTGCCCTGAGCCCATTTACAGGGAAGGGAAGCCAATAAATCGGGTTAAAAGTAAAATAAATAAAACTTTTAATAAAGCTATCTGCTGATGCAAAGCCATATCCACGGCAACAACAGAAGTTCAGTGCCTCCTGTACAGCAAAATTACAGACTCAACTTCTTTCCCATACGCGTTACGCCTTATTTATTGTCCCAGAGAGGGATCAGCAATAGGTCATTCTGGATCTCGAGGGCCTTAACAACATGTTGTTCAAATGATTCAAGAAAAAGAGTTATGAAGTCCATTCGGGGAACCTTCCTAGTTTCAGTAGACCTATGTCTCCTTTCTTGCCCCACATGCAGAGGTGGGATCCAGCAGATTCTCACAGGTTCCCGAGAGTAGGTTACTAATTATTTGTGTGTGCCAAGAGGGGGGTTACTAATTGGTGATTTTGCCACGTGGTTTTTGCCTTAGTTACGCCCCTCCTCTCAGCAATAGCACGCAGAACTTGAAGCAGTCTAGCAGGAGGTGCACCGGCGTGCGTGGCAGCCTGCGCCTGCGTGCATTTGTTTCCCACCCAAGGACCGGCGCAGCAGCTGCATCCTTGCCACAGCCCCGCCCAGGATTGCCCCCCGGAATGCCTGGCCGCGCCCCCGTCGTGCCCCGCCCAGCCCCATTGGTGCTAAGCCATAGTTTGAATCCCACCACCATGGGAACCTGTTACTAAAATTTTTGGATCCCACCACTGCCCACATGGTTAAATTTTATACATCATATATCCATCTACAGGCACCATTTCTATGCCACATAATTGCCTGGGTTTGTCTCATCCACATTAGCTAATTTCACACCCTGGACTTGTCGGGGGGGGGGGAGTCTCCCTTAAAATGATAGTGTGCACTTCAAATATAAATCTGCACTTTGCTGTGGGGAGCTTCCTGCTAATAACACCCTGGTGGGACTGAATTGGTTCCCTTTGACAAAACTCAGACTGGCACAATCGAACCTGCCTCGATCGTGTCCCAGGAATAGTTTAAATGAAGATCAGCATTATCATCCATCATCTCCCTGATAATGTGATCTTCTTGCTTAATACTTTGAATGTTTACAAATGTTCTCCACATGACTAATAATTTTAGCAAAAAGGCAAATCGCACTGAAGGTGTTTTCTAAAAACAATGTCTCAAGTTTAGCCTTCCACTGTGTCCCTGAGAGCTCCGTCTCATTGGTACAGATTCCTTTCAGGTGAGTACAGGGGTGTTTGAGCTGTGATCCTGATGAATTAAGAAGTGGATCACGAGCATCCCCCACACCCCATCAGCACCGCCTTTAAGCCTTTTTGGGGTAAAATCACCAACATAGGCGATGCATAAACATTATCTGTCTTGAAATGAACCTGCGCGCTCCCCCTGGGTATTGCTTAGTAAAAATGTTTCCTGTTTAAAGTCAAGAGAGAGGGGGGAAGAATTCCAGGCCTTGGACTTTTAGGACCTTGTCTTCTCCAGAGATATTTTACTTTAAAAACAGAACATTATAAAAGACAGCCCCCCCCCCCCAGTTCAGCGTGAGAAACTCCAGGCAAAGTGCCAAACAGCCCGAAAACCACCCTGTAAGATACTGAAAGGGTTGCAGGGCCGCATGGGTTGAGATGGCTACGGTTTGTGCTCACGTTGCTTGGGCCAGGCACAAAATGTACCTTTCAGCAGCAGTTTGGACTTTGTTCTCTTTGTAAGAAAGACAGTGAGAAAGACGTGGGTCATACTAGTGCATTCATCCTACCCAGGACATTTATCCTATCAGACAGTGCCTTGAATCTTGGATGGTCTTTTTATGATTCAGAGGAGGTGTTTACATGTAAGAGAAAGTAAAACCGTGTTCTTTGTCGAGAGGAAGGGGAAACGGTGGTTTTCCAAGAGGAAGGACAGAATAGGGTTGCCAGCTTCAAGTTGGGAAGTTCCTGGAGATTTTGGGGGCGGAGCCTGTAGAGAGTGGGATTTGGGGAGGGGAGACGCCTGAGCAAATTTCTGGAGAGCTACAGACTCCTCCTGCAACTGTAATGTCTACCTATGGCAGGGGTCTGCAACCTGCGGCTCTCCAGATGTTCATGGACTACAAATCCCATCAGCCCCTGCCAGCATGGCCAATTGGCCATGCTGGCAGGGGCTGATGGGAATTGTAGTCCATGAACATCTGGAGAGCCGCAGGTTGCAGACCCCTGATTATGGTTTCAACTGTCTTTTAGGAAGACACTGGGGTTTAAAATTAACTTAAATATATGTGGCTGGCTTAAGGACTTTTAAAAAGCCTATTACAGATATAGCTTTTAACACGTTACATCAGGCAAAATAATATAAATAGCCAGTTTTGACTATACTGACTTTATTTAACAAGGCTGACATTTTCATTTTGCTAAACAGGACAGCTTATCACGGAACGTTTTGGAAATCTTTTTTCCATCCCTGTCCTGTGCATCTGTCCTCAGAAAAAAAATATGTGTTTCTGTGACACTTTTCTGGCCACTGTGGATTCCAAGAGGCTTACAAAGAAACTCAGAAATGTGTTTTGTTTTGGCAGAAGAAAACAAAAGTGCAGAAGCTCCAGATCTACAGTCAATTCCAGCTTCTGGGGTGGTTGAAAATCCATTCACCCAATTCATTCAGGTCCGCAGGCTACAAACCATGGAAGCCACTAACTGTTTCTCACATCTCTGGTCCTGCCCAGACTAAATACCTGCAGCAGAGGTGGATCAGCAACTCAGTTGGCAGAGATATTCCCAGCCTTCCTTCCCTAAATCTCATTTTTGAATGTATCAGCAAGTAACTCTCTGGGTAGTGTTTGAATGGAATACCACGGAGGGAGTTTTGGAAACAGCAATGTTAAGCATGCAAAGGAACTGAGGAGAAGGCCCAACAAGGAGTGGCCAAGTGGTCAGCTAGATAAAGTTGTAAGGTTAGGGACCCTTCTGTCCTTTCGTGTCACCTCTTAGACTGATGCTCTGAAGTCTAATTTCTGCTTCTCAAATGTTCACTGCTGTCCCTTCTTGCCTAGCTAGCAGCATAGCTGCGGGCTATCTCCTTCTGACAGCTTTCCTATCTGAAATGCAGTTTCCTAATACATCCTTTATCTTTCCATCAGTGTAGCTGCTGCTTCTCCATGCACCTAACAGGAGGGACAGGGTAGTTCTGCAGAGGCAGGCAATGGGAAACTACCTCCGTTCCTCTTAAGAACATAAGAACAAGCCAGCTGGATCAGACCAGAGTCCATCTAATCCAGCTCTGCTACTCGCAGTGGCCCACCAGGTGCCTTTGGGAGCTCACATGCAGGATGTGAAAGCAATGGCCTTCTGTGGCTGTTGCTCCCGAGCACCTGGACTGTTAAGGCATTTGCAATCTCAGATCAAAGAGGATCAAGATTGGTAGCCATAAATCGACTTCTCCTCCATAAATCTGTCCAAGCCCCTTTGAAAGCTCTCCAGGTTAGTGGCCATCACCACCTCCTGTGGCAGCATATTCCAAACACCAATCACACGTTGCGTGAAGAAGTGTTTCCTTTTATGAGTCCTAATTCTTCCCCCCAGCATTTTCAATGTATGCCCCCTGGTTCTAGTATTGTGAGAAAGAGAGAAACATTTCTCTCTGTCAACATTTTCTACCCCATGCATAATTTTATAGACTTCAATCATATCCCCCCTCTCCAAACTAAAGAGTCCCAAACGCTGCAGCCTCTCCTCATAAGGAAGGTGATCCGGTCCCTCAATCATCCTCGTTGCCCTTCTCTGCACTTTTCCTATCTCTTCAATATCCTTTTTAAGATGTGACGACCAGAACTGAACACATAAGTAACTGTTGAAAACCCTGTCGGGTTACCATAAGTCAGCTGCGACCTGATGGCACTTTTCCCCACTGAGGGGACCGTAGGCTTCCTAGCATCATACTGGCTGTTCAAATAGTGCCTTCACTAAGGTCGTGAGTATTATTTGGGATCAACACACCCTGATGCGGAGGAGATCGGAAGAGCTCTGTAGAATATTCCTACGTCACTACCTGATCTTTATACTCCATTTTATTATTTTATTTTTTTAAAAAAAATTATTGAGATTTATACCCCGCCCTACGTGGAGGGCCCCTGGACAGCTTAAAAAAGCACGGGAGCTATTGTGGGAGCTATCATGAATAAATTGGCTAGAAGGAGAGGAGGCTGGCTTTTTATTAATTGAGAAGTGGGGAGAAAAGCTAGTTTCAGCCTGCACTTGAACGTCATCCTAGATCTTGCTTCTGTGAGGACGAGCAGCTCAAATTCAGCTAGGATTTTCCTCCTTTGGAAAATCTCTTCATTCAACCTCCTCCAATACTTGAACCTTCTTTCAGAACCACGGGCTTCTTTAAAAGACAGTAGCAAAGGTTCATCCTAATCTAAGAGTATGCATTTGCTTCCCTGACAAAGGAGCCAATCTCATTCCTCCTTGACAGCTTATGAATAAAACCACCGAGGTGTTAAATAATAGAATGATGTGATCTCACCTGATGTGTTGAATGCCAGGCGGCCGCCGTCTGCGCTCTAACCAGTTGATACTATTTGGGGACTTTGTGCTTCCTGGGCACCGTGATATGCATCCGTTGTTGCTTGCAGGTTCTCTGGCTGTCAGGGAGCCCACCTCAGATATCTCAAGTAGATGTCTGAACTGGGACTGCAAAGCGAGAGTTTCAGCCTTCTTTCCAACCTAATGTGCTGTTGGATCTACAGATGGTAATATTGTGGTCGTCTTCACTGTGCTCCTACACCCTGGGAGACTGAGCATATGAGGATGGCTTATACAGAATGCCATTGGTCTACCAAGATCAGTCTCGCCTACCTTGATTGGCAGCCCCTCAGTCCTCCATCTTTCACATCACCTGCAGGGGCTGATGGGAATTGTAGTCCATGAACATCTGAAGCGCCAGAGTTGGACACCCCTGCTATACAAGATGGAAAGGAGGGAGAAGAGAAATAGGTATTTCAGAACATAGGGGGAAAGTACCAGAGTCAGTTACTAGTAACAATTCTACTTCAGCCCAGAATCTGGTTTGTACCTTGTACAATCAAATTTAATTATGCCCACAGCAGTGTCTTAAGACCAGCAAATAATAGACTTTGGAGAGTGTTTTTTTTATTGATCAGTTAGTCTGCAGAAGAGTTGTGGAGAAGTTAAAAGCTTGCTCTTGCTGACTGTTTAGTTAGATTTTGCAGTCACTTTACACATTCTTTTTACATCATGGTCCGTGTCCCATGTGTCTCCAATCTATTGATCTCCCTGTTCTAGTTACATGCTTGGATATTTTCTCTCTCTCTCCTTTCCTCTGGCTGGATTGTTCTGTTCCTTCCTCTTCTGTTGTCAATCAACATCTGTTCCCACTTCCTCTTTTAGTGGGTCTCTTAAGTTTTAACCTCTTCCTGGTTTGACAAGTTCTTCTTCCCTCTCTGATTTAAGGAGGTCTGTACCACATTAAAGGCAGAGCAGAGGAAAGCTGTCTTCCGTTGCTTCAATAGGAATAATTTTATGAAAAAACACACACACGGCCCTAATCTCTCCCACACATCCCACAAAGACTACTCTGAGGAAGAAGGCAAGATCTGATTTCATCTACACCTTTGAATGATCATGTGTTGGGAATTATTTACATAAACACCCTCAGTATGTGAATACAAGCAGATCCACTGATTAGTCTGAATGTCTGAGTGGCCATTTATGCATGCGCTACTTACCCCGTGGCTGTTTGCTTCACAGTATGGTTTTCCCACATTTTTTTTCTTCGTTTGCGCAGAAGTGTCCTTTGTGAGAGGTGTCCCTGACCAAGTTGATCCACCATTTTGCCTGTCCCAAACTTCCTTTGTGCAACCACCACTTGGGAAGTTGCCTGCCACCTAGCATTAGTTTGGTAGACCATATCAATTTATGTTCAATTCCATTGGTCTATCTGGTCTATCGTTCCAGTAATACCACTGGTTCCACTGGTCTATCTGGTCTATCATTCCAGTAGAATTAGGGGGCATACATTGAAAATGCTGGGGGGAAGAATTAGGACTAATAAAAGGAAACACTTCTTCACGCAACGTGTGATTGGTGTTTGGAATATGCTGCCACAGGAGGTGGTGATGGCCACTAACCTGGAGAGCTTTCAAAGGGGCTTGGACAGATTTATGGAGGAGAAGTCGATCTATGGCTACCAATCTTGATCCTCTTTGATCTGAGATTGCAAATGCCTTAACAGACCAGGTGATCGGGAGCAACAGCCGCAGAAGGCCATTGCTTTCACATCCTGCATGTGAGCTCCCAAAGGCACCTGGTGGGCCACTGCGAGTAGCAGAGAGCTGGACTGGATGGACTCTGGTCTGATCCAGCTGGCTTGTTCTTATGTTCTTAATAGATCTTCGGTATGTTTTTTTTTTAAAAAAGAAAGCTCTTCTGATTGTTTTGAAATGGTGGCCTGAAGACTGGGAGGAACTGCTGTGGTGTGATTGGGTGGGAAAAGTGGGGAGGAGCCAGAAAACCTGAAGAAAGCTAAACACATGCTAATTGCCTTCACTTTCCCTGCAAAGGGAGAGGAAAAGCTGCGCTTTCAGAGCTTTTGGAAACCTCAGGGATTATCTGACCTGAAGGCAGGGTGACTGCTGAAGAGGGGAAATGTGTGAATAACTGAGAATCAAACCCAAAGGGAACGTATGCTTAATATGAAGGAGATTGGCCACTGGCTCTTTACAAAGAGAGTATGTGGCTCGGCAAGAGAGCATCTGCCTTGCATTCAGAGGGGCTCAGGTTCAATACCCAGCATCACCAGTTAAAAATATCAGAGTGTAAATGATGTGAAAGACCTCAACCTGAGACCCTGGGGATCCACTTTCAGTCTGAGTGGACAGTCCTGAATTTGATTCAGCTCTAATGAAAGATATTACATGTCTTCTGCTTATGGCTTTTTTCCGATGGACTCGCAGGGATGTGTAAAGTGCTGCCAAGTCACAGCCAATCTATGGGGGCCTCGTAGGGGTTTCAAGGCAAGAGATGTTCACTTCATTGCCTGCCTGTGTGGAGCAACCTAGACATCCTTGGTGGCCCACCTTCCAAATGCTGACCAAGCTGACCCCACTTAGCCATCCTGGTCAGAGCATGGGCTAGCATGGCTACCTTCATTCTTTCCCTCTCTTCTCTGTTCATGGTGAACACCTGTCATTGTCCCTGAAAGCTAGGGTGTTTCCCCACTTGCCACGACCCCCTGTATGCCGCGCGCTGCTCTCAGCGTGCGTCATTTCTGGCGCGTGCCCGGGCTTCCCCACGACCACGGGGTCATCAAAAGGCGCCACTTGGAAGAGCGCCAGGCATTGTCGCCGCCCCTGTAGTGGGGAGTGCCGGGGAACCCCACGCTACTTGCCTACAGTAGCGCAGGGCAGAAGGTAAGTGGGAAAACGCCCCTAGATCTCTTTGACCAGAAGAGAAATCACAGAGGCTCGCCTCTTTTACCAAAAGCTAGACTGAATTTCTGGGGAACAGGGCAAAGAACATTTTTTTAAGGGGGAAAATGCATAAACGCCATTCCAAAACCGGAGCCAGTCAGAATAAGCATCACATCAAACACACTCTTAACAGCAGCTCCTATCTTTTGCACCTCCCAAACTGCTGCAGTCAACAGTCATCCTCAGAGCTAGTTAGCGTACTTTCTGAAGCTGAAGAGAACAACCCTTAATCATGTTCGACTTCGCATCTGCTGCATTGACAGCGGCCTATAACCATAATTTATTCCATGTAACACTTATCCCGGCTTTATTCTTATTAGGGAGAATCCCTCATTGATGTAAATCCCGGAATTAAGACAGAGAAAACGCAGCAATGGCTCCGTAATCCGGCCCTTTGGCATTCCACCCTCACACGTGTTGCTCTTCTCATGTGCCAGACCTTGTCAAATCCTGATTTATGCAGACAAGTTTCCGAGCGGGCTCTTAAGTTCAGGCTCTTCTGCTCCCATTTATGTTTCCATCCGCATACATGTGCCTGTTTGCCTCCGGATGCTTTCTTGGCAGTGGGCCTGTGAAACACAGATACTATATACTCACATCCTTCGTGTTTCCTTCTGGGGTTTCTGAGCTTTCCGACTGCGGGACTCGGAGAGTTTTACAGGCTGACATGTTTAAGACGAGAAATTTGGGGGGAAACGACTTTGAGGCGTGAATGTCGGTGTGTGAGCCCTGTGGGGGTTGCAGGGATGCAAACTGAACTCATCTGTTTATCCTCAGGCTAAATAAGACAGACGTTTGATGAAAACGTTTTTGCTTTTCCGCTATTAGACATGGAGCTCCCGCTGTTTTCATTGCAAGTCACCACCTTGTAAAGGAGCTCCTGTGAGGGCCGGATCTTGGCGTCGGCACACAGTTTGCTTTAGCAATGCAGCAGTCTTCCTGGTCTTCCTTGACTCATGCAGACCAGTTTGCTAGCGGGGGAGGCCTTTATTAATTAAAGAATCCTGGATCATCTATTTACAGCTGTCTCTGTTTTTATTCCCCTTTTCCAGGCACGGACCCGTGGAGCCAGTGGAGTATTTAACGGGGCTACGAGTCGCATACAAAGAGAGAGACCTTCCTTACTATCAAGGAGCCCAGCCTGCAGTTCATCCTTCCAAAGCGAGCTTCTCTCACCCCCAAGATGGTCCCAGAGCAACAGAGCTATGGTACCCCCAGTATTACCCACCACAACCAGTAGCCCAGCACAAAGGACCCCTCCGCCAAGATGTGCCACCCTCGCCCACTCAGAGCCACAGAGTTCTGCCCTATAATGAAATGGGCAGAACAGGCCACCGTCGAGCCAGCCCCGATCAATACCCGTACAGGCACCAAGATCCCCGGCAGAAGGACCCCATGACTGCAGCTGTATAGCCTCAGACTGAACTCTCGTCCGTATCCTACGAGATGACAGGCCTCGGTGCACTAGCTGCTTCTGCTGAGCCTGTCTGTACGAGGAAGAGGTTCCTTAATTCTGGCCAGCATATTCTGGATATGTTCCTAAACGTGTGACAAGCTTATCGGGGTTTTTTTTGTTTTTTTTTTAAAGGTACAATGACTTTTAGATATCATGGTGTGTCAAAGGTGATGTTTAAATACACATATATTTAAAAATCATCTTTTAAACATCATATATATAAATATATATATATATAAAAATATATAAAAAATATTTGACTATATAAGATGGTAGATGAAGGGTAAGAGAAATCGCAGAGCACACCACTCAGGGCTATTTACGGCTGTTAAGGCACATATGGTAGACTCATCTTGCAGGGATCCATTTTGAAACTCTTTTTGAAGATAGGTATTTTCCTTGCGCCACTGTGCCTGCCTTCTGGGCAAGTAAGCCTTTTCTTTCTAGGGGCTGTTCCCTGGCTGGAGAATTTGGGATGCACTCTTCAGTCCCGCAATGTGTTTACAAAATGGCTGCATCATGATGGGAAACGGCCTTTCTTTCAGCTCGCGACCCAAAGTTTGCTTTGTGATCATGTGGGAAATCCCGTCTTTTCTTCGTTATCTCCTCAGGCATCTTTTTTTTTTTAAAAAAAATGGCCGGTGGGGAATGTTCATTTCCTATCCTGGAATTTGTTTGTGGGTCACATGTTAAAAATCGCTCTCTCTCTCTTTTTTTTCTAATTACAAAGAATGCAGGTGGACCTGTGGAAAAAAAGAGAGGGGAACAGTTCAAAGAACTATCCTATACGACTGTACCGCGAGAGCTCCTAAAACAGCATTGCCAAAGGACTCAGTAAACACGTTACCTCTTCTGGCTTCCTTGCTGAGAGGAATTTTATCCCATTTGGGGGTCAAGTGATATGTCTGTGTGTTTTTGTGTCCTTGCTGGGAGAGCTGGTTCTCTATTGGTAAGGCTGACATATCCGTTAACTGTGGTAAGAATAAAGGGTCAGCAAATTGAATCTGACTCTTGAGAGAGAAAATGTGACCCCACAACTCAGACTCATGTTGGGAAGAGGGACATCGGCTGTGGAGTGCCACTTGTCAGGAGTGAAAGTCAGAGCCTGAATTTCTATCAGCTCCTTGAATTGTCTCTGTCACCCACTCTTTGTTGGTCAAGATTAGCACAGTAGTACTTCAATACCCGGTGCTACTGCTGCCGTAGTTCTGCAAACTATCACCTAAAAAAGCGAGCCTTTTGTGGCTTTGGGGGCAAGGCTGATCATATAAGTGCCAAACTGTGGCCTGTTGTATGGCAGGAAAACTGTAGGGCAACAGTTGTGTGTGTGCGGGGGGGGGGGGGGAAGGACTCTACTGTTTTTGTAACTATAATAATAATAATAATAATAGCAGAGAGATACAGAGAATGGAGAAGAGTTTTTTTTAAGAGACATTAATGAAGAGAGGGTGTAGAATGTAGAGGATGTCCTGAAATCTTAAGTATCTGCAAACTAGAAAATCAGAAATAATGAAGATCTACTCAGCTGCTGGAATCCACTTGTCTTGAAGAGAGTTCAGGTTGGAAGGAGAGGTTGGAAGGAGACAGAAGCCTTTGTGAGGTCTCGAGAAGAACGAGGGTCCTTTACGCTCATTTTGTAAACATTTGCTACCCAATCAAATGAGGATCCTGCAACTTTGTTCAGCGGGAAATTACGAACGGCTCCAGCAATGACCCGAAATTCCTCCAGCTCTGACTTTGGACGCTTTTCAAGGCTGTTTCAGTTTCCACCCTTTCCCTTTCAAGGGAGAGACCTTGGGCCCGGCCAGAAAATGTATGAGAGGAATCTGTTGGTTTTCTTTTGGTATGCAGCAAATTAACAGGATTCATTACATAGGTCGTCTCATAATTATTATATATCGCAGGAAGGGGTCGTCCACCAGGCACAGCCATTTATCATTTACCCTTTGGAAATGGCTTCATTATACCAGGAGGCCTCCAGAGACTCGGCGCAGTGAATCTGTCATGCACACAAATTTGCATCGCTGCATTTCAAGAGTGTCAGCTCATGTGCCCGTGAGAGAGTCGGCAGCTCGGGTTAGAATCTCCAGCCTCAAAACTTTGGTCTTCAACCTTAGAAACTGGCTTTTAGCTACTTCAGGTTCAATTTTTGAAGCAGGGTTGTTTTTCGGCTGGAAATGAGGCTGAAATGTTCTAATAAGAAGGAACACTAGAGCATCTCTGTGAGTATTATTTTTACAAAGAACTTATCACCAGTCAGTGACTTTTCCCTGCAGTTTTTTCTATGACTTCTTGTTCCTCTAAAAAATATCCCCATCTAGTGAAATAGACATGCAGCCACGTAATACAATGTTTGTTTCAAGTGTACAGTGCACTAGAACAGAGTCATTGTAAGAAATTAACAGTTTGGAAAATATATTTGAATGGGTGCCCTGAAATCCCCTGGCATAGTGGTTAACAGTAGGTGGACTCTAATCTGGAGAACTGGGTTTGATTCCCCCCTCCTCTACATGAGAAGCAGACTCTTATCTGGTGAACTGGATTTGTTTCCTGACTCCTACACATGAAACCTGCTAGTCGCCAAACTCTCAGGCCCCTTCCGCACACGCAAAATAATGTGTTTTCAAACCACTTTCACAACTGTTTGCAAGTGGATTTTGCTATTCCACACAGCTTAAAAGAGCACTGAAAGCAGTTTGAAAGTGCATTATTCTGCATGTGCGGAATGAGCCTCAGTCCCACCTACCTCACAAGGTGTCTGTGGTGGAGAGGCGGGAAGGAGTTTTTAAGGCCCTTTGAGTCTCCTTACAGGAGAGAAAGTATAAATCCAAACTCTTTTCCTACTTCAGTATTTCACATTTAAATGGGAAGCTGGCCCCCCTTGCTCTGGTGAATTTTTGTCCTGCCCTTTCTCCCAGAACCTCAAGATGAAGTGCATGGTTCTCTCTCCAATAGTTCATAATAACCCTGAGAAACAAATTAGGCTCAGAATGTATGTCTGGCCCAAGGAGTCCTAGGAATCGATGTCAGAGTGAGAATCCAAACTCAGGTTTCCCAGATCCTCGCCCAATGCACTAACCACTCTGAAACACTGGCTCTCTGTGGTAACTAAGAGAAAGTCATACTTTAGTGAATTTTCTGCAGGCCTAGTGAGGTCTGAATGGTAAGCTACTTGCTTATCCTTGTACACCTAGTATAAGTAAGCGACTACAGGAGAGAGTGGGATATGCGGACGATTGTGACTATTGGTAGATGCTACTCAAAGATGGTTCAGGAAAGGCCTCCTTTTGATCCCCCTTGATGGAGGGACCAATTTGATAGGTGTGGAGCATTGTGAAAAATGCTTGGGGCTTTCCCCCTACACTAGTGTTGTGACTTGTGTCAGTCATTGGTCTACAAGTTTCACGCAACTCTGTTGTTATCCACATTGAGCCACTTGTGTGTGTGTGTGCCGTCAAGTCGCAGTCGACTTATGACAAGCCCATGAGGTTTTCAAGGCAAGAGACATTCAGAGGTGGTTTGCCATTGCCTGTTCTCTGCATGGCAACCCTGGTATTCCTTGTTGGTCTCCCATCCAAATTTTAACCAGGGTCCATCCTGCTTACCTTAGGACAGGGATGGCCAACCTATGGCGCTCCAGATGTTCGTGGACTGCAATTCGTGGACTACAATTCCCTAATGGAAATTGTAGTCCATGAACATCTGGAGCGCCATAGGTTGGACACCCCTGCCACAGGAGATCAGGCTAGCCTGGGCTTATCAGAGCATTGAATCACTGATATTATTTCTCGGTCAACTTGAATGCCAACTAGACTGGATTTTTGTCTACCCAAAAGTGACTGTGGCCATCTAGTATCGCCTCTAACAAAATTCCGTGTGCCTAAACTCTTTTCACTGCACCGTTACTCCACAGCACAGATGTTGACATTTGGCTGTGGAGCATGCAGGCAGACAGTTAAAATCTGGGAGGATTTGGATTTGAAACCCTTTCCCGAAGGAAAACATATCTGCGCAGAAACGCACACACATACCTCTGGTACTGGTGGCCAGCAAAACCTTCAGGTGGAAGAAGTACTTTGGTTGGGTAGAAATATAACCAACTGTACATTGGGTCCTTCTGTAGACGGAGTTGTTGATGGAGGAGGCTTTATCTTAGCCTGATCACAATTAAGAGAAGGTGTGGAAGATCAGCTCCTGACTTATCAATCACTGGCTACTAGCCCTTTCTGGTGCCCCCATTCCAATTCGCAAAGATAACTGGCCGTAATTCAGGAGCGAGGGACCAATCCAGAAAGAAACTGCCAAGGTTATTTATGGCCCTTGAAGCTCCCATTCAGTTGTTTCCATGTAACCTGAAACACTCTTTGAAACTCCCATTGGCTGCCGTTGCTCTGCTTGATAGAGCCGGGCCGGTCAAAGGGAGCCCTTCTGAGCCATTAATCTTATTCAGTGGCTTATTAAAGGATACTTCTGCTTTTAGATCAGCAGGGGCCTTCCCCCCCCCCCCTCTTTAGGAAAAATAGACACTATACAGTATCTAGATGGTTCAAACTGTACCGGTAGCTGTGAAAGAGCCACAAACTCTTGACCTGTCGTTGGGGACAGGAACTGAAGCAGTCTGAATGTCATCCTCTTTAAAGTGCCATTAAACTGACAGCAGGTTGAGAGACATAATAGTTGAGCTGCTTTAATTGACTCATAGAGAGGTGTGTGTGTGTGTGTGTGTGTGTGTGTGTGTGTGTGTGTGTGTGTGTGTGTGTGTGTGTGTGTGTAGCCTGCTTCACTGCAAAAAAATGTAAAACAAACCAGCTCCGCACCATATTGCAGACAAATGTGTAGCGCACACATCTCTCACAAGGTGCTACATCTGATGGATGAAAATATACCACTTGCAAAACAAAAAAAAAACCCACACGAGCCGTCAAGAAACAAGTTGCTCTTTTTCCCCCCTCCATACCCATATGTTTTGAAATATTATGGATCTGAAAATACCTTTTTTTGATATTCACAAATGCCTTGCGTTCAGCTGTGTAAAGAAACTCCGGCCCAGGAGTGTGCTGCCAGAGCGAACTTCCCCAGCGTGACCTTGGTTTGAAAGGGAGCCCTGCTTGTGTTTTCCCGCAGAGCTTAAATATGCAATACTTGCATTGGCTCAGTGTGCCCCCTGTGTGGAGAATGTCTGCTCAAAGCCACAGTGGATACCTGTCACCATGTCACTTGCGTCTTGAGAAGAAAGAGAAGGAAGAACTAGGGCAAAGGTGTCCAACTCTGGTGTTTCAGATGTTCATGGACTACAATTCCCATCAGATGTTCATGGACTACAATTCTCATCAGCCCCTGCTGATGGAAATTGTAATCCGTGAATATAATCCATGAATATCTGAAGCGCCAGAGTTGGACACTCTGAACTACGGACTGTCCATAAAAACTGAGATAATTTCATACAGAAAACTGTAGTGAACTTAGTGGAATTACGGAATCTTCCATTCTGCCAAGTGACTAGTAGAGCCAAACGTGTTGTATGATAGGGCAGCTATCTGTACCCGCGCCTTGCGCTATTTCTGATAAGTGCAGAAAAATCTGATGCATATCCTGTGTGCTTTTTTCCAAGGCTGGCTTTCTGAAGCTTGACATTCCAAAGGGGAATGATGGGTACGCATGTGCCAGGAGGAGATCAATGAGAGTAGTCAAGGGAAAGGCCACTGCAGGTGAGAACTACAGTAGTCAAGGACCCTGATCTAGCTGTGTTAAGTTTGCCTTACTTAAGTGTTGGGTTTGGAGCAGACACTTGGCTGGAAGCCCAGATAACTTACTGGAAACAACAGCATACTTTGGATGAAATTCTTATTGCAATGTGAGGTTTTTAAAGCAGATTGTAGAGGTTTAACTGTTGAGCGATCGCAGACATAAGGAGCAGTTTTCAGAACAATCTATTGACCGTTAGCCCATGTGTGGATTGGGAAGGAGTAAACACTGGGGTCACAGCAATTGAAAAACGGCCCCTTTGAGCTGGAGGGGGGGGGGGAACTAGACTGGGAAACCCAGACTGATCAGCAGCTCAACAACCCAGAGGACAGCTTTAACTGGAAAGAGGGATGGTTTTCTGGTCAAACCTCCCAAGACCGCAGAAGGAGGAGGGCCCTGATCTCACACAAGTAGGCACTGATCTCACCCAAGTAGGGTTCAGGTGATCGGGAGCAGCAGCAGCAGAAGGCCATTGCTTTCACATCCTGCAGGTGAGCTCCCAAAGGCACCTGGTGGGCCACTGCGAGTAGCAGAGTGCTGGACTAGATGGACTCTGGTCTGATCCAGCTGGCTTGTTCTTATGTTCTTATGTTGCCAATTTTCAGGTAGCTTCTGGAGAACTCCCTCTTTGACAATGGATCTCTTATCTACAGAGATCAATTACCCTAGAGAAAATGACTGCTTTTAAAGAGTGGACTCTAGGGCAGGGATGTCCAACCTTGCCCCTCCAGATGTTCCAGGACTACAAATCCCATCAGCCCCTGCCAGTGCAGCGCAGGCAGGGGCTGATGGGACTTGTAGTCCTTGGATATCCGGAGGGCCAAGGTTGGACATCCCTGCTCTAGGGCATGCTGCCGTGTCCTCCTCAAACTCCGCCTTCCCTCAGCACCACCCCAGAAATCTCCAGGAATTTCCCAACCCAGAGCTGACAGCACTACCCACAATCCTAGTTTTCAGTGTTGGGGGTGGGGGGGGGGGGCGACTGGCACGACTCTTCAGACCCGGCTTCCACCATCTGGGTCCGAGCCAAACAGCACACGGTCTAGAGCTGGAGCCAGTCTGAAGGTGTATAGGTAGGGCTGCCAATCGCCAGGTGAGGCCTGGAGTTCTGCTGGAATTGCAGCTGCTCTCCAGATACCACATATCCGTTTCCCTGGCTGCTTTGGAAGATGGACTCTGTGGCATCCTAAACCCACTGAGCTCTTTCTCCCCAGACACTATCCCCAAATCAGCTGGGATTTCCAAAGCAACAGGAACCCTGAGTATGGGCTTAGGAAATAATGGGAAGAGCAGCAATGGTTAAGAGCAGATGTACTCTAATCTGGAGGAATCGGATTTGATTCCCCACTCTGCCGCTTGAGCTGTGGAGACTTACCTGGGCAACTCCAACACATGCCAGCTGGGTGACCTTGGGCTAGTCACAGTTCTTCGGAGCTCTCTCAGCCCCACCCACCTCACAGGCTGTTTGTTGTGAGGGGGGAAGGGAAAGGAGATTTTAAACCCCTTTGAGGCTCCTACAGGAGAGAAAGGGGGGATATAAATCCAAACTCTGCTCTTCTTCATCTTCTTTCTATGATAACCCAGTTCTATAACCCCTGACCAGAAATACCTTAACTCGCTGCCTCATTTTTGCGTGGTGTGAACGTGCTACCTCCCTCTCACTTCGCCTTTAAATGCTAGACGTTTTTTATCAGATCACGCAACCTTTAATGGCACATGAACAAAGTATAGGAACGCAGGGTTAATGATAACACAAGATCATGGTTTAGAGCAGCGGTTCTCAACCTGTGGGTCGCGACCCCTTTGGGGGTCGAATGACCCTTTCACAGGGGTCGCCTTAGACCATCGGAAAACACATATTTCTTAGAAACCGAGGCACAAATAATTTTATGGTTGGGGGTCGCCACAACATGAGGAACTGTATTAAAGGGTCGCGGCATTAGGAAGGTTGAGAACCACTGGTTTAGTGTCTTGAAGTCCGTCTGTAAGACCTTTGCTGCCTTGTCCATTATAACAGGATTTGGGGCTAGAGAGGGGAAAAATTGTTTCTTATTCTCACCAGAGAATCTCTTCCATTGAACTAAAAACATAGTAAGAAATTTGTCCCCAATAGATGTTCTTTATGTAGTCTACGGGAACACCAGTGTGATTCTGGGAGCTGGGAGCATGTCCTGCCTTCACAGATCAGACCCTTAAATATAATTCTTTGCAAGAGGGTTATAACCATCCGCACACTGACTTGGAGCGTGACTTGTTCTCAGAAGCCAGGAGTATCTTCCATTCACAAGCCACAAGCCATTTCAAGTTG
The DNA here is from genome assembly GCF_021028975.2 of Sphaerodactylus townsendi. NCBI lineage: Eukaryota > Metazoa > Chordata > Lepidosauria > Squamata > Sphaerodactylidae > Sphaerodactylus > Sphaerodactylus townsendi. The sequence goes on along the minus strand of NC_059426.1, from coordinate 17,397,722 downwards.
TTTCTGGTGCACTTCCCCCGACTTCAGGAGAAGGATAATGGGAATCGCTCTGGTTTGCACATGATGCCCCCTTTTCTATTATTTCTTAGGGTTTTTAAATTTCATTTCTAAAATCTTGGCTCTGCGTTTGTGTGTGCTGAATTGTTTTAACACTTGGGAAGGGAACGAATTAGTTGGGGAGAGAGGAAATGCGAGAGGTCGCTTGGTACTGCAAGCATTTGTTTGACTTTTTGTTACGTCTGGCCATATAAATGTTAACTGTTCTATTTTACACTAAAATAAAGCCTTTAAGAATCAATGCCGCGTGCCTTTTTGTGATCTTTTCAACGGGGGCCGAGCCCTCAGAGGAGCCTTTCTGGGGTACAATTTGTGGGAGGCAGGTGGGGAGGGTGTCTTGGGCCCCTTCCGCACACGCAAAATAATGCATTTTCAAACTACTTTCACAACTGTTTGCAAGTGTATTTTGCTATTCTGCACAGCTTGAAAGAGCACTGAAAGCAGTTTGAAAGTGCATTATTCTGCATGTGCGGAATGAGCCTTCGCTTCTCATGCCACAAACCGTGGCCTGCAGCTATCATTTGGCAGTAGAGCCTTCACTTCTCAGAGCTGCTTTTATGACACTCACATTTACAGTCTGCCTCAGGAAAAGATGCAAGTAGGGTTGTATATTCCTCCCCCACAGGACTCAACATGTTGGACCTTCTCTGTTATAGAATACTCTACCTGGGTCCTAGTGCCTTCCTAGCCTTGCCCCTCTCACCCCCCCCCCCAGTAAAAATACATTCTCTTGTATCAAAGCACCGTATTCAGTAATGCACAAAATAATGGTTTTGACAATGGCAGTGCGTCAAACTGAATGATGATTCTCAAATTCATTTGGGACTGTGTTCTAACCAAAAAAAGCATACGATTTTCTTGACCGCTGCACCTCAGCTGACAGTACCGACATCTTTTTTTTTGAGACAGAGCATTGTAAATGTCCATCAAGACATGAACCAAATACTACCCAATCCTAAATGCATGTACATTAAAGCAAGTGCTGCCTTCTTTAGGTCCCAACTGTGCTGAATTGCAGGATAGTCCCCCATTTTTGGTGCATAGAAGCCGTAGTGGAAAGTGCTATCAAGTCACAACCAATGGGAGGTGACCACAGAAGGCTTCAAGACAAGAGATGAACAGAGACTTGCCATTGCCTGTGTAGCAACCTGGACTTCCTAGGTCAGTGGTGGCGAACCTATGGCCCTCCAGATGTTCATGGACTACGATTCCCATCAGCCCCTGCCAATTGGCCATGGTGGCAGATGGGAATTGTAGTTCATGAACATCTGGAGTGCCATAGGTTCGCCACCACGGCCCTAGGTGGTTTCTCATCCAGGACCGACCCGGACTTGGCTTCCAAGATCAGATGATGTTGGGCCATCCCTTGTAAACTGCTGTCTCCACCCTTTTTACCTTTGGGGGAGACTTTTTTCTAGAAAAACTTCTGGAGTCGCAGTTCTTCAAGTTTAATCCCTCCCTTGGGACTCTGGAACCTTCTAAGTGGACAGGAGGGGGCATTGGTTTCTAGCGTCCATGTAGCTAAATGCACACGCATGGACACTAGGGTATATCCAGTGCGAAGCCAGCGTGGTGTAGTGGTTAAGAGCAGGTGCACTCTAATCTGGGGAACCGGGTTTGATTCCCTGCTCTGCAACACTTCAGCTGTGGAAGCTTATCTGGTTCACCAGATTAGCTTGTGCACTCCAACACATGCCAGCTGGGTGACTCCAGCAGTCCAGGGAACCTCCAGCTTCAGATGTTCAGGACTACAATTTCCATCAGTCTTCTCGTCAGCATGGCCAATTGGCCATGCTGGCAGGGGCTGATGGGAATTGTAGTTCCTGAACATCTGGAGAGCCGCAGGTTCCCTACCCCTGGGCTAGTCAGTTCTTCGGAGCTCTCTCAGCCCCACCCACCTCACAAGGTGTTTGTTGTGGGGGGGGGAGGGAAAGGAGATTGTAAGCCCCTTTGAGTCTCCTTACAGGAGAGAAAGGGGGGAGGGTATCCAAACTCTTCTTCTTCTTTTCATGTGCTGCCGATAATAAGGTTTGTTATCGTCCATACGGCTGCCACATTGCCAACCAAAAGAACAAACACATCTTTCCCTTTTTAACTCTATTTGCCTTTTTTTTTCCCCCGCCCACCCCCAGCCATGCCGATTGTAAAATGTTGCTAACTGTGTTTTGTGGTTGCTGCTGGAAGATTAAGCATTGTTCATTTTTCTTTTTAAAGGAAAACGGCAGGCCGTCTGCTGACGCCTTTGCCTCACAAGTCAGCGCAGGACAGGTTGCTTCCCAGTAAATAAAGGACAGAGGCAGAGAAGAGCCGTGAGCACGAGGTAATAGTGGGAAAGGGGAGGACGTTGCAGGCAAGGATGCCGGTGTGAGAGGTGGTTTTTCGCTGGTCCATGAGGACATCCCTCTCAACCTCAGCAAAGGGATTCCTTCTCAGTAAACACCTGTGGTTTCAGAGTAACCAATCCACTCTTTAACGAGAAATAGGAATGGCTCCTGGGTATTCTTACCCCAGTAGTGTAGATAGCAGCTTTGAAGGACCATCTCCTTCCATACATCACTGTTCACTGTGGCCATGAGCACAGATGCCAACCTCTAAGTGGCAGTCAGAAATCTCCTGGGTTTACAGCTGAACTTCAGGTGACAGAGATCAGTTTGCCAGGAGAAAATGGTTGCTTTGGCAGGTGACTTTATGGCATGGTACCCCACTCAGGCCCCTCCCCAAACCCCACCCTTCTCTGGCTCCACCCTCAAAATCTCCCAACCACAACTGGCAATCCTCGTCATGGGACAGCCACCTGTTAGCTATCCCACCACTAAGGGTGGCCTGTCAGGCAACGACCAGAGCCCAGGCACCTTCCAGCATGAGCCAGCATGGTGTTGTGGTTAAGAGCAGGTGGACTCTAATCTGGAGAACCGAGTTTGACTCCCCACTCCTCCACCTGAGCAGCAGCTGACTCTTATTTGATGGACTAGATTTGTTTCCCCGCTCCTCCACTCAAAACCCGCTGGGTGACCTCAGGCCTATCACAGTTTGTTCAGAACTTTCTCAGCTCCACCTGGCTCACAAGGTGTCTGTTGTGGGGAGAGGAAGGGAAAGGAGCTTGTAAGCTCGCTTGAGTGTCCTTACTGGAGAGAAAGGTGAGGTATAAATCCAAACTCTTTCGACAGCAGTGGCGTAGGAGGTTCAGAGCTCGTGTATCTAATCTGGAGGAACCGGGTTTGATTCCCAGCTCTGCTGCCTGAGCTGTGGAGGCTTATCTGGGGAATTCAGATTAGCCTGTGCACTCCCACACACGCCAGTTGGGTGACCTGGGGCTAGTCACAGCTTCTTGGAGCTCTCTCAGCCCCACCTACCTCACAGGGTGTTTGTTGTGAGGGGGGAAGGGCAAGGAGATTGTCAGCCCCTTTGAGTCTCCTTACAGGAGAGAACTCTTCTTCTCCTTCTCCTTTTTCTTCTTCCTGCTTTGTGGAATGGGCTTCCTGAACAGGTGAGGGGGGGCTACTTGGGGAGCTTCAGGAGGCCCTGCAAGGTCTTCCTATTTGCTAGGGCTTGCGGGGCGGGGTGGGGGGAGTTGAATGGCAGGCATCTTTGGGAGGGGAAGAGGGAAGAGATTTGAGGTTTTCCATATTATTTTTGGCTTTGACTGAAAATGTTTTAACTGTTATTTTAAGCCATCTCGAAATAAGTAAAATGCACAGCGGCAGGGGAGGATCTTAAATCTCTCCTTTCCCCCTGCCGTTCCTTCCGACCAGAATTTGACAGCCAGAGAACGAACAGTTTGACCATGAGTTAAAGGATTAATTTTGTTGTGATGAATGAAGAAGCTGCGTAGTGATCAAACTTGGCGCATGGGAAGGCCTTCGGATCTCTCCAGACTGTGGCTGCGTTCATTAAAAGCAGATTCGGCGCTCAAGAAAATCTGGGACCCCCCCATGTGCAGAGTTTGAGATTTCTGCACAAGGCACAGCTGACGTGAACTCGGTTTTAGCACATCTTTAAACGATAATCCCACGAAGACAGCAGTTTCAAAGGGGACTTTTTAAAAAAATATGTTGTGCTTTCGGTTAAATCTACATCAGTAGGGAAAATGCTCATGTTTCAATTCCCCTTTCCCAGTTAATGATGTAAACAGATGAAGTTGGACCATTGGGTTAGGGGAAGTTGTCTGAACCCGTGGGACCCCTAGTGATCATGACTTTTCCAAGACAGTTCCTTAAATGTTTTCGCTTTTGTTCATTTTTTTTCGAAGGATCCTAAATTCAGACGAGAGATCTGCAAATTATTGTTATCTAACTAGAAGAATGTGGAAAAGGAAGTTAGATGCTTAGTGGGAAAATGAAAAAAAAACACAATTGCAGCAAAGATGCAGTATGTCAGCTGAGGGGCAGCTGAAAGTGTTTCAGTTCACAGTGCCCAATGGACAGTTGTGTGTCCTGCACATCACAGTGTAGCCTCATCAGGGGAATATCATGGTTGAGACCACAAAGGTCACCAGGTCATCTCATTACCAGTTCATAGTATGAGAAATCCTTTTGATTGTTTTTCTGCCTTATTGGCTTAGTTTGTGCTGCTGCTGAATTCCATTTTTATTGTCTTTTTAAAAGCTAGAGTTGTTTTATTGTATAAGTTGCCTCATTTGTCAAGTGTCCTGTTTGTGCTGCCCAAACACCATTGGTACATTTTATCAATTAAAGAAAAACAATTAACTTGGCCCACCCGAAGGGGCTAGATCAAAAGCTCATTTTCCACGGGTTGAAGGGCACACCCAGTGGGATGGGGAGAAGATTTTTACCCGCTTCCTCCTCCCACTGCAGCCCCCTTCCCACACACCCCAGTACTCTCTGGTCCTAAGGGACGGCTTTTCAGGGGCACGGGGGTCTACAGCAGCAGATAGGGAACGTTCTGTCCCATGAGAAGAGCTTTGTTTGCAATACTTTGGATCCAATTCCTGGTGTCTCTGGCTATTATGGAATGAATGGAGAGTTTGCCAACCTGCAGATTAGGGCTGGAAATCTAGAAAGACCCCTAATCTCTAGACCAGTGATTCCCAACCAGAGTTCCATGGTACCCTGGGGTTCCATGAGCACATCCCAGGGGTACCATGACAATTCTAACCCCCCCCCCCGCCCCCCGGAATCAAATGGATTTTGAAAGGGGAGTTGGAAGTCTCATGGGCTCTCTTTAAACAACATTGAAAAACAGCATTGTTTTATTTGCCTGAATTTGGCGTGGATTGTGGGATAGATTTAAAGGGAGCCCTCAATCCATGCCGAATTTAGGCAAACAACGCGGCTGTCAATGCTGCTTTCCCTGCCCTCCCCCTGCTTGCCACTCTCCCCACCTACAGGCCAAAAACAAAAAAAGCAAAAAAAATTTTTTAAAAATCAAACGAACCTCAAGGGTACCCTGAGATATGAAGAGCAAGGTCAAGGGTACCGCAACATCGAAAAGGTTGGGAAACACTGCTCTAGACAATAGAGGTCATCTTTCAGTTTGTTCTGGCCCTGTTATGAAGGGGGCAATAATACAGAACATGATGTACAGTTTCAACGTGCAGATGCAAAAACGTTCGCTATAAGGTGTTTTGGAACCTCTATTTGCACTGTTTTTGTTGCCTGCAGTCTTCGCCCCAGTGTGTGGAGGGGAGAGTTAAATTCCCCTCTCCCCCGCATCGCAGTGCCCAAGTGGGTCCATGCTTGGCCACTATGTACAGAAAAAGTGCAGGGAATCTCTCAGCACCTCTGGCAGAAGTCAAGCATTGTGAGTCAGAAGCAAGAACAAAACAGAAGGAGATTTCTGGTCAAACTGACCGGAAAGTAGTGTTGCCAGAGTCCAGGTGAGGCCTGCTGATCTCCTAGAATTTAAACTTTCTCTCTAGACTACAGAGATCAGTTCCCCCAGGAGAAAATGGCTGCGGGGGGGCGGGGGGTGGTGGACTTTATGACATCATAACTCACGGAGTTCCTTCCCTGTTGAGTTAGAGATATTAACATTCAAAATCATAATTCATATGTAGCAGAGTAATGCAATGAAAGCAAACAGAGCCAGCATACTGGGATTGAGATTTTATGAAAAAAGATTATTTACTAAATTATAGTAAATGAGAAGTGGGCACACGGGTAGAAAGACAATAAACAACTTCTTCTAACCAAGCTGCATTTTAGCTGCAGCTTGACTAGTTCAAGAGGGATCAGAAGTGAAAGTGATGAGTGGGGAAACACAGAGCTATTAACCTTTTCCTCCCCTTTCTGGGTACTTGACACAAGGCACAGATCCATTGATACCCAAAGGTCAAATAAGTATTTTACTAATTTTGCAAGAAGAAGAAGAGAAGAAGAAGAAGAGTTTGGATTTATACCCCCCTTCTCTCCTGTAAGGAGACTGAAAGGGGTTTACAATCTCCTTTCCCTTCCCCCGCCCCCACAACAAACACCCTGTGAGGTGGGTGGGCCTGAGAGAGCTCCAAAGAACTTTGACTAGCCCCAGGTCACCTAGCTGGCATGTGTTGGAGTTCACAAGCTAATCTGGTGAACCAGATAAGCCTCCACAGCTCAAGTGTTGCAGAGCGGGGAATCAAACCCGGTTCCCCAGATTAGAGTGCACCTGCTCTTAACCACTACACCACTCCACATCTACATTCTAGAAGGAACTCAGAAACTGGATGCCCTCTTCGTTACAAGGTAATTTAACTGATCTGGTTAAACAAATAAACAGACTCCAAGTTAACTCTTTCATGACTGAGGGGGCTGCCACTCACAAAATCCAACACTCCCGTCCCCAGGCTCCACCCCCAGATCTCTGGGAAATTCCCAACTCAGTCTTGGCAACCCTACCTGAAAGTCTGGGTGGCCCTTCCAAGGCAATGGGAGCCACTGTATGACCTGCATGTCCAGATTCACGTCCAGAGCCTACAAAAGAGGTTACTTGCTCCAGCCTCAAATCCTGGGAGTTTAACCAAATGCTGCAGTAGCTCACAAACTTCTGGGTTCCCAGTTTGACTTAAATATAGTGCTGTGCTCCTCAGCAGTAGGTGCTTACTCACTGCAGCTTTTGCCCAAATCAAAGCACTGGATCATCTCATTAACCACAGAAGAAGCAATATCCATGGGATCATAGTTATTTTATTAAATTGACCAATGTATATAAAGGAAGGAGTTGCTTGCCGTTTATCACCTCTATGTGTCTTTGCAGTTGAATACACCTTTTAAATGACAGATATTAGATAGAGCACATTGCCTTTTTTTCTCCTGCACTATTAACAGCACATAATCAAGAACTGATTGCAAAATTCACTGGGTTCGTGGACAGGTACCTGAAACACACAGAGATGCATAAGTAGTAAGTCTGAACTTACAAATCTTATTTTTTTTACCCTCATAAGTGCCTTTTAAGATTGAAATTGGTGGTAACAGATGAGTGACAGGTGGAGCAGATTCAGCAAAAGGGCCATCTGATCATGTGAAGAAACAGTGTTATTGTACGAATTGGATGCATCTGAGCACCTTGCCAAACAAGCTTGCAATTGGCAAGCAAAGTTGGTGGGTGTTAGAGCATAATTACTCTCATTGTAGTCTATAGCTTGGCTCAGCTGCTTAGTTCATTTCGAGTTTTGAGCTCCAGGTCCACTTCCTTGGACGTTCATTTCTGCTGGTTGCAAACTCATATTCTGGAAGGTGCTGTTTGCAGGGACCGGATATAAAAAGTGGGGACGGCACAGAGTGGAATGAGGCTTTGGAAAACATGGAACTGACAGTAAATATAGTACCATGTTGTACACCGCCCTGAGCCCTCCGGGGGAGGGCGGTATATAAATTAAATTTCAAATCAAATCAAAATCGTAACAGTGAACAGGGCTTTTGCAAGTGTCCCCACTCCCTTATTTCAGTCCGAATCTCTCGCAATCAGGCAACCGTAGAAGAAACTTGCTACTTGTATTCCTAGAAAAAAAATCTGAATCTGAAAGGAAACAAATTTCCTAGGAATCTGTGTAGTCAAATAAAATCGCAAAATCAGACATTCAATGCAGATTCTATATAAAACTGCGCCCTTTGCCTCTTACGTGCCATGAATAAAAATGATGCAATGAAGCGATGAACATTCCATGTTTCATATTTAAAATATGTTATTGTGCGGGAAACAATGCAGCATAGAAATGGAGCTTAAAGGTTCTCAAAGGATAATGCCAGCAACTGCAAGATGTTAGCAGCATTGTCATGCAGGTTTCAAGACAGGTTTTTAATTTTCTCTTATGAATTGGAGCGGCTGGGATTTAAGTTGCCATGAAAATTCATTAGAAGGAAAAAAAGCAAACTCGCAGTAAAATCTGCTCCATCCATTCTTTGCAAACTTCTGAACGTGTAAATGAGAAGGGGGGCGTCTTTCCTGCCAAGACTGGACACACCAAGTGCTTTCATCTGACCCACAAAGCATGATATTGTTTTCGCCCTTTAAAGACCTGAGGACAGCCTTTAACTCAGGGCTGCCCCATGAGGCCCACGGAGGGGCTAGTCTGGGACAGGAAGTCTCAGGTCATTATAGTCATGTGACAGGAAGAGGAGGAGCCAGTGACTGATTCCCATCAGGGCTAAAAGGATCGTTTCGCCACTGCTCACCTTGACTTCAGTTGACTATCTTGCTGCTCCTGTGAGCACAGAAAGGCAGGGTGCATAGCATTCTTTCTCTCTAGCAGCAAAAAGCTACAGACATCGGTCACGGGAGCTCACAATCCACACAGCAGGTGAGTTTCCGGGATCCATCTAAACATCCCGATCTGAGGATTGATCACCATTGTTTCAGCAGATCCTAGAGACCCTTTTCTTTCTCTACCCTAGAACTGGTTCGAAAAGACTCCTTACGAGTGTGAAGCAAATACATTTCACGCTGCATGTTTATCACTTGGAGCCTCAGTTGTTGACTGATCCAAGTAGCTGTGGAAAGGAAGGGGCTATAGTGAGAGCTATATAGCGACAGCATGACTTTTTTCACGCTTAATCAGAGCTCTGTTTAGCAGTGATATAATGTATGAATAAGTGGGAACATGCGCCTAGTTTAGTGAATGGGGGGAAAGTCTCTTTTGGGAGCCTCCTGGGAAACCAAGTACAGTATTACCTATGGCATGCAAGATCGTCTCCTCAACCCCACAAGGATTCACACCCAAGACAAGAAGTGGAGGAGCTGCGCCTGTTGCCTGCTTGCTTGTTTTGTTCTCTTTTCTCAGGATGGCCGATGCTGGTGCCCAAGGGTGGAAAACAATAACTTCATTCTCCCTGAAGTAGGAAAAGGAGCAAGCACAAGCACAAATAGGAAGGAAGAAATTGAGCGTTCATTCACCCACATGCCCATTCACTTGGGGCAGTTCTCTGAAGGGTCTTCCCCGGCTTCCCCCTGGGGACACAGAAACAACACACCGCTTGCCATTTGGTGGCGTTGACCTTATTACAGAGCCAGACACCAATGGTAGAGGAGCTAGCCACAGGTGTCAAACGTGCAGCCCTCAAGATGGTATGAACTACAGTTCCCATCAGGGGATGATGGGAACTGTAGTCCATAACATCTGGAGGGCCACGTGTTTGACACCTATGAGCTAGGCAATATGGCAGCATCTGCTTCTGACACTATGCTATTTTTTGAGAACAGAGTGACTTCTGGGAATACAGAACCTGGCCGTTCCAGGGTGCAATGCAGTTTTTTCATAGATGACATCACCAGCAACAGAATGTCAACAGTAATTTGCAAAAACACTAAACGTTACTACTTTGTTAGCAGAGGGGGTGTTAGAAAGAGTCTCCCATAGTGCACCACAACACTGAAAACAATCTTTGCATTGCCTTCAAATGGAAACTGGCAGCTGTCACTCCTGCCTGAGTTGTAACTGTGGCCCCTTCCGCACATGCAGAATAGTGCACTTTCAATCCACTTTCACAATTGTTTGCAAGTGGATTTTGCTACTCTGCACAGCTGCAAAGTGGATTGAAAGTGCACTATTCTGCATGTGCAGAAGGGGCCTGAGTTAAAGAGTAGGAGTTTAACAGGCCAATCCAAACCTCTCTGGCTGGCGGAGACAGTGCTGCTGCGGTGCAATGCAGCCAAATGGCTTCTGCAGCCATTTGGCTTCTCTAAGTCGCAGGAAGCCACCCACCCCCACAAAGAAAGCACCAGTTCTCCATATTAGAATCCATCGCTCTGAATTACTTCACCATGGTGACTCTCTCCATAGTCTGGGTTATTCCTAAATACCAGTTCAAGTAAATGAAGGTGCCTCATTTGCATCTACTTTGCATGGAGGCAAAGAGCAACACAAGGCAGAGAGTAACATCCCCCAGACATTTCGGAGAAATGGAAGAGCTCACCAATAAAATCTGAACATGATCCAAACCTAGCCATCAGTTACCCAGAGGTGACTCCTAATTAAAATGTGGCATATGGTTAACCTTTCCATAGCAATTCCCCTACTGTCTGTCGCAATAAAAATGACTCTGGTATCATAAAGCATTACAGCTCCATTTTCAGACCCCGCACCAAGTAGCCACAGAAATGTAAAACCTAAAACAGTGAAACGATTTCCATCAGCAATTCTCTCCCTTACGATTTTATTACAGCTCAAAGTACTGGTGTGAGGAAAAAACAGAGCTATTAGCGAGTTAGAAGTTCATTCCCAGTGTGGATCCTGTATTCCGCCTCTTTTATCTACAACTTGTTTTAGCAAACTTTGCTTGTCGATGACTATTGAGCGACCAGAAAGTAAAGGGGAATAAAACACTGGACTAGTCAAGGGAAGTTGAATGCAAATGCCCGCAGCTAAAAACGTCCTAAAAACTTTCGCTCTCTCATATAATCTCACCAGCCTCACAAGATAGTTAGAAGAAGAAGAAGAAGAGTTTGGATTTATATCTCCCCTTTCTCTCCTGCAGGAGACTCAAAGGGGCTTACAATCTCCTTGCCCTTCCCCCCTCACAACAAACACCCTGTGAGGTGGGTGGGGCTGAGAGAGCTCCGGAAAGCTGTGACTAGCCCAAGGTCACCCAGCTGGCGTGTGTGGGACTGCACAGGCTAATCTGAATTCCCCAGATAAGCCTCCACAGCTCAGGTGGCAGAGCTGGGAATCAAACCCGGTTCCTCCAGATCAGAATGCATCTGCATCCTCCCGGTTCCTCCAGATCAGAATGCATCTGCTCTTAGCCACCGCTCTTAGCCACTGCGCCACTGTTTAGCCACTCCGCCACTTAGGATGAAAGGATAAAGATTCTGATGCTTACCAGCTTGAGCTCCATAAGAAACGAAAGGATACAAGGGTAACAGATAGTGGCAGTGCAAACTACACAATTCCAAAATGACTGCAAGTGTCACTATCCCTGTATCAGGGATCAGCTGGCTCTTCAACTTGTTGGGATAAGTGCTCCTGGTAGTTGGGAGATTATCCCTATTCATAGTTAGCAGAGCGGCACGGGTGGCTAGAACACAGCAGAAGCCTTACCTCATGTGCGTGCGTGTGATGGATCCCAATGTGCGGCAAGCTTACACAAAAGAAAGTCAGAGTCAGTTGTAGTTTCTAATCTAATAAAAAGAGTATTTATTAGTGAACTCCATTCTGGATTGAAAGGTAGGTAGATAGAGTCACTATGCTATCCTAATCTATCTGGATGGAGATGGATGCGAGGAGCATCCATCCTCTCTCTAGGCATGGTAGGAAAAAGAATGGAGAAGGGGTCGAGGAAGAAGCCGGAAGGAAGGAAGTCCCTGAGAGTATCAGTCTAACATCAAAGGGATAGAACCAGCATGATAGAGTAAAGGTGTCAAATCCCTAGGTCTAGCCACTAGCTCTCTAGTAAAACCCGCTCTGTAGGTTGAGGCAGGAAACAGCGTAACAGTGTAAAGTCCTTCACTTCCAACACAACTTACCAAGAAACTCCCAAGTGACCTGGAGCAGGCTGAGCCAAGAGCTGCCAGCACCACAGTTATCTCCTTGGCTTGGACCCAGGCGCCAATTTCCTAACCTGGTGAAGATTAAAAAATGTCAGCCGGGCAGCACTGGGGGCCTGGGCCTCCGTAGAAAGGAAGGCATCCAGGATCACAACCAAGTTGACGGGTTGCCAAAATTCTGATGGCTTTTTCACATAGACTTCTTTATTTCTCCACGTAGGAAGGCAGTCTTTAAATCAAGGTGCTTCACTTGCATCTTTCTTGATTCTGCGGGGCTAAAAAATAGGCTCACTGAAGCGTTCTCGCCAGGGGTGCAAAGGTTTCATCACATTCCTCTCCATATTTTTGAGAGTAGCCTTTTGCAACTACTAGTCCTTCACCTTAGCTAGGTGTAATGCCCTGCCTTCTTCCTTTAGCCTTAGATGCCACCTTGGAATTCCACATAAAGAAAGGAAATGCCCGTGTGGCATGGGTTCGGTGGAAACAGTATCTCATATGCTGTTGGATTGTCCTTTTTATGAGATAGGTAGGAAGAAGCACATAATCCCCTTCCTGAATGGAAGTGAAGGCATTACAGATAAACAGAAGGTTATATATCTTTTAAACAGCCACAACTACGATCTGTTGGAAGTGGTGGCTAAATTTTTAAATGGTGTTATTTTAACCCGTCAGAAGTTGTAAAGGCTGCTATTATCTTGCAATGTTAATGTTAAACTATTTATATGCCATTAAAGGTATTCGAAATCGAACTACTAGTCTTGCTCTGTATCTTTCTGTTTTATCTTCCGCACCGTGCTTAGTTTGAAAGATCCATTTGCATCCCACTTCCTCTGTTCCAGAGGGTAGTTCTGTAAGTGTCCCTGTTTTGTTTTGAATCGGTGCCTTCTTCTGCAGCTTTCCCCCACTTTTCTGCTTCTCTGGTGGGCGGTCTTGCAATGTCCTCCCATGTGCCAGGCTCTGAAACACTTTCCTTTGCAATGAAAGTTCATATCAAAGGTAGTATGGCTTAAGTTGATCTTGCTATGCATCTACAACCACTTCTGGCTGAACAGGCACTGTAGATGCCTGAAGTGCACTGTCCATGGTACTTTGATCTGCAGGTGCGTGTGCTGTCCATGGTACTCAGGTAGACTACGTCTGGCTCTGCTGAATTAGATTCACTGGGATCTGTTTTTTTCCCTTTCATCAATGTATTTATTAGTGAACTCCATTCTGGATAGAAAGGTAGGTAGATAGGTTCACTAAGCTATCCTATTCTAGTTGGATGGAGACGGATGCATGGAGCACCCATCCTCCCGCTAGGCATGGTGAAAATAAGATGGAGAAGTGTTCGAGAAGAAGACAGAAGGAAGTCCCTAAGAGTATCAGTCTAACATCAAAGGGATAGAACCAGCATGATAGAGTAAAGGTGTCAATTCCTAGGTCTCTATCTAGCCACTGGCTATCTAGTAAAACCCCCTCTGCAGGTTGAGGCAGGAAACAGCGTAAAGTCCTTCTCTTCCAACATACACAGTGTTGCACTCTGAATGCTAAAGAATGTGTTTGCAGAGGATTTCATAACTAGCAAATATTTTTATAAATGCTGGAGCGAGTAAAATCAGTGCATGACCCTAGCTCTTAGTTTGGGACATTTAGATCAGAAACTCTGTTGTTCCAACTTTCGGAGGGGGGAGGCACATTTCTGTACCTGCTTGAAAGGACTCTGAGGGCTGATTTGGATGTAGCATCTCTTCAGTTAAGAGCCCCGAAGCCATCCTTTTCAAGCTTAGAGATTTCAAGTTGGCCTCATCCTCCCACTTATGAACATTACGCTGTCAGGACAATAAAAGCTAGAAAACAAAACAACTGAAGATAAAAATGCATTGAGGTGGTGTTTTTGCCAGGATATCTCTTTTCCTTCTAGGATATATCCTCACAAGTTTTTTAGATGCATGCATATTAAAATGTGTTATCATTAGGCAATCTGGGATGTTAAACATCAAAGTCAAGTTGGGCCAGATAACACCATTCTAAATTTACTGCGATGAAACAAATCAGTGTTCAAAAGAGAGGCTGACTCGTGAGTTCTGAGCACGTAATGTTAATGATTTATCTAAAATTACTGATACTTAATGGGTTATGTATTTAGCTGGAGAAAAACATTTTTTGAAGGTACAGAAGAGGAGATGCCAGCTTGACCTAAATGTGTATTATTCCTGGACTTTTACAGATGCCAAAGGGAACTTTCGGGGATTTCTAGTGAACGAATTCTTCACAAAATGATGTTGTAATGTTGGAAGATTGAATGAGTTTTCATGTTTGTCTAGTGCAGGGGTCAGCAACCTTTACTACCCAAAGAGCCATTTGGACCCGTTTTCCATGGCCCCGAAGATCTAGTGAGTCAGAGAAACGGCTCCACACAGAGCCACCTCCAGTTTGGCCCCTCCACTCACCTTTCCTGGAGGGACACACCCATGCTATCCTCCGACCTCCAGGCCACATGGAGCCACAGTATAAGGCTCCAGAGCCGCAGGTTGCAGACCCCTGGTCTAGTGCAAGAAGAATAGTTGCACAGTATGTGTCAGAGCAGAATGAAGGAACAAAAGGGTTTGCATGAAAATGGCACAGTGTAGTACTCTAGCAACTTATTGTCTTTGAACCCACCATACTCACCCCCTTCTATGACCTTGTGCTGACTGAGGTCACAATTCACGCATGGGACAAATGGGCGCTAGTCCCTGAAGATTCATTACATAGTAAATCTGCTAGTGCTTAAGATGCTACAAAACTCATTTCTCCCCTTTTTTTCTGCAAGAAAATGACATTGGGCAGAATGTTCTCTATCCTCCGTGAGGCAGAAGGACCAATCCTTCCTGCTGTAGCATCTCACAGGTTTCAGCTGGGTGAGAGTGGGAAGTTGAAGGAAGGGTCAGAAAGACTGGCCATCCAGTCCAGTATTGTGTCTCACACAATGGCCAACCAGTTGCTCTGGAGGGCCAAACAGGATACAGAGGTTGAGGCCTTCCCGGATGTTGCCTCCTAGCACTGGTATTCAGAGGTTTACTGCCTCTGAATGGGGAAGTCCCCTTAAAGACGTATTCCCCATGAAAAAAGCTGTGCAGAGTATATTTCATGGCTATGGGTGTGGACTGTGCAGTCCTTGGAGTTGTAACTGGTAAGGTTTTAAGGTCTTCCCTGGCCACCGGCAAGGGATGTTGGGGTCAGGTATCTCATCCAAGCTGGGAAACACCTGGAGATTTGTGGATGGACCCAGGGGAAGACAGGGACCTCAGAAGGTCACAATGCCTTGGATTCCACTGTGCAAAGTATCCATTGCCTCCAGGGGGGGCTGGCCTCTGTAGTCTGGAGACGAGATTTAATTCTGAGGGATCTGCAGGTCCCATCTGTCGACTGGCATCCCTGGAAAGAGAGAGGCATTCCAGGGTGTGAGGGGGGACAGAGCCTGGGGCAAAATGGCGCCCAGGCCTGTCTGCCACACCACCCACAAGGCCACGCCCCCCGCCAGGCAGGGCATGAGTGCCTCAGACACCCAGGCTACACACAAGCCTGCTGTCTCTGTGTGTTTAAAAAGGCCGGCTTTTAGCTGGCATGGTCCTGCCTTTGGGCTACTATTTAAGTTATGGCGAGCATTTTTTAAATTATTATTTTTAACTGTAATGTAGGTTTAACATGTTGTTGCCATCCTGAGCCCTTCTGGGATGGACAGGATATAATAATAAAAATGAATTTACATTTTTTAAACAGCATACCCATGAGCCCTAACCCAGCCTGGCAGGGGTGTGTGGCCTTACAGCTGGGCCATTTTGTGCCCCCCATGTGACCTACAATGGTGGTGCCCGGGACCCTGTAACTAGGCTTAATTTTAGAGTAGGGCTTATATTTCAAGCATCCTCCAACAATACTGAAAAATCATGCTAGGGCTTATTTTGGGGGGTAGGTCTTATTTTGGGGGAAACACAGTAGTTACCGGGATAATAATTCTGGTATTGCAGCACTATTATCAAGATTGCTGGGACTGAAACATTTGAATTGTTAACCAGGAAAAACACATCCTCATAGTAAGCAATATTTCATTACGTTTAGCTGTCCACCCACAGCACACAGGGAAAAGAGGACGAAAAAGCGCGATGCATTTCCTTCGGGTAACAGCAATTAAAAACACCACACTTTCAGAGTTTAGGGCAAAGCTCCTGTCACAAGTAATCATACTTGTTGTAATGCTCTGTGGAAGCATCTTTTGTGAATTCCCAGTTAACTTCTCATGACAAAAGATATTTGGAGAAGTAGGGCCAAAATGGTCTTGAATGCCCAAAGTACCAAAAACAAGCAAGAAAGTAGTGGCCTTTAGGGACTTTTCAGATTTTTCTTTTCATACAATAATATAAAGTACTTGTGAGGGATCCGGAATGTGTTTTTTCCCCTCAGAAGTTGCTGTTCCGTTGTGGCGAATCACATTTTCCTGGACTTTAAATAGCAGTATTTTGTCACTGAGAAGGTAGTTTCTCATAGCTTATTGTATACTCCAGGGCTGTTTCCGCACGGCGGTGGAAACGCACCTCACCAGCATAAATTATGCTGGTGGAGGCTCAGGGACTGTTCGCACGGTAGCGTGTGAGCAGCCCCAAAGATCTGCCGAACCGGAGAGGCAGCTCCACACAGAACCGCCTCTGGTTCAGCCCCTCCACTGACCTTTCCATCCAGCGCTGCTCTGGAGGGCTGAAGGGGCATGCCCATGCTGCCCTTCAACCTCCAGGGGTGGGAGGGCAGCGTGGGCGTGTCCCTCCAGCCCTCCAGAGCAGCACTGGACGGGAAGGTCAGTGGAGGGGATGGGGAAAGCGGCATCTTCCCACCGGTGCGGTTCGCACTGCGACGGCAGAAAGATGCCACTTTTCAAAAACCTCGCTCAATGAGTGAAAGCAGCACCTTCGCGCTGCTCGGGGCCGGCCAGGACAGCGCTGCTGCAATGCAGCAGCGTCTCCTGTGTGAACAGCACCCCAGGGACAGTGTTTTCACAGTCCCTAGGGCGCTGTTATTCACCCGTGCGGAAACAGCCTAAGATTATGAAAAGGAGTAATCAAACACTCACCATTTCAACTCAAGGCCTGTTTTCTGGTTGTGTTGATTTTTCATTGAACAGTCTGAGCCTGTTTATTAGATTACTTTCCACATGTTCAAACAATACAGAAGAGAGAAATCTGCAGTGTTTCACACAGGTGCATTCTTACACAACTCAGTGGGAGTCCAATGTTCCCCCACACACATGGTAGTCAGCAGCCAATCATAAACAATAAGCAAGTCAGTCAGCTGCTGATTATAAACACAGTATTCTATTTTAAAAGTCTTTTTATTTGATCTCATTAATGTTGGTTTGTGTTCTTAATGTGTTCTTAATGATACTTTATTCATTTTTGCATAGCCTTATGGGAGGTAAAGTCCTCTCGCTCACACGATTGAATTAGCCAATCATCCATGACTCTAGGTCCGTGGTGGTGAACCTATGGCACTCCAGATGTTCATGGACTACAATTCCTATCAGCCCTGCCAGCATGGCCAATTGGCTGATGGGAATTGTAGTCCATGAACATCTGGAGTGCCATAGGTTCGCCACTACTGCTCTAGGTAAAACCATCTCATGTGTGGAGCAGGCACAAACACCGCCACCATCCAGGCAATGAAATGAAACCAACTCCACAACTGCAAAGCTGGAAAGTGTTTTGACAGCCTTTGTGGGCCAATGGCAGACCAGGTGAATACATTAGACAATCTCACAGGTTCCTGCACCTGTCAAACACATTTTGTTCACCTATCAGATGTGTTTGTGGTGAAGTTCATGGCATCCTTATTTATAAAAGCTGAATGGAATGCTGGTTTGCTAGTATCACAATCATCTATCAGTGGGAAGAAACTGCATCACCAATAACCAATGACGTCTTGTGCTATGACATTACTTGGCACCAGTGACACAACTTCCTTCCCAAATGTGCACTCCACTGGGCTTACCAGCATCGCCATGGTAACAGTGCCTGTGGAGGGCGTAGTTAGGAAAGGATGTGACCTGACATCCGAGTGGCATCATCAAGGTCTAGCACAGCCATTCTCAACCAGGGTTCCCTGGTACCCTGGGGTGCTGTGAGCATGTCCCAGGGGTACCGCGGCAACACTACCCCCCCTCATTTTTGTGATGTCTCCCACCGGCGCCAGCAAGGACATGGAGCTGGCCCATGGGGCAGGGCCTGCCACAAGGTCAGCAGCCGCCACCACCCCCAGTGCTACCCTTCACCCTGGGAGGGGAAAGTGGGGTGTGTGGCAAACAGGGCCAATGGGAGGGGAAGGTGGAGGGTGGCAGCAGGGGTACCGTGAGATATGAAGAGTGAGGTCAAGGGTACCCTGACCTCGAAAAGGTTGGGAAACACTGGTCTAGCAGTTTCCTCTTAATCTCTTTGGTGAAGACCACAGACGTGGGAAAATGCTTCCTGTGTAGCTTTGGAGGCCATTTTTTCCTCCTGCTCAAGGGAAAAGTTTGTCCGACTCAGGCAGGCAACTGGTCAGCCTGATTTCAACTGGTAAATTGCTTATAAGTCAGATTTTTTTGGTAATATTTTCTGAACCACTCAAATATGATATTTGCATAAATAAACAATGGAAGAGACTACTGGACCCATGCACCCTCCCCTTGTCTCAACATCCAGTCATTCTGTGAACCTTCTCTGCCATCTTTATGACTCCCCCACTCCAGGAATAATCTACCCCACTTTTTGATTTTAGAAATGGCAAATAGAAATATACAATAAAGTGCACAGTAAAGAAATGAAGCATTTAGCACCCACAACCTTAATATTTCTTCCCTTAAAGGATTGGACTCAGTAGACAAGAGTGGCTTCCCAGATTATGTTTACATCTCAGTCTGTCCATAAGGAGATCAGGCAATTTACCATGACAGTTATTCATTAAAGAAAGAGACATTGACTGGCCCCTGAATAATTCCATGCAGAACTTCAGGCAAAAGCTTCAAGGTAGAAAAACGGGGAGAATATGTGGCATTTGATATGGTCTCTGTGCTGGAAAGGAAGAGAATGGGGCTGTGATGTTTTTGACCAAAAAGAAGAAGAGGAGAAGGAGGAGTTTGGATTTATATCCCACTTGTAAGGAGATGTAAGGTGGCTTACAAGCTCCTTTCCCTTCCTCTCCCCACAGCAGACACCTTGTGAGGCAGGTGGGGCTGAGAGAGTTCCAAAGGACCGTGACTAGCCCAAGGTCACCCAGCAGGAATGTAGGAGTGCAGAAGCACATCTGGTTCACCAGATAAGCCTCTGCTACTCAGGTGGAGGACTTGGGAATCAAACCAGGTTCTCCAGATTAGAGTTCACCTGTTCTTAACCACCACACCACGCTGGCTACACCTACTCCTGCTTTCCTACACATCGCTTGTTGTGTAGCTTCTAAGTAATTCAACACTTATTGTTATTATCAGTGGTGCTGCCTTCAGGACAGAAGGCCCTGCCTTGTGGTCTCAAAATACAAGGGGTAGCTAGCAAGCCCTAATGAGCACGATGGGACTTTGTTTCCCCATCAGGTTGCACCCGATTTATGGCAACCCTTGGTGGAGTTTTCAGGGCAAAAGACACTCAGAGGTGGTTTGCCATTGCCTGCCTCCATGTCATGACCCTGGTATCCCTTGAAGGTCTTCCAACCAAATACTTACCCAGCTTAGCTTTTGAGATCTGATGAGATCAGGCTAACCTGGGCTATCCAGATCAGGGATTATTATGGAGCATATGTGCATTGTGTTGACAAAAGGTTCTAACTGACCAGAGAAGCGGCAGACTCACTGATTAAAGATAAAGTTAAATGTTTATTAGAGAACTACATTTCCGATAGGAAAGCTGAGAGACAGAGTTTTGTGCTTTGTGTGTGACATTTCCCTTCACCTTCCAAAGGGCTTCCCTGCCCCTCCCAAAAGAAACCATTCAATATGGCATCCAAAATTAAATGCACCATTGGCTATTATCATCTTGCGCCACCTGCCCATTCATGCTCAGCCCACGGTGGTCTGCCAGTGAAATCCTGGCAGGCTGGAGATGGGAAACAAAAGGGAGTTTTGGACAGGAGCCTTATCTCAAATCAGCGCTCGGACTGGCCACGGAGCATCTTGTGACTACAATGCTTCCCGGGGTGGCTTTTGTTCTGCTTTTGGCTACTGTGACAAAAGAACAGGGAAGAGCCCTTCCCTCTGCCCAGAGAGAGGAAGAGAAGCCCAGCCTCACCAAACACCCTCGCTGTGGAAGAGCCGTGTCGGTCAAAAAGGACACAGGAGAGTCTCCCCATCTGTCTCTCCGGGGAGCTGTGAAGTTTCACCAGAAAATCAAACCTGAGAAAGGGAAGGAGGCTTTTGCAAAAATGTTTGGATGCAGGGAAGCACGAGACAAGCTTGTCGCATTATTCTATTACAGCCAAAATAAACAGAGGTCTTGTTGGAGGAGGGACTTTGGCTCAGTGGAAGGACGCCAGTTTAGCATGGAGAAGGTTCCCGGTTCAATCCCGGCATCTCCCGTTTAAAAGAGCCAGTGGTAGGTGATGGGGAGCAGCAGTGGCGTAGGAGGTTAAGAGCTCATGTATCTAATCTGGAGGAACCAGGTTTGATTCCCAGCTCTGCCGCCTGAGCTGTGGAGGCTTATCTGGGGAATTCAGATTAGCCTGTGCACTCCCACACACGCCAGCTGGGTGACCTTGGGCTAGTCACAGCTTCTCGGAGCTCTCTCAGCCCCACCCACCTCACAGGGTGTTTGTTGTGAGGGGGGAAGGGCAAGGAGATTGTAAGCCCCTTTGAGTCTCCTACAGGAGAGAAAGGGGGGATATAAATCCAAACTCTTCTTCTTCTTCTTCTATATGAGATCTTGGAGAGGCACTATCAGTCTGAGCAGAGAATACTGACAATGGTCTTACTTGGCATAAGGCAGTTTTTTGTGTTCGTGTGTTTGTGAGAGCCAACGTGGCGTAGCAGTTAAGAGCAGATGCACTCTAATCTGGAGAAGGTTTGATTCCCTGCTCTGCCACTTGTGGAGCTATGGAGGCTTACCCAGTGAACCAGATTAGCTTGTGCACTCCAACACATGCCAGCTGGGTGACTTTGGGCTAGTCACAGTTCCTCAGAGCTCTCTCAGCCTCACCTACTTCACAGGGTGTTTGTTATGAGGGGTGGGGAGGGAAAGGAGATTGTCAGCCCCTTTGAGTCTCCTTACAGGAGAGAAAGGGGGGATATAAATCCAAACTCTTCTTCTTCTTCTTCTTCTTCTAAATAATAATAACAACAATATAAAAGATTTTATTCCAGTGTCAGCTTTTGAAGACTGTATCTGATGAAGGAGGCTCTTGTTGACAAAAGCTTATGTTGGAATAAAATCTACTTAGTATTTAAGGTACCCGAAGACCCTGGGGTGGGGGCTGTCTTCAAAATTTAGCAGCACTTGCTCAAAATGTACCAATATAAAATGCCTCAATAATACCAAATATTACTTCAGGCTCATAGGTCGAGGCTCTTGAGATGTTTTAAAATGAAATACGTTCCAACATTTCACAACTGAAAATTGCAACACACTTTTTTCCTTGACAAGGATTACCATTTGTGCTCTTCTACCTTATTACACTTGGCTAAAACCCACTTTACGTTTTATTAAATTACATTGCAGCAGACTGCCCTGAGTTGACTTAGTGGCTAAGAGAGTGCCGGTCCCCTCGCTTAAAGATACGCTAGAAAATGGTAACTGTCCTCTAATTGGCTACCAGTAGTTCAAAATATACCTCAGAAGTAGGGTTATGAACCTCAAGATGGGACTTGGAGTTCTGGAATTGCAACTGATCACCAGACTACAGGGATCACTTCCCCTGGAGGAAGTGACATCACAACTGACTGTTGTGTTGGGGCAGGAACGCGACCCTGCGGACCATCCCCTCTGCTTGAGAAAGTATTTTTTTTTAAAAAAACTTTCTGGCTGGGCAGCTTTGTAGAAACATAGGATGTCTATTTTTTAACTTTTTGGCTGTGCAGCTTTGTTGGTACACACACTCTGCGCTAGCTCTCCTTCTCTTTGCAGGATCATGCCAACGAAGCCACGACCAGCACACAAACCCCCCTCTGTGCCCAGCCCACTGTGCTCTGATTGGTGCGTGCCACCCAGGGCGGGAAAAATAAGCTGGAATGTTTTTCTGTTGCCTCCTCACCGATAGGGCCTCGGCAGAAGTGGGATCCAGCAGGTTCTCACAGGCTCCCGAGAGTAGGTTACTAACTATTTGTGTGTCCCGAGAGGGGGTTACTAATTGGTGATTTTGCCTCGTGATTTTTGCCTTAGTTACGCCCCTCCTCTCAGCAGTAGTGTGCAGAACTTGAAGCAGTCTAGCAGGAGATGCACCGGCGTGCGTGGCAGCCTGCGCCTGCGTGCATTCGTTTCCCGCCCAAGGACTGGCGCAGCAGCTGCGTCCTTGCCACAGCCCTCCCAGGAATGCCCCGCCCCCGGAATGCCCGGACATGCCCCCGGTGTGCCCCGCCCAGCCCCATTGGCACTACGCCACAGTTTGAATCCCACCACCATGGGAACCTGTTACTAAAATTTTTGGATCCCACCACTGGGCCTCGGCCTGAGTTTTTCAAAAAGGTGTACCTTCCTGCCAGTTTATTAAAAACCCAGGCTGAGAGGAGAGCGCACGCCAGGGCCAGGACAGAGTCGAGTTAGCCACGGAAGCAGTGGGGAGTCCTTGCCCAAACTGGGATTTTTAGGGTGAGTATCCTGGGATATTTTGACCGTGGGGATTCACCCAATGGGTGGTATTAATTGAATCTGAGATTCATACATTTCACGTTGCTTTTGTTGAGTTCCAAAGTGTTCAAGTTTAATGAGAACTTCAGGTGATGATTTTGCTGACCATCATAATTTAAAAGAATTCAGACAGGATCTCATTGGTGGAAAGGTTTTTGACTTGAAATGCCTGCTATTTTCTAGTAAAGATGAACTTGAAATTCCTTGCTTGCGTTAATTTTTGTAGCAGTGTTATAAAAGGTTTGTTTTGTTTGCTGAAGTCATATATAAGCTGAGAAGTTAAAAAGAATAATTTTGCTGCACCCTGCTTAAAGAATTCATTTTTCTTTTCTTCACATGATTGGTTTAGCTTTAAATAATTTGATGACCCTTCCAGTTTCTGAAAGAACCGAGGAGAGGTGGGGTGGGTTATATCATTAGCAAAATAGGCAATTCAGTCTTGTTACTATATGGCAAAATAGGCCATTCAGTCTTGTTACTATAGATTAATCTTAAAATGTTCAACTTCAATTAAAAAAGCAGTGATATCAAAGCAATATTAAATAACCACCCACTATCCTGTTTTGTTTTGCTTTGCTTTTGTTTTGTTTTTGCATGTTACATAAATACTGGCATAGAAGTGAGATCTGTACAGTTTTCCTCCCATGTAACATATGGGAGCTATTATCTATTATCACCCAGCTGATTGTCATTTGCTGAGCACAGTGCTCTTTGGGAACATAAGGAAGAGGTGCAGAGCATAGAGCATGGAGTCACTGAGCATACTTATGGGAAAGTAGTTGTGGATTTCCTGTATTGTCCTTGGGGTTGGTCTAGATGACCCTTGAGGTCCCTTCCAGCTCTATGTTTCTATGTCTCCTCTGGCTTCTGTGCTCAATCCTTCCTTGCTTCTGTGGGGCAGTAGGCCAGGGTGTTCAAAAGAAGCAGATAGGTGTTGGCCTGCTCAACCTTCTCCCCACTCCCCATTCCCAACATTCTTCTATCTTACGGGATCGGCTATCATAGATGGAGGCAGGCCGAATCCCCCGGAGCACCAGATGCTGAGGATAAGCACTACAGCAGTGGTTCTCAACCTTCCTAATGCCGCGACCCTTTAATACAGTTCCTCATGTTGTGGTGACCCCCAACCGTAAAAGTATTTGTGTCGTGGTTCTTAAGACCATCGGAGATATGTGTTCTCCGAAGGTCTTAGGTGACCCCTGTGAAAGGGTCGTTCGACCCCCAAAGGGGTCATGACCCACAGGATGAGAACCGCTGCGCTACAGGAAAGCCATCCTGTGGCAAGTTCCCTGGGGCACCTGGCTGGCTCTTTTTGGAAGCAGAATGTTGGACAAAACGGCTTTGTTTGGGCAAGGCAACCCTGACTCTGTGCTGCATCCCTCCCCTTGGAGAACGGGAGGGAAATAAGAGAAAGGAGGAAGCCATGTTGTTCCACTGATGATTACCTACCTGGTCTGCTGCAGTGGCGTAGGAGGTTAAGAGATCGTGTATCTAATCTGGAGGGACCGGGTTTGATTCCCAGCTCTGCCGCCTGAGAAATTCAGATTAGCCTGTACACTCCCACACACGCCAGCTGGGTGACCTTGGGCTACTCACAGCTTCTCGGAGCTCTCTCAGCCCCACCCACCTCACAGGGTGTTTGTTGTGAGGGGGGAAGGGCAAGGAGATTGTAAGCCCCTTTGAGTCTCCTGCAGGAGAGAAAGGGGGGGATATAAATCCAAAACTCTTCTTCTTCTTCTTCTTCTTCTTTCAAGGCACGAAAGAAAAGGGAATGGGTGAGAGACAGTGATCAAAAATTCCCTCCGAAAGAACCCACAGCTTCCCATAAAAATCTCGCTGCGCAGCACACTCGAACGCGCAACTGCTGCTGTCAACAAACACTGGGGCTGTATATCACATCCGTTAGCAACAGCACCCAGTAGACTGACACCTGCAATCGAAAGGCAGCAACAGGATTGACATTGACAGAGTCGGAGGAAATTGGTGCAGATATCACGCTAACTCAGTTACAGATACCAGCGGAAAGTAAAGGACGGAGCCTCGCTCCCGGCCCTCGTATCTGTGCCGCCGCTTCGTGGCGAGTGACTCATCTCGTTCCCCCTTTCGGCAAACCTTTCTGTGTTCGGCACGGAGACGTCGCCGCTTTGTCGACGTGTGCAAGTTTTTGCCAAGTCAATAAAGACAATTTGAATAGCATCAAGAGCTTTAAATTGTGTGCATTACTCACGGCTGTCCCAGCCTCGCCTGATGTCAAGCAGCTATTATGCAGCGCTGTTCAGTTCTTCCCCTCTCCCAGGTGAAGTAATTCTTCAGTGCTTTTTTTGAAGGACTATCACGGAGGGTCTCTGATCATCTGAAGACAACGCGTGGCCCGCCTGGTCACTCACAAAAAGCAGGACGGCAGGAAGAGAAGTGACTCTGAGGCCCTTCCGCACACGCAGAATAATGCGTTTTCAAACCACTTTCACAACTGTTTGCAAGTGGATTTTGCTATTCCGCACAGCTTCAAAGAGCATTGAAAGCAGATTGAAAGTGCATTATTCTGCATGTGCAGAAGGAGCCTTAGTGGACAAGCCTCAGTCCCCCTCAACTTTGTCCCTCAGCTGGCAGCAGAGGTGGGATCCAGCAGGTTCTCACAGGTTCCCGAGAGTAGGTTACTAATTATTTGTGTGTGCCGAGAGGGGGTTACTAATTGGTGATTTTGCCACGTGATTTTTGCCTCAGTTACACCCCTCCTCTCAGCAGTAGCACGCAGAACTTGAAGCAGTCTAGCAGGAGGTACACCGGCGTGCGTGGCAGCCTGCACCTGTGTGCATTCGTTTCCCGCCCAAGAACTGGCGCAGCGGCTGCATCCTTGCCACAGCCCCGACCAGGAATGCCTTGCCCCCGGAATGCCCAGCCACGCCCCTGTCGTGCCCTGCCCTGCCCCATTGGCGCTATGCTTGGGTCTTAAAGGCTCCAGATTTGGCGTTTGTCATTATTTTTGCCATAGTCTTCTATAGTTAGGTTTATGTTAAACCATGTGAATATAAGATATGCCCAAGTCTCTGTTTGAATCACCCGCTTTAAAAGCAGTGAACTCTAATCTGGACAACAGGGTGTGATTCGCCGCTCCTCCTCATGAAATGAAATGAAATTAAATTAAACTTTTAATGGCATATCGGTTATACAATAGAAGTATTAAATTAAGTTAATTTAAAATCTATTCGGTCGTACAGCGTATAAAAGCTAAAATATTAAGCCATTGAGTTAAAATTGTGTCCAATAAACATTTGGGAACGTTCGGTAATGACAGCACACAGAAATCTGGCGGTTGGTTCAAGAATGGCAGTTGAATTGCTGTCTAGCTGTCTAGGAACAGAGTTTTGCTGTGTCGCTGTCTAGGAACAGAGTTTTGGCAACATCACTCCTCCTGAAGCTGCAGGGTGACCTCGAGCCAGTTACATGTTCTCAGATCTCTCTGCCCACATGGAGGCAGGCAATGGCAAACTACCTCCAAAAGTCACTTGCCTTGAAAATCCAGTGGGGTTGTAATTAGGGGTGAGCACAAAACAAAATATTTGATAAAATTCGTAAGGGGGGGGGTACGCTTTAAAATTATTGGTAAAGCCAGAAAAAAAGCCAAAATACTAGTATTGGTGAGCCGAATATTTTCAGCTCCACTATAGCTTATGGGAAATGGGGGGAGTGTCTTTGGAGGAATATTTCTCAAGGTACCAAATTTGCAGTGTAGCCTGTAGAGGGATTCCTTAGAAGGCACCAAATTTGCAGTGTAGCTTCTGTCTGCAACCTGTGGCTCTCCAGATGTTCATGGACTACAAATCCCATCAGCCCCTACCAGCATGGCTGATTGGTAAAGTTTAGTTCAAGGGATTCAATTTTATGCCCCCCCTCCCACCAGGAGTGCCTCATTTCCCATCGGGAGCTTTGATCACTCATTATAGTAATGATCTGCACTCTGCAAACTGTCACACAACAGAAAGATAAAATGACTTGTTCACTCTGCAAACTGATAATAACATGACTCCCTCTAGGTGTAAGCTCCCTCTCTATCCAGCTTCTCCCCCCCCCCCCCCCCCGCCGCCGCCCCTTCTCTCTCCAGTGTGTTGGAAATGAAGAGCTGTGCGCTGTCTCCTGCCTCCATGACAGAGGGAGACTTAGTAGGGAGTCAGATAGCTAGTGGGGTCAAGACATTGGGCACCTTTTCTCTACTGCTGTGACACCATCCCTTTGATATGTAGATTACTACTCAGTGAACTTCTTTCCTTCCTGCTTCCTCTTCTATACACTCCACCATTTCTTGCAGACACACTTCTCCATCTTGCACCATCTCTGCCCATCCACCTAATTAGATTAGAATAGAGAACCCATCTCTTCTGGAGCAGCAGTGGCGTAGGAGGTTAAGAGCTCGTGTATCTAATCTGGAGGAACCGGGTTTGATTCCCAGCTCTGCCGCCTGAGCTGTGGAGGCTTATCTAGGGAATTCAGATTAGCCTGTGCACTCCCACACACGCCAGCTGAGTGACCTTGGGCTAGTCACAGCTTCTCGGAGCTCTCTCAGCCCCACCTACCTCACAGGGTGTTTGTTGTGAGGGGGGATGGGGAAGGAGATTGTGAGCCCCTTTGAGTCTCCTGCAGGAGAGAAAGAGGGAATATAAATCCAAACTCCTCCTCCTCCTCCTCCTCCTCTTCCTCCTCCTCCTCCTCCTCTTCTTCTTCTTCTTCTTCTTCTTCTTCTTCTTCTTCTTCTTCTTCTTCTTCTTCTTCTTCTTCTTCCTATCTAGAATGGAGTTCTTTAATTAAGACTCCTTATATCAGCTTGAAACTACAAACTGGTCCTACTGTCTTTTATTCTCTACACACAACACAAGGCTGGGTAAACTCTGCTGTGTTTTGCCTCTGTGCACTCTGCCGTAATGAAAAAAGGTATCTCTAACCAGAGAGAAATATCAACACACTGAAGGTTTTGACTTTCCAGCAGCTGGTGATGTAGCTTCCCTCTGAAGTCCCTTCTAATCCTACGGCCGCAGGCAAACACCAGGGTGCCCCCTCAGCCCCCAAACACGCAGGGGCACCACAAAGTGCTCTCTCCGTTTCTGAAGTTTATTCATCTCCGTCTCCCTGAAAACAAGCTTGGCTAAAGAGGCCCTTTTATGCACTCATTATCCCTTTACTGTAATAACCTCAAACAGAGAGAGACTTCAAAGTGCCGGACCAAGTTTGATTCTAATTTGCTACCAAATCAGCTGTGTAGTGAAGCCGGCGGAGAGGATGTGAAGATGCTGTCTGAAGAATTCTACCTGATAGACATCTGGTCAGACTAAGATGTCGCCTGCTGTGTTTTCTTTCTGGGTTCTTGAAAGGGAGAGCACCCTATTGCACTCCTTTTGCCCATATTGTAGTTCACAGTACGTGCAGCATAATAATATGCCTAGCACAGTGGTGGCGAACCTTTGGCACTCCAGATATTATGGACTACAATTCCCATCAGCCCCTGCCAGCATGGCCAATTGGCCATGCTGGCAGGGGCTGATGGGAATTGTAATCCATAACATCTGGAGTGCCAAAGGTTTGCCACCACGGGCCTAGCATATTTCCCTCGGCTCTACTTCTGCAGTTTGGCCTGGTGACAATCTGCCAGCCAGCAGGTCGTGTTAAACTCTTTGGTCACAGGTCTCTGTGGAAAGTCCGCTCTTGTGAGCAGCAGGCCTCCGCTGTGTCCCTCCGCTAATCAGAGCCATCATTAAGGGATCCAGATTGGAAGGCGGAGATGCCGGCCCCATTCAGAGTTGTAAGCATGAGGTAAATTCTTTGCAAATGAGGCACATTCTACCACAGCTGAAATCAGGCATTTCCCCCAGGCTCTGCCATGACAACTTCCCTTATGTCAACAGGGGTTTCTACAGGTTCTACCCCACATATGGGCAAAAATCAGCAACGTTCTTTCTTTGTTGTGGCTGTCATGGGATCACCTTCCTGAAGAGGTCAGAAAATCTCCCACACTCCTGACTTTCCATAGATTATGCTTAATTATTCAAGAGGGATTTTCTATGCAGGCAATAGGGGAGCATTATACAAAATCGTTCACAAAGTTAGTCTGGACAAATTATGTTATAGTCTGCACTGCTCTGTGTAGCTTATTGTAAATAGGTTCCTATTGTGTAATTTCTGTACCGCTTAATGTGTCAGATAAATACTTCCGCTTCATGCGTGGGGCAACTTCCTTGTACATCAGAACAAGGACATTTGCCATGCCGGAGTTCAGTCGCCAGTGCCCAATGGGGGCTCCTGTGGAATTGGACTGAGTTTGTGATTTTTTTCTATCCGTGGTGCCCTTTTGTTGTTATGAGTTTCAGTTTCGGCTGTCACCTGGAAAAAAGATATAGAACAGTTTGGAAGATGCATTTTCAGGGAACCCTAGTGCGAAGAACAAACTGGGCACTGTTCATTTAAGTAATTTTTGACTCCTGCAGATTTTCATCAAGACCCTTATAAATTTTGGACCTGGGCTTTATTTACCTGTCGTTTATTCACCTGGCCTGGTCAGACAGCAAGACAAGGACCGAGGCAGATTCAAGTTCAACATCCTCCCTTGCCGCCATGTTGCTTCCTAGGTGAGTCACCCTCATCTTCCTCACGTGGTTGTTGTCAGTGGAAGAGGAGACGTGCTGATGTGTGTTTAACGTGATCTGATCAGAGGCGGGCCAGAATAAAAACCAAATTAAATGATAATATGCAGTTACATCCACTGTTGTGTTTGCAAGAATATTGTCCGGGCTCGGCTGCAGCGCCCGGACTTACCCCACTGAGTCCCGCACGAGCTGGCACTGCGGGAGATGGGAAGGCGGCAGAGGAGCCTCTTGCAGGAAGGGTGAAGGCCTTAGAGGCCCCAGAAGCCTTGTTCAAAGGGGAAGGCAGGGAAGAGAGGAGGCTCAGGCCCAGCAAGCCAACAGCTGAGGCAGCTGTAGAAGATGGGCTGAAGAAGCAGCTCAGACCAGGCAGGGCCCGACCGCCCACAGCTGAGGCGGCTGTAGAAGATGGGCTGGAGAAGCAGCTGGGACAAGGGAGAGGAATGAGAGGGCAGAAGGTATATAAGGACGTGGGAAAGGGCAAGCCTGGAGCTGCCGCAGCAGCAGGTAATGTGGGTGGTGGTGTGAAGAGACAAGGGAAAGGGACAGCTCGATGGTGGGAAGTGAGAAGGAGGGAGGAGAACCCTAAAGCCCAGACCTCCTTTGAGAACCTAGACCCCGGTTCAAGCTGGCCCCCACCCTATGCAGTAACAGAGTGGGAGTCGTTCACACAAGCTGTAAACACCTCTCCCCGTGAGGCCACAGGGGAGAGACAAGGCCCTGGAAACTCCTCTCCCTGTGAAGCAACAAGGGAGAGAGAGAGGGAGGGTGTGAACTCTCAAGCCAGACAGGGGACGGGAGGCAAGGAGACCTACTAGGAGGAGGGTGGTGTGTGCGAGGGCTGCCCGTACACCCAGTGCTTTGTGGGTGTGGTGGTTTCTTGGCCCTTGGGCCAATTGGGAAAGTCATCGTCTGGGGAGACCAACCCCCAGGTTAGGGAGGAGGGAAGGACACACCGCCCAAAGGGCCCAGGCGAGGGTGGGGGACGCCACAAATATTTCCTTATTTCCCCCTCTTTTGTATTGCTCTTTTCCACCCCAAATCATGCCATTCCTTACAATGCTGGGAAACCTTTAGTCAGAGATTGGGACGTGAGAGTCAGCCATTGATCTCCAGGGGGACAACTTTCATGCGGGGTCCCAGTTTCCAGGTGTTAAGCAAAGGAACTGTACCCTTTTAAAAGAAGGATATGCAGTTATATCCTGTTTCGAATAATATTCCTTCTTCAGGGAAAGTCATCAAAGTCAAGCTGTATATTCATCTCTTTCATAACAATGGATCTTTACAAGAAAATCTTCATAAGCAAATGTCATTCAGAGTGTGCATCCACCGTCTCGCGGTTTCGTCAGGGATGCTGTAATCCTAAGTATAATACCATACTGTGGTTTGGAAATAATAAATAGTTCAGGAATATAAACAGAAATAAAAGAAAATAAGCATGCATACTGTGTGTATTTCATAGGTCACAGGCCCTTTGCTTTTCTACTAGCTACCATATATATTCGTGTATAAGTTGACCCGAATATAAGTCAAGGCACCTAATTTTACCACAAAAAAACTGGGAAAACTTATTGACTTGAGTATAAGTCTAGGGTGGGAAATGCAGCAGTTACTGGTAAATTTCAAAAATAAAAATAGATACGGTTGGACGCTATTTGGGGGTCTCTGCCACTGACCCCCCCCCCATCTCACCAATCCCAAGGTCTCTGCCACTGACCTTTCCATCCCGCAGCTTGTCCAGCTCACCCAGATCGACTGGCTATCACCCGCCGAGAAACAGGGGCCGGCCACCACCAAGAAGAAGGCAGAGGCAGAGAAAGTGGCTGAAAGGGGGAAGGCAGAGAAGGAGACAGAGGAGAGCGAAGCAGACAAGGAGGCTGAGAAAGTGGCTGAAAGGGGGAGGCAGAGAAGAAGGCAGAGGAGAGCGAAGCAGAGGCAGAGAAAGCAGCTGAAAGGGGGAAGGCAGAGAAGGCAGGAGAGAGCGAAGACGGGAGAGGGGGAACGCCACACAGGAATTAAGTGGGACCCTCACTCGCATGTAAGTCGAGGGGGGGGCTTTTTCAGCACAAAAAATGTGCTGAAAAAGTAGACTGATATGCGAGTATATAGGTACTTCACTGTACTTTCCCTTTGTATTTGGTAACTTCCAGGGGGTGGCTCGCTATCTCTCAGGGTTACAGCTGATATCCAGGCAGCAAAGATTAGCTCACCTGGAGAAAATGCCACCTTGGGATGGTGGACTCTATGGCATTGTTTCCCACGGAAGCCCCTCCCTCCCCAAACCCCACCTTCCAGTGTGGTGAACTCTAATCTGCAGAACTGGGTTGAATTCCCCACTCTTCCACATGAGCAGTGCACTCTTGTCTAGGGAGCTTTATTTGGACCTGCATATGTAGCCTGCTGGATGACCTAAAGGGCCAGTCACAGTTCTCTCAGAACTCCCACAGCCCCACCTGCCTCACAAGGTGTCTAATGTGGGGAGAGGAAAGGAAAGGAGTTTTTAAGCCCCTTTGAGTTTCCTTACAGGAGAGAAAGGTGGGGTATAAATCCAAATTCCTCCTCCTCCTCCTCCTTCTCCTCCTCCTCTTCTTCTTCTCCTTCTCCTCCTTCTCCTCCTTTTCCTCCTTTTCCTCCTCCTCCTCCTCCTCCTCCTCCTCCTCCTCCTCCTCCCACAACTCTTCAGGAATTTGTGAAACTTGAGTTGGCGGTCCTACTGTATTCAGATGTCACCTGCATGGCCAAGAAAGTAATTCGGCTCCTGCAAAGCACTTCTAAGCTGAAGCTGCAGTGTCTTCCCAAGCCAACAGAACAGAGAAAGGGCTTAGGGTTGCCAGCTTTGGGTTGGGAAATACCTGGAGATTTTGGAGGTGGAATCTGGAGGGCATTTTGGGAGGGACTCCAGTAGTGTATAATGCCGAAGAATCCACCCTCCAAAGCAGCTGCAAATAGGAACTCGGTTGTTAATAGCAGGAGATCTCCAAGTTCCAGGTGGAAGTTTCCAACCCTACATATGAAACCTCCTAATTCACTGTACGGTGGTCATGAGGATAGATGACTTTAGAGGGGGAATTAGACAGATTCTTGGAATGGCCGGTGTGTCCATCAATCATTTCTAACAGTGGTGTTGCAAGGGAACTGCCACATTCAGAATCAGGGAGACTATGGATGCCAACACCAGCCGCAACCCCAAGGGAAGGCCTTGCGCCCTGGATATTAACCCTCCAGGCAGTGGTGGGATCCAAAAATTTTAGTAACAGGTTCCCATGGTGGTGGGATTCAAACTGTGGCGTAGCGCCAATGGGGCTGGGCGGGGCGCCGCACGGCACGGGAGACATGGCTGGAGGCATTCTGGGAAGGCGAAAGGGAACATGCCCATTCCTGGGCGGGGCTGTGGCATGGACGCCTTGGCAAATGCGCCGTCCTTAGGCCCGGGAAATGAATCTGCCTGCAGGGCGCAGGCCGCCACGCACGCTGGTGCACCTCCTGCTAGACTGCTTCAAGTTCTGCGCGCTACTGCTGAGAGGAGGGGCGTAACTACGGCCAAAATCATGTGGCAAAATCACCAATGAGTAACCCCCTCTCGGCACACACAAATAATTAGTAACCTACTCTCGGGAACCTGTGAGAACCTGCTGGATCCCACCTCTTCCTCCAGGGCAACTGTTTGGCCGAAGTGTGAAGCAGAACAGTGGACTTAGATGGACCACTGGTCTGATCCAACAAGGCTCTTCTTGTGCCACCCCATTCTCTGCTGTAGAATTACAGGCATTAGCCCTCCTGCCCGCGTGCAGAGCTTTAAATCTCAACCAAAAAGCTTGTTGGGTGAAATGAAGGAAAATACGCTTTTATTTCTGAAATCCAGAGCGGTTGATCAGGCTACCGATCTGCCCTTCACCGCCGTGGGAACATTCAAGTGCTCACTTATTAGAAATCCCTTTTTCAGCTAGAGGCGGTGGTTGCTTCCCAAACAAGCGGTCAGAGGGGGTCTGGCCCCCCTCTCTTTCCCTCCCTTCCGTTCTCTTTATTCGGAGGTTTGTTTTGAATCAAATCCACATGGCCCTGAAAATCCTGGCTTCCACTTGCACGTGGCATGGAAGAACACACTCTGGAATTTCATTTCCTTCTGACTGATCAAAAAGAAACAGGGAAGGAGGGGTGGAAATGGCCGAGAAAGGCAGGTAGCAAAGCAGAGAGCCGAGAAGCAACTAGATTACACCGTTTTTTTTACAAAAAAAAAGAAGTGGAAGTCCAGGTGCGGTATGTTGAGCGGGGCTACTGTGTGCAAGTCAAGCAGATGTCTTTATATAAAGTGTGTACTGCCTGCCCCGCCATCCCTTTGTATGATGCCGCGCCAAGGGCTAGAATGAGAAACAATATAAATTAATATCCATTGGAATGACAGCTGTTTGTGTCTCACATTGCCGGGGACACGTGCCTTCGAACTCAAAGTGATTAGCAGCGGAGTGGGATATCTGGGATATTAATTTCAGAAACTCAACCGCTCTTCCTTTTATTATTTTTCTCCTGGCAAAGTGGTGGTATTCTCAGCATCCCCCTCCCGCCCCCCAGACATATCTTATTTGCAAACTCTTTAAAGAGGCTTACGGCTGATTTTTTTCAGATGGGAACCTGAGCTTTCATGCAATCAGCACCTTTGAAAATAATCTTGTTTTTGCCTTATGTCTATTGCGGTGATATCAGGAAGTAGGGAAAGGAGATTTCAAGAGATTTTTCTTTGATCCTGGCCCACTGTACAAGGTGGTATTGGCATCATATGTAAGTTATCTAAGGCCCCTTCCGCACACGCAAAATAATGCATTTTCAAACCACTTTCACAACTGTTTGCAAGTGGATTTTGCAATTCCGCACAGCTACAAAGAGCACTGAAAGCAGTTTGAAAGTGCTTTATTCTGCATGTGCGGAAGGAGCCTAGATAGATCTGATTAGAGAAGAACTTTTACCTTATTAAGACATGATGCATGTCCTGCAGCGATCATCCAGCGGAAATATAAAGGCACGCCATATTTTGAGTGCCATTGTTCATGCAGTGATGGTTCATTAGAGACATTTGAACTTTTTTTTTTTAACTTTAAGAAATGTGAGCATATTAGGAGGAACTTTATAAACCCTATATTAACTTGTTTCCCAGGAAGGGACAGGAAAAATATGATGATAATTATGGTCTCTGAAAGAAATGTTGAGATCGCTACTAAAATAACAAAATTTGCCTGGGCAGTAAGTAAAATCAAGAATGTAATTGATAACTGATAGTGAACTTAGTATATTAGCCTCTTGCGACTGGCGTTGTTTACAACTGTTTCATTCTATTTTTAAAGTTTATACCGATAAATATGGTTTTTAAATAGCATCTGATTGGTATGGTTTTCATCCTAATTTTAAATTTTAAGTGTGTTTTTGTAGTTTTAAAATGTAATATCTTGGCATGTAAACCCTTCTGATATCAACTTGGTCAAAGACTGTCAACTAATACTGACTGAAGTGTTGTGGGATTTCCGGGCTCTGAAGATGCCAGCCGCAGATGCAGGCGAAACATCAGGAGAAAATGCTACTGGAACACAGCCATACAACCCAGAAAACCCACAACACTCCAGTGATTCTGGCCGTGAAAGCCTTTGCCAATACTGACTATATCTATTGCTGTGATACAAGGAAGTAGGGAAGGGAGATTTCAAATGTTCGAAACAAAGGGTGAACAAGATCGAATTAGCTGTTCCTTCTTCACGCACAACCGTGTGTCTATGCAAAAAACAACAACAAGACCATTAGACCTATAGCCATAAAGAGATGTTTAATTTTGTTTTGTTCCTTAATTGTCTGTCTTCCCCGCACCCCAGTGAAGCAATAAGGCACTTGTCAAATGAGTGTCCAATTAGTAGATGGAATGAGTTACAGTAATATGACGGCGGATTCCATTCCAATTCCTTAGCAACTGTAATTGCAGAGACAGATTGCATGTTTCTTCTGCCCTGAGAAGAAGTTGAATTACACCGAGTAATGTTTTTTTAATGAAAATACTAATGGGTTGAACAGTAAAATCCAACTGGTCAATGACCCAGCAATAGCTTCGGTGTGGGCAGCCAATGACCGTTCGCCCATTCCATGCTCCGAAAATTCCCTTTTTTTATTAGAACTATTGTAACGCACAAAGATCAGCCTTCAGGATGTGGAAATCAATATGGAAGGGCGAAAGGGAGTCATGTAGTTGAAGCAACTGCTCAAAGATAAGGCCATCCAATCACCAAACAGTCACAGATCATATAATCCTGACCTCCGATGCCATAACCAAAGAGCAAATGAAATGTAGGCGCAGTTTGAGTAAAATCGGTCCAGTACCGTGAGCCACACAAACATTTTTTAGGTTTAGAGCTGGCTTGTGGCCGTTCCCATCCTAAGGCCATAATGGTTAGAGGCAGAACCAAATGCAGTATAGAACAGTACAGAATGTGTAGTACTAACTGTGTAGTAGCACAGTACTAACTGTGTAGTAGCACAGTACTAACTGGGTAGTAACTAAGGGGAATTGTTTTGAAAAATTAAATCACGTATCAATGTCTCCTTGCATTTGGCGATCAAGGGTGTGTTCATTTGTAACAGAATCTCTTTACCCCATCTGACTTATGCTGTGAGGAGATCCACTCAGAACCACCAGCAGTGTGGTGAAAGAGGATACTAGTGGCTTAGGGCCTTTCCCCACTTACCTTAAGTCCCGCGCTACTCTCCTCAAGTAGCGCGGGGTCCCCCGGCACTCCCCACGCCAGGGGCGGCGACAGTGCAGCCGCCCTGCCGCTGTCGCGCCCCCTCAGCGCGCGGCATCCCTGGTGCTCTTGTAAACGGCACCTTTTGATGACCCCACGCAGAGTGCAGGGTCGTGGGGACGCCGGGCGTGCACCAGGGATGCCGCGCGCTGAGAGCAGCACGCGGCATAGGGGGATCGTGGTGAGTGGGGAAACATCCTTAAATTCGGTATTCCATCAGATCCCAGTTGACGACTGGCATTAGGCACTTTTGGCTGGAGGAGTACTGTTCATACACTGGTACTGCTCTGTAATAATCTATTGCCACTTGTGTGTCACATCAAGTCACAGCTAATTTATGATAATCGTATAAGATTTTCAAGGCAAGATATGTTAAGAGGTTGTTTGCCATTGCCTGCCTCTGCGTGGGCTGAAAAAGTCTTGAGAGAGCTGTGACTGTCCCAAGCTCGCCCAGCAGGCTTCATGTGGAAGAGTGGGGAATCAAATTCGCTTCTCCAGATTGGAGTCCACTGCTTTTAACCACTACACCATGTTGGCTATTACCACTTAGTTATTTCATACCATGGTGGCGAACCTTTGGCACTCCAGATGTTATGGACTACAATTCCCATCAGCCCCTGTCAGCATGGCCAATTGGCCTTGCTGGCAGGGGCTGATGGGAATTGTAGTCCATAACATCTGGAGTGCCAAAGGTTCGCCACCACAGAACATTTAGAGCAGTATAGCATGTGTGTGAAGAAAATGGCAAAGGAGCAAGCTTAACAAGTCCCCTCATAAACTGTCACAACCATGTCCCCGAGAGGCAGTTCAGGCGTGACAATAAAGTGCAGTAGACAATAGAGAAAGGAAATTCCCACATGTGGTAACTATGTCACCAATGTTCATGGTTCTGCATCCACAAAAGCGACTCGGAGAATATTCGCCATGTAGAAATAGCCTGAACAAAGCCCCTTGTAGCACGCCCGGAAAGTGAAAGCCAGCGCCCTGAGGTACATTCATCCGTCCCCCTGCCGTCTCGGCGCCTTAAGGTAACCAGGTCTGTGAGAAATCAACGTGCCACCCCAGCGTCTTGAGAGATGAGTGTGAACACCATGAACAACAGTTAAGTCACACTCTGTGCAGCCCTTGGGGTTCTCTGAGGAAGGGAGGAGACAGAAAGAGAGAGATTTTTGTATTAAATAAACGTGCCTGCATATGTACGTGTATCAAATGCCCGCGCAAAATGGTTCGCCAACGTCTGCCGTTCACCGAGGATAACAGAAGGGAACTCTACAATTCTGCAGGAGAGATCTATTTTGAAATATCTTGTCTCAGCAGGAAATCTTGACAGGCACAGGTATGTTTTCCTGGTAGATGAGGATTTTCGTCTATTTTCCTGGGTGCTCCCTTCCCCAATATAGCCTGGACAATTTTCCTCGTTTTTTTCTTTCTTGCTGTCTTTTTCAAAGCTGTAAATTCAGCGATAAAGCCATAAGGCTGTCACAGGAGGGCGGTTTTCCTTCCAAATTTGGCAGTCATCGCAAACCCAGAAACGCAGCCTCTCGATACTAATTTCTATTGGTCCCCAACTGGCATACTGCAAAGCTTGGGCAGCCTCCCAGACGGACGGCAGGAGTAATAGGTTGTGAATCCAAAGCCTTCCCTGAATGTTTCCCCTGCTAAAGGAACTCCACAGATTGCAGGACCGGTTCTCACTCAAAATGGGAAGTCTCGCATTTGACGAGAAAGGATTGTGCGAGGGGGTGATGGGAGAGAATGCCCCAGTTTATGCTTCCAGCATTTCATATGTGATGACTCATTTGTATGTTCACATAACCACCAGGTAGTTTAGCAGGCATCTCTTTCTTTATGAGATTTCCAACAAACTTTCCTTTGGCTTTGTTGGACTTCAGATTCCTTTGTCACCCTTTCTCCATGTTGTAGTTTCTGGTATAAGGCAGTAATTCTCAAAGGTTTTGAAGTGGAATCCTCTTCTAAACCTACCGTACCGGGGTCCACTTCTAAATTTTTCATACTTTTCAGGACCCAGTTGCAAAGTAATTCCACTCTATGTTCTTCATTGCCGACATACAACATAGGCGGATTCCGCATGGGTCAAAAACAGCAGTGTGAAAATGGTGTAAAATGGTTTAAAATGGTATAAAAGGGTTTACACCATTTTCACCCCACTGTTTTTGGCCCATGCTAAATCCGCCATAGTAATTAGTTTTATATTCTGTTTTTTTTAATGTTTAGTGGTTCTAAACATATATCACAGCGCTCCCCATCGTGGTGGCCATAGTATCGTGATGCCCTTCAAAGCTTTCCTGGTGCCTGCCAAGTGTTTTTAATAAGTGGGCCAGACCAGGTAAGGCTAAAAAATATGTTCCATTTTACAAAGCATCCTGAAGCAGAGCTTCCAGTTATACACGACTTCCCTCCTTGACATTTAGTGACTGGCTCCACCTGTTGTAGCAGCCATTTTGTAGTTGACTCCACTTCCTGTGAGACCCAGATTCTGATATAACAAAGGAAGGAAATGGGGCAAAGGGAGCCGAAGGGGAAAGACAAAAGCTGTTTCCGCATGGGCAGAAAACAGCACCCTAGGGACAGTAAAAACACCGTCCCCGGGGTGCTGTTCGCACAGCTGGCGCTGCTGCATCACAGCAGCGCCATGCTCGCCTCCCTGAAGTGGCACAAAAACGCTTCTTTCAAAAACGCTTCTTTCATTGAGCGAGTTTTTTTAAAAGCAGCGTCTTCCACCCGCTGCCATGCAAACAGCAGCGGATAGAAGGTAGTATTTTCCCCACGCTGCTTCCCCCCCCCCTTACCTCCTCTCGGCTGCCGTCCCTATAGAGAAGTCAGGGGACACACCTCCTGGCCTCCATCCCTACAGGTGTCACCATGGCTACAAAATCCCTACTCTGCTACAGAAGCTTACTGGCCACTTTCAACCTAACCTATTTCACAGGATTATTGAGAGGATAAAATGGAGTAGGGAGAATAATGTAAATTTCCTGAGGTCTCCTTAGGGGAGAAAAGTAGAGTATAAATGAAGTAAATAAATAAACAAACTTGCTTGTGACCACCAATACAACCTACACCTTGCTTAGGGCTAACACCACTGTGCTATCCTTTGTGGACATTCGGTAGTGGACAAGATCATAGTTCCACCTTTAGATAAAGAAAGGGTTAAGAGGAGGCAAGGTGTTATTTTGACCATCTGGTATTTTTCTGCCGGATCATGCCATCCGCTTCATAAGATCTCCCAATGTGTGCTTGTGTGGAGGGGGATACAATTTACTGTTAGAATGTCTCCCTGGTGGCATGATGATGCCACTTCCTGGTCGCACCGGAAGTGATGTCATTGCACCTGGATGCCAATTCCATCCCCCCCCCCGGCTGACTCTCTGATCAGTTGCCAGGTTGCTACCCTGTTCTAACTGTAGCCGCAGGAGGGGAGAGTGAACAAGCTACACTGAGTGATTTCTGATGCACTCCCGTCGCCAACGAAGGATCTGAGCCAGGTGGACCCTAAGACAGTGATAGAGTTGCTGAATCTTGGCTTGCTTACAACCACCAGTGGGTCAAGAGGGCAGTGGCCCACTTGGAAATTTTCCTGTCAGTTAAATGGACAGTGTCTCCCCCTTCCCACTCATCAGTAACTTTTTCCTCTCAGCCCCCCCTCATCTCTTTGTCTTTCCCCTTCAGCTCCCTTTGCCCCGTTTCCTTCCTTTGTTATACCACTATCTCCTCCAAACCTCCCATTTCCCCAGTTCTCTGGTACTTTGTCTTCCCTGATACTCAGGGACGCTTTTGGTAACAATCCATCTGACTATCTGTTTCTTTGTTTTGGCAGCCGCGGTCACTGTGTTGCTCCCGTTATTCACCCCCGACACAACCTTGGGCTCCCCTCTCACACCTTGGTCCCTTCCCAGCTGCCGCTGATATCTACGCTCCCAACTTCCCAAACTCTCCCCAACTGCAGTTTTCAGGGATGATGAGGCAATTACTATGCATTCTTTGAATAGAATGGTTTAAAAAAACAAAGAGGGGGAAAAAATGTTTTTACAGCTACTCCCCAGTCAGCTCCGCTTTGACTATTGTGAAGCAGAAAAACCCTAAGAAATAGCAGCTGTAAAATATAAAGTGTTTTATTCATTCCTCTCACAATGTGGCAAAGGATACTAAATACAGCTTTTCATTTGTTTTAGTAAAAGCTGCCATTCTGCAATCGCTATAATGGTAATGATCCTTTATACTCACAATCGAACACACGCACACACACAAACTTCGAATATTATCCCAACTTTGCCTGGTGAATTATGGATGACTGAATCTGGCTGATACCATGCTTTGAAAAACTGGCAGGACATCTGAGTGTATTACATTTCCACTGGATATATTTTAAGAGATGTAGCACACAAAAAATGAAACTTCTGTATGCGTGCCTGATATTAACGCTCAGAGGAGGAGGAGGAGGAGGAGGAGGAGGAGGAGGAGGAGGAGAAGAAGAAGAAGAAGAAGAAGAAGAAGAAGAAGAAGAAGAAGAAGAAGAAGAAGAGGGGGAGGGGGAGGGGGAGGAGTTTGGATTTATATCCCCCCTTTCTCTCCTGCAAGAGACTCAAAGGGGCTTACAATCTCCTTGCCCTTCCCCCCCTCACAACAAACACCCTGTGAGGTAGGTGGGGCTGAGAGAGCTCCAAGAAGCTGCAACTAGCCCAAGGTCACCTAGCTGGCGTGTGTGGGAGTGCACAGGCTAATCTGAATTCCCCAGAGAAGCCTCCACAGCTCAGGCGGCAGAGCTGGGAATCAAACCCGGTTCCTCCAGATTAGATACACGAGCTCTGAACCCCCTACGCCACTGCTGCTCTTTGAGGAACCATCTTTGAGGCTGATGGACGGTCTTGATGGCCCATTAGGAAGAAAATGGCATAATTCTAAAGTAGGGGACCTATGTTTCTCCAGATAGTTCTCCCATCAGTCTTTCAGCATGGCAATTTGGCCATGCTGACAGAGGCTGATGGGAATTGTAGTTCCTGAACATCTGGAGAGCCAGAGGTTCTCACCCTGTTCTAAGGCAGGGTAGGGAACCTGCGGCTCTCCAGATGTTCAGGAACTACAATTCCCATCAGCCCTTTCAGCATGGCAGTTGGCCATGCCCGACTGATAGGGTATGGTTCCTAGGCTATCTGGAAAATACCCTAATTCTAAGGGATGATTTAAATATCTTTGGCCATTGCACTGAAGCGACTGGGACGCATTTCCCTTTTGGTGGTGGGCCCCACGCAGTGGCTGTGATGTTTGAAAGTGGTTCCACGTGTGGATTGCCCTCATCACGTGGAGGTTCTCCACACCACGGCCACCCATTGCAGTAGTATCAGCACGGCGTGGCTGCTAGGTTATTTATTTATTTCATCAATCTCAGAGTCAGAAGGGCCTGAGGTCATCTATTCCAACCCTCTGCTGCCACAGGAGCTACATCTATGATATCCCCAACAAGTAAATATCCAGCTGATACTTAAA
Source organism: Sphaerodactylus townsendi (assembly GCF_021028975.2). NCBI lineage: Eukaryota > Metazoa > Chordata > Lepidosauria > Squamata > Sphaerodactylidae > Sphaerodactylus > Sphaerodactylus townsendi. The sequence goes on along the minus strand of NC_059426.1, from coordinate 17,356,025 downwards.
ACCATCAACACCGAAGCCTCTGCCATCTCGCAAGATAGACTGCTCCGGTGCGGTAATCATAGAATCGTAGAGTTAGAAGAGACCCCAAGGGCCATCACGTTTAATCCCCTGCAATGCAGGAACACATAATCAAAGCACTCCTGACAGATGGCCATCCAGCCTCTCTTTAAAAAGCCTCCATAAGAACATGAGAACGAGCCAGCTGGATCAGACCAGAGTCCATCTAGTCCAGCTCTCTGCTACTCGCAGTGGCCCACCAGGTGCCTTTGGGAGCTCACCTGCAGGATGTGAAAGCAATGGCCTTAAGAACATAAGAACGAGCCTGCTGGGTCAGACCAGAGTCCATCTAGTCCAGCTCTCTGCTACTCGCAGTGGCCCACCAGGTGCCTTTGGGAGCTCACCTGCAGGATGTGAAAGCAATGGCCTTAAGAACATAAGAACGAGCCTGCTGGGTCAGACCAGAGTCCATCTAGTCCAGCTCTCTGCTACTTTCGCAGGTGGCCTGGAGGTGCCTTTGGGAGCTCACCTGCAGGATGTGAAAGCAGTGGCCTTAGAACATAAGAACGAAGCCTGCTGGGTCAGACCAGAGTCCCATCTAGTCCAGCTCTCTGCTACTGCGCGGTGGCCCACCAGGGTGCCCTTTGGGAGCTCACCTGCAGGAGGTGAAAGCAATGGCCTTGGGAACATAAGAACGAGCCAGCTGGGTCAGACCCAGTCCATCTAGTCCAGCTCTCTGCTACTCGCAGTGGCCCACCAGGTGCCTTGGGGAGCTCACGTGCAGGATGTGAAAGCAATGGCCTTCTGCTGCTGCTGCTCCTGAGGACCTGGTCTGCTAAGGCATTTGCAATCTGAGATCAAGGAGGATCAAGATTGGTAGCCATAGATCGACTTCTCCTCCATAAATCTGTCCAAGCCCCTTTTAAAGCTATCCAGGTGAGTGGCCGTCACCACCTCCTGTGGCAGCATATTCCAAACACCAATCACACGTTGCGTGAAGAAGTGTTTCCTTGTATTAGTCCTAATTCTTCCCCCCAGCATTTTCAATGAATGCCCCCTGGTTCTAGTATTGTGAGAAAGAGGGAAAAAATTCTCTCTCTCAACATTTTCTACCCCATGCATAATTTTATAGACTTCAATCATATCCCCCCTCAGTCGTCTCCTCTCCAAACTAAAGAGTCCCAAACGCTGTAGCCTCTCCTCATAGGGAAGGTGCTCCAGTCCCTCAATCATCCTTGTTGCCCTTCTCTGCACTTTTTCTATCTCCTCAATATCCTTTTTGAGATGCGGCGACCAGAACTGGACACAGTACTCCAAGTGCGGTCGCACTTGGACACAGTACTGGACACAGTACTCCAAGTGCGGCTTTATATAAGGGCGTGACAATCTTGGCAGTTTTATGATCAATTCCTTTCCTAACTATCCCCAGCATAGAGTTTGCCTTTTTCACAGCTGCCATGCATTAAGTTGACATTCCCATGGAACTCCAAAGAAGGAGACTCCACCACACTCTGAGGTAGTGCATTCCACTGTTGAACAGAAGTTTTTCCTGATGTTTAGGTGGCATCTCTTTTCCTTCTCATTGAACCCATCACTCCTGGTCCTAGTCTCTGGAGCAGCAGAAGACAAGCTTGCTCCCTCACCAACTTGACATCCCTTCAAACATCTAAACATGGCTATCATGTCACCTCTTAACCTTCTCTTCACCAAACTGAACATATCCAGCTCCCTAAGTCTCTCCTCGTAGGGCATGGATTCCAGACTAGGATCTGGGAGACCCACATTCAAATGCCTTCTCTGCCGCAGAAGCTAGCTGAGAGACCATGGTCCAGTTACACATTCTATCAGCCAAACATACCTCCAAAGATTGTTGTGAGGATAAAATAGAGGAGAGGAGAATGATGTAAGCAGCTTTTCTGCCCTGACCTGGTGGAACACTCTGTCCAACGAGATCCTGGTCCTGCGCAGAGGCATAGTTCCAAGGGGGCGGGGTGGTGTTGGTGCGCAACACACCAGGCGCATGCCCCTGTGGGGGTGTGGCAAAGGTGTTCCAGAGGCGTGCCGGGGGTGGAGGATGCACTGGTGCACCAGATGCTTTCCCCCCTTGCCACGCCTCTGGTCCTGCGGGACTTATCACAGTTCCACAGGGCCTGCAAGATGGAGCTGTTCCACCTGGCTTTTGGTTGAAGGCAGCGACAGCATCCCATCCATCTGGCCTCCCTCCCCTCCCCTTTCCTTCCCCTTTCACTTCCTTTCTCTCTCTTTCCAAATTTTTTTCACTTTATGAGGATATTGTAGTAGATTCCAATCCAAATTCGGAATTTTTGGCACCAGAGTTTTAATAATTTGACGATTGGTTTTTAGCGTTGATAACTCGCCGAAATTGTAATGGTACTATCTATGCTGTAAGCCACCCTGAGCCTGAAAGGGGAAGGGAGGTCTGGAAGTCCAATTAATAAATTAGATAGATAGATGGATGGATGGATGGATGGATGGATGGATGGATGGATGGATGGATGGATGGATGGATGGATGGATGGATGGATGGATGGATGGACGGATGGACGGACGGACGGACGGACGGACGGACGGACGGACGGACGGACGGACGGACGGACGGACGGACGGATGGATAGTTGGATGGATGGATGGATGGATGGATGGATGGATGGATGGATGGATGGATGGATGGATGGATGGATGGATGGATGGATGGATGGATGGATGGATAGATGGATAGATGGATAGATGGATAGATGGATAGATGGATAGATGGATAGATGGATAGATGGATAGATGGATGGATAGATGGATGGATGGATGGATGGATGGATAGATGGATGGATGGATAGATGGATAGATGGATAGATAGATGGATAGATGGATAGATGGATAGATAGATGGATAGATGGATAGATGGATGGATAGATGGATAGATGGATAGATGGATAGATGGATAGATGGATAGATGGATGGATAGATGGATAGAATCGGATAGACGGAGTGACAGGACGGACAGGACAGACGGATATGGATAGGATAGATGGATAGATAGATGGATAAGATGATAGATGGACGGATAGACGGATAGATGGATGGAAGATAGATGGATAGATGGATGGACAGGATGGGTGGGTGGACAGATGGGTGGAGTAGGACAGACAAGGTAGGTAGGATGGACAGATGGACAGGTGAGATGGATGGAGGCAGAGAGACAGACAGACAGACACAGACACAGACACAGACAGACACACAGAAGAGAGAACTAATGCCAATAAATAAATAAATGCTGAGCCTGACATGGATCCTCTCCACTGAATCGGATTAATCCATGTAATGTTATAACCATCCCCAGCGCAATCCTGTGCACAGTTACTCCAGTCCATTGAGCTCAGTGGGCTTGGACCAATGGAAGTATACTTTCTAAGCAGACACAGTATCTGACTGGACTCCTGGTGTGTTTGGGGTAGTTCCTTATCCTCCAATTTTGGAATACGTTGGTTGAATTGGCTCCTAAATCTGACACTGTCCCTCAGCAATCGCTTGTCCAGGTATTTTTGATTTCCTCTCTCCCACGCTCCAAAAAGCTCACAAATCCTTCTTCCAAAAGTTTTTTTTGTGCGTGTTTGCGTGTTTGTTTCCATTTTCCACAGCTTTATACTAATTTTCCTAAGTAGCTGGAATTATTGCAATCGTGATGTCTGGTAGGGTTTCTGTGGTTTTAATGACTGCATCCCAGGCAGGAATGCAAGAATGCAAATACAGGGAGATACGTAGATAGGCCAGGCATCTCCTCCTTAATAGCTGCCTGCCCTGTGGCTGCTGCACAGGAACCCTGCCAGAAAATGGGAAGCAGCCTGATTTGGGAGTCCACTCCCTCCCTCTTGAGCAACTGAACTCAAATGTGTGTTGCAAATCATTATTCGGGAACAAAACCTCCTCCGCTTCCCTGAAAAATGAGGATGTGATAAGTGGTGGGTGAGGGAGAGAATTTGGTCCAGGCCGTCCAATGCTTATCCCAAGGAATGCTTCTTGGTTGCACGCAAGTAATCTCAAAACTCAATAGCCTCTCAGCCCCATTTTCCCCCTGCAAACTGGAGGATAATGATACAGGCCTACGATTGGGTGATATATTTGTAAAGTGTTTTGAACCCCAAAGCGAACACAAAAGTGTGACACTTCTGTCCTTCCACAAATTATGTAAAACAGAAGTGTTCAGGATATTCGGTCCAGAGTTGTGATTTGCTCGTGAATTGTTCTGGAGGGCAGATTTCTGTATAGGTTTTTATAAAGTAGCAGGGCTTGTGGGGGCAGCGGGGGAGGTAGCATGGTATAGCCTGAACTCATCAGATCTTGGAAACTAAGCAGGGCAGTGGTGGGATCCAAAAATTTTAGTAACAGGTTCCCATGGTGGGGGGATTCAAACTGTGGCATAGTGCCAATGGGGCTGGGCGGGGCACAACAGGGGCGGGGGCGGGCATTCCGGGGGTGGGGCATTCCTGGGTGGGGCTGTGGCAAGGATGCAACTGCTATGCCTGTCCTTGGGTGGGAAACAAATGCATGCAGGCGCAGGCTGCCACTCAAGCCGGTGCACCTCCTGCTAGACTGCTTCAAGAGTTCTAAGAAAAAGCTACTGCTGAGAGGAGAGGGAGGCATTAACTAAAGGTAAAACCATTGGCAAAAATCACCAATTAAGTAACCCCCTCTGGCCACAATAACAAATAAGTAGTAACCTACTCTCGGGAACCTGTGAGAACCTGCTGGATCCCACCTCTGAAGCAGGGTCAGTACTTGGAGGGGAGACACCAGTGGTGGGATTCAAATAATTTAACAACCAGTTCTGGTGGTGGGAATTCAAAGAATTTAACAACTGGTTGTTTACAAGCACCATTTTAACAACCGGTTCTGCCGAAGTGGTGTGAACCTGATGAATCCCACCATTGTGGAGACCACCAGGGGAGCCTCTACAGCAGAAAGCCATGACAAAGTAAAGTACTGCTAGTGACTAGACACAGTGTGTAACAGGCTTCCCTCTGTGATACACCTCTGAAGATGCCAGCCACAGATGCAGGCGAAAACGTTAGGAACAAGGTTTACCAGACCACGGCCACACAGCCCAGAAAACCCACCACAACCAATTGAATCTGGCCGTGAAAGCCTTCGACAATACATTAAACTGCTGCTGCTTGCCTTGAAATCCCCTCACTCCTGTGCCACTCCCTGTGGACTCACTCTGGACTTTGCCATCCGCCGGCCTTGACCCCTTGGACTGTCTTCTAACCACACTCTTGCCTGCCACCTGTGTTGTCCTGCAGGGCTGGGCCTGACCACGCCCTCGCCGCATTCTGCCCCTTACCTGCCGGCAGCACGGTCGCATTGTAGTCTGGGTTGTTTTAGTTTCTTTGTTTTGTTGGAGGGGAATGGAGGAGTGAGAGCATCTCTGCTACTGGGACTTGTCAAGGCGAACTGGGATGGTTTTCTGCAAATGGGCCACAGTTAAAACAAGGCGTCGTGTGACACTAAGCCTCCGTCTGGAAGAGAGCAAATTTGCACAAGGTTCATTGGCTCGCCAGTATCATCTCAACATCTGACAGTCTTCGCATTTTGGACTGAGACAACTGCAGGATAACAGCCATCGCACAACATACACCTAATCAGCTTGTGACAATGTACCTTCTAAGTTTAAAATTAATATTTCAACAGGTGTTTGGCTGGGACTTTCCATGACCAGCATGGTGCGATCATTTCTTTTGTCGGTTGCTCCACTGCAAATCTCTTGCTTGCGTGCTGTGGAACGAGCGTACCTATTTTCCTTTGTAAAGTTTTACAGCTTATGGATGTGTGGTGCCCCTTTGCTTGTTATTCTAGCACACAAAAACTTTTTTTTAAAAAAAAAATTTGAACAGCCTCTCTTGGGACTTATTTCTTTTCATCCCATGTTTGAGTGAGATACTGAGAAATTGTCTCCAAACAGCACTGACCAAGAAATTCTTGGATGTGTTGTTTGAGAGACTGACAAAGCAAAGGTCCCCCCTTTAGAAACAACAAACAGCCCTTTTTGCCGAGGTGCAATTTCAGACTTTAGTGAGCAAAAAATGAAGGGAGGAAGCTATGCGTAGGCCTCCCGTTTCCTTTTCATGACCTAGCCTGGTGCCTGTACCTCAGAGAAGAAAAACAAGACTTTGTTAGGATCTGGAGGAAACCTTCCATGCACAAATGTTGCACCCGCATTGGAAAGGACCATGCCCAATTAATTCTAAGAACACTGGCTGTAGCTAATTTTCCTATAACTCTTTAATAATAAAAGATTCAGGTCGCCTAAAGAATCATCACATGTGTATGCATGTGAGTGTGGGGGAGGATATAGTGGTTAAGAGCAGGAGGACTCTGATGTGGAGAACCGGGTTTGATTCCCAACTCAGGAGCAGCAGTGGCGTAGGAGGTTAAGAGCTCGTGTATCTAATCTGGACGAACTGGGTTTGATTCCCAGCTCTGTCGCCTGAGCTGTGGAGGCTTATCTGGGGAATTCAGATTAGCCTGTACACTCCCACACATGCCAGCTGGGTGACCTTGGGCTGGTCACAGCTTCTTGGAGCTCTCTCAGCCCCACCTACCTCACAAAGTGTTTGTTGTGAGGGGGGAAGGGCAAGGAGATTGTAAGCCCCTTTGAGTCTCCTGCAGGAGAGAAAGGGGGGGATATAAATCCAAACTCTTCTTCTTCTTCTCTTCTTGATTCTCAACTCCTCCAGATGAGCAGCAGACTCTTATCTGGTGAACTGCATTTCTCTCCCTGCTCCTACACATGACACCTTCCGGGTGACCAATCACAGTTCTCTCAGAACTCTCTCAGCCCCACCTACCTCACAAGGTGTCTATTTGGGGAGAGGAAGGGAAAGGAGTTTGTAAGCCACCTTGGCTCTCCTTACAAGACAGAAAATCATAGAATCATAGAGTTGGAAGAGACCACAAGCGTCATCAGGTCCAACTCCCAGCCATGAAGGAACACATATAGTCATCCAGCCTCTGTTTAAAAACCTCCAAAGAAGGAGACTCCACCACGCTCCGGGGCAGTGTATTCCACTGTCGAACAGCCCTGACGGTCAGAAAGATCTTCCTAATGTTTAGGGGGAATCTCTTTTCCTGTACCTTGAATCCATTACTCTGTGTTCTAGTCTCTGAGGCAGCGGAAAACAAGCTTGCTCCCTCTTCGACATGGCATCCCTTCAAATGTTTAAACATAGCTATCATGTCATCCCTTAACCTTCACTTCTCTAGGTTAAACATCCCCAGCTCCCTAAATCTCTTTACGTAGGACATGGATTCCAGACCTTTTACCATTTTGGTTGCCCTCCTCTGGACATGTTCCAGCTTGTCAATATCCTTCTTAAATTGAGGTGCTCAGAACTGAACACAATACTCTAGGTGAGCCAATGCAGAGTTGAGTGGACCAATTACTTACCTCGATCTAGACACTATACTCTCATTGATGCATTTCAGAATTGCATTGGCTTTCTTGGCTGCCATATCACACTGCTGACTCATGTTAAATTTGTGGTCTACTGAAAAGCCGAGATCCCTTTCACATGTAGTGTTGTCAAGCCAGGTGTCACCCATCCTATATCTGTGCATTTCATTTTTAGTGTAGAATCTTACATTTATCTCTGTTGAAATTCATTTTGTTAGTTTTGGCCCAGCTCTCTAATCTGTGCAGATCATTTTGACTCCTGCCCCTGTCCGGGGTATTAGCTACCACTCCTGATTTGGTATCATCTGCAAATTTGATTAGCATGCCCTCTATTTCATTATCCAAGTCCTTGCTAAAAAAATATTGAATAGCACTGGGCCCAGGACAGAACCCTGTGGCACTCCACTACTCACTTCTCTCCAGGATGAAAATAAGCCATTGACGAGCACTCTTTGTGTTTGGCCAGTTAGCCAATTACAAATCCATTTAACTGAAGAACTGACACTTGCTATCCCAAAAGTTTTCGGGGACTTGTGCAAAATTGGCCAAAGGGGTATTTTCGTTACAAACAGCAGGCACTGGGAACAAATGAAAGAGGAGACCTGTTGCCGCCATGCGTTGCTTCCTGGCTTTCTGGAGGCAACCAAACAGTCATGGTCAGATTTGGCCAGAGGTCTTCAGTTGACGGGTTGCAGAGCCCCCCCCCCCCCCCCCCACCCCCCGATGGACTGTAAGTCCCTATGCAGCTTCCAGTTTTGGGCTGACTGCGGAAAGACCTGCTCCTGGAGCACGTACATAGAGAGCAAGGTTACCATGCCTCCGGTGTCTCTTTGCCCACAGGAAGACAAGGCAAGCTTCCTTAGCAGTGAAGAGTGTTCCCTTTAGCACAGGCAAGTGCATAGATTTCCTCCCCAATAAAAGTTCTCCCTTGCATTCTCTCTTTCTCTGACCTGATCAACACCTTGGTTCAGCAATGTTTTTCCAGCACTTGCAGTATGGAATTCCCCTCCCCATGGGTATGGACACGATTCTGACTCCTCCTATTCCCGTCATGTGGCTGTGATTTCACCTGACTTCCTGTTGTGTTCAGTAGGTCAGTAGGTCAGCTGCTGCTTCTTGCCATCTTCTGCCAGCCAACACAGAGACTTTTTATTTGTTTGATCCCTCCTTTGTGACCAACCTTTTTATTGATGTTTTTATGTCCTTCCACTCTGTGTTGAGTTGTTTTAATGATGCGTAGGTTTTTGGTTCATTTAACCATTTGAAAATGCAGGGTTTTGTACGTGTTTTAATTTGTCGGCCACCTTGGTGGAGGACAAACATATGGGATATAATGAGTTTTGTTAGATAGATAGATAGATAGATAGATAGATAGATAGATAGATAGATAGATAGATAGATAGATAGATAGATAGATAGATAGATAGATAGATAGATAGATAGATAGATAGATAGATAGATAGATAGATAGATAGATAGATGTTTTGAAGACCAATGGGTTAGCTTCGCCATCAGCTGAATCCAGCAAGGCTGCTCTTATGCCCTTACAGACAAAAGAGAGCATTTATAGACAGGATGGGAAGCAAAGTCTATCTCAGATCTCTTTAAAAGTAATGTTGGCCCCCAGGCAAAAGTGAACAAGCCCCTGGATTCAAGCCAGGCACTGGCTGATGGAACCATTCAGCGAAACAGGGCAGGTGTTCCTCCGTCTTTTCAAATAAACGTATATGGAAAATTCCCTGCGCATTGTGCGAGTGTGTTACAATGAAAATATATTCCAAAATGTGTGTAAATATTGGGGGAACAAGAGGTCGCAAACTAAAACATGGCAAAATGTTTCAGGGTGAGTGGAAGGCAGCCGAAACATATGGAGATTTTGTTGCCAGGGCTGATCAAACGGAGAGTCACAACATTGCAAATCACACTTTCCTCCTCTTTCTTTTTTTGGGGGGGGGAAAAGGAAGGGGAGGAGGGGAGTAAGGAAAGAATCATTCTTGGCCGGAGAATTTATTTGCTAAGTTTCAGGCCGGAGGGAGATGAAATATCCTTCAGATAATTTGGTTTGGGGGATCTAAATTTTTTATGGCAGGGTTTGTAACAGAACCGCTGGCAGGAAAATAAATATAAAACAAAATACCGCACATGCCTTCTGGCACGGAATTCTCTGCCTCTGGACTCTGGAATGGGGAGTGTTGCATCCCGGAGTGTTGAAAGCTAACGTGAAATGCAGAACGCAATGAGGGCCGCAGCCCCATAAAATGCTGCCTGTTCTTTTTAAGAACAGCAATAAGCATAATACAGGGGGAAAAACCTCCTCCCACAGAAAAAGGAAAGTGTATGTGAATATCTTTTTTCAAACATCTTTATCACCATCTGCTTTGTTTCCCTTGGTACCTCGTCGCGCTTGCATTCCTGTCTCCTGTCGTGGTTGAGGTTATTGTTTTAAGAGCGATAGTATGTTCAGGAATATGATGCATTCAGTGCAGGTCTGCCAGGCCCCCTTGGCTGTCAGTAGGGCGGGGTAGGGTAGCCAGACCCAGGAAACTTGGAGGCGGAGCCTGGGAAGGTAGAATGCCACAGAATCCACCCTCCAAAGATTCCCATTTTCTCCAAGGGCACGGATATCTGTTGTCTGGAGATGAGGTATAATTCTGGGGGATCCCCAGGACTCATCTGGAGGCTGGCATCCCTAATTAAATGACTTATTTGTTCATTATTCTTCAGCCATGTGCCTCCTCAACTTAACAGTCACAACCTTCCTCCCTCCCTCCCTTCCTTTCTTCCTCCCCCTCCCTCCCTCCCTCCCTCCCTCCCTTCCTTCCTCCCTCCCTCCCTCCCTCCCTTCCTTCCTTCCTCCCTCCCTCCCTCCCTTCCTTCCTCCCTCCCTCCCTCCCTCCCTTCCTTCCTTCCTCCCTCCCTCCCTCCCTCCCTCCCTTCCTCCCTCCCTCCCTTCCTTCCTCCCTCCCTCCCTCCCTCCCTCCCTCCCTTTCTTTCTTTCTTTCTTTCTTTCTTTCTTTCTTTCTTTCTTTCTTTCTTTCTTTCTTTCTTTCTTCCTCCCTCCCTCCCTCCCTTCCTCCTTCCTTCCTTCCTCCCTCCCTCCCTCTCTCGCTTGTTTGCTTGACAGGGAGGGACTGCTAGGAGACCTTGTCATGAGGAGAGCATTTGCTGCACAGATTCTTATAGGGAGAGGGGGTCCTGCAAGCATGGGAGCCCCGGGGTAAACGCCATAATATTAAAGTAGACCCATAAACCAGTAGGGAGCCCATGAAGAGACTTCGGGGTCAGTGTGGTCCCGACAGGCAGACTCCGACCATTTGTGCACAAGTCACTGAAAATGTTAATAAAACGTTTTGAATCCTCCCCGTTTGCCTGCAGTCACCCCCTCGGAACCTTACTGGTGGCCACTTTGTGATTCTCCCGTTTTATTTTATCTTTGTAGCTTTGATACTTCCAAGCCTCGTGCTGCGATTCTCCATACATCAGGTCTTTACAGTTTCAAAGAAATCAACCCCCCCTCCCCCATAAATTAAGGAATGGCAGAAGTAAACAGGTGAGACGATGGAACGAGCTCAGAAAATGGCACTGAAGAGAAAGTCGGGGGACTGCAGAGAAGCGTGTAAAATATTTTGAAGGAGTACACACAGCAAGTGGAAGTGTTTTGAAAGCATTTTCACAAAAAAAGAATTGCTAAAATCCAGGATGCACGTAAAATGTTTTGAGACTGGAAATAAAACGGTTTGAGCTAACACCCATGCGGAACTCCTTGGAGGAAACATTTTATTTCCTGCCTCGAAATGTTTTATTTCGGTTGCGCAGAAAGGGCCTTTGATAACAAGCAAATGTGTCGATGTATCGTCGAAGGCTTCAATTCAATTGTTCTCCAGGGAAAATGATCTTTGAAGGGTGGCTTCGATGGCATTTATACAGCCCGGAAACCACACAACACCCCAAATATATTGATGTACGACACTTACCCTTGAAAGACAAGTCCATCAGATAACCGCTAACCAAGATGATGAATGCCAACTTCCAGTGAATCTCCATATGCCAGTGCTAGGAGCCAACACCAGAAGACGGCACTGTACTCTTGGCCCCATTTGCTGGTCTTCAGGGTGACTTAGGGTTGCCAATGTCCAGGTGGCACCTGGAGATCTACTACTTCAATTGTTCTCCAGTTGACCAAGATCATTTTCTCTGGAGGAAATGGGTGTTTTGAAGGGTGGCTTCGATGGCATTTAGACCCGTCCAAGGCTCCTCCCCTCCCCAAACTCCACCTTCCCCGGGGTCTGTCTTCAAAATCTCCAGATGTTTCCTAACCCAGAGCGGGCAGCCCTCGGGTAACTGGTTGGCCACTGTGTGAAACAGGATGCTAGATCAGATGGACCGCTGGTCTGATCCAGCAATGAAACTCTTGCGTTCTTACATTTCACTCCCTGAGTAAAATCCTGTGTGTTCAACCAGGCATCTGACTGGATCAATTAAATCCCTTCCTCCCGTTCTTCCTGTTCCCCCATGAGCAGAGTTGATATTTTAACTCTGTTTTTCTGGTTCGGTGGTGGTTTGGTTTCCAAGATGCGTTCTAAACCGATAACACATATTTATTGTTGCTTTTATATTGTTATGCTCTATCCCAGGAGGAACTTGATGGTTGAGGGAACGGCATATAAATCCTTCATGCAAACAAAGAAGAGTGGGCGGAGAAGAGTCAGGCGTTTGCTCTTAGCATCAATAACTAATCCTTGATGGAAAGAGAAGAAAGATAAAACAATGTAGCATGTTGCATACTGCAGTAGAAAGAACTCCTAGAGTTGACAAGTTGACTCATTCCAACCCCCTGTCCAGTGAAGAAATAGGAGTTCCCTTTTATTCCTGCCATCACAAACAACCCCAGTGTGAATAGGGGCATGTGTGAGCAGGTAAGCTGCTAGCATTTTGTTGGGATCCCTACCAAGAGCCAGCGTGGTGTAGTGGTTAAGAGCAGTGGACTTTAATCTGGAGAACCGGGTTCGATTCTGCATTTTCCACATGGATCCCGCTGGGTGGACTGAACCGGTCACAGGTCTCTCCGCTGACGCTGAGAGGAAGGCAAACGCCTCTTGCCTTCAAAACCCTCCAGGGCCACTGCAAGCCACCAGTGACTTGACAGCACCCAAACCCCAATGCATGCTTTTCTGGTGTTAATTTCCAGAAGAAGAAGAAGAAGAGTTTTATATCCCCCCTTTCTCTCTAGCAGGAGACTCAAAGGGGCTTACAATCTCCTTGCCCTTCCCCCCTCACAACAAACACCCTGTGAGGTAGGCGGGGCTGAGAGAGCTCCGAGAAGCTGTGACTAGCCCAAGGTCACCCAGCTGGCGTGTGTGGGAGTGTACAGGCTAATCTGAATTCCCCAGATAAGCCTCCACAGCTCAGGCGGCAGAGCTGGGAATCTAACCCGGTTCCTTCAATTAGATACATGAGCTCTTAACCTCCTATACCTGCTGCTCCTGTAGGGAGACTCAAAGGGCACCCACACAATCTCCTTGCCCTTCCCCCCTCACAGCAAACACCCTGTGAGGTGGGTGGGGCTGAAACTCTGAGAGCTGTGACTAGCCCAAGGTCACCCAGCTGGCGTGTGTGGGAGTGTACAGGCTAATCTGAATTCCCCAGATAAGCCTCCACAGCTCAGGCGGCAGAGCTGGGAATCTAACCCGGTTCCTTCAGATTAGATACATGAGCTCTTAACCTCCTATGCCACTGCTGCTCCTGTAGGAGACTCAAAGGAGCTTACAATCTCCTTGCCCTTCCCCCCTCACAACAAACACCCTGTGAGGTGGGTGGGGCTGAGAGAGCTCTGAGAAGCTGTGACTAGCCCAAGGTCACCCAGCTGGCGTGTGTGGGAGCGCACAGGCTAATCTGAATTCCCCAGATAAGCCTCCACAGCTCAGGCGGCAGAGCTGGGAATCAAACCCGGTTCCTCCAGACTAGATACACGAGCTCTTAACCTCCTACGCCACTGCTGCTCCTCCTTCCAGGGACTTATTTGCTGCTCCTGTCAAGTGCCAAGTGGCCAGATCTTCTTCCGAGGCGTGCGTTGCATTTTTGAGCACAGGAAGAAAAAACTGGCGGCAAGGAAAAAGAGAAACCCGGTGATCAAGCTCCGAGACGCCGGGCCCAGCATAATAAAGAGGGAAACACCCTCCGCTGAGATTCCTGATCACAGAGAGGTCAGCAGTAAATTTCATGCTGGGCCCTCTTCCTCAGAATTCAATCAGCAACGCATCCAGTCCTAAGGCTATGCCTTGCTGAGGTCTGAGGCCTTGTGTGGTGGGAAATTAATAGCTACGGAGGATCTCCGGCTCGCCCATGGCCCTTCTCTTTTCTCTCCACCCCCCCACCCTCCACATTCCTTTCACCCGTGTGTAAAACATCCGTTTACAATCATCCAGCCGAGGAGTTTTTCTCTGCCTGATGTAGCCACCCAGTAGGGGACCCAGCGCACATGAAAGCGGCAGAAGGAACCCTTTAATGAAGTTAACCTGCTGGAACCGAGGGCGCGCGGGATGAAGTGCACCTTGAAAGCCTTTCGATTATACAGAAGCTGCTTTTTGCCTTTCAAAAAAAAAAATCCATTGGCTCTCTTTACACCGCTGAGGTAATGAGAGAAATAATACCGCACCTTTATATTCAGTCTCATTTAATTCTCGGGCCGAGGCCTGAAAGCTTTTTTTATTAACTCTGAAGGGGTGGCGAGTTTTCCTTTTCTTTTTCTCTCTGAGGAAGTTTTTTTTTTTAAGCTTAAAGAAGCCCTTCCCATTCCCAGGATGTTCAGTTCCCTTCCTCGGCTGCTACAGTTATATATTTCAGCTTAGGTCGATTTGGGTTTTTAGTGTTTTCTTCTCTGACTCTTCTTCCTCTTTCCCCATCTTTAACTTTCCTTCTTCTGTTCACCTGCTCTTTTCACTGGCGTTTTCACCGCCATCCCCCCGCTTTTTGTTTCTCCTTCTGCTTTGATTCTCTTCTTGGCTATGTCTCTTATTTTACCCATCATCTCTCTCTCTGTTCTTTATTTTCCCACTGCATTCTTCTGGTTTTGTTCTTTTCTGGTCACAGCTGCCCCCTGATGGCTCCCGGACACATTGCAGGATCAAAACGATGGGCAGAGGGGAGGGAGAGGAAAGCTATGCCTAGCGTGGATTTAATAAAAAGCTGATTAATCCAAGTGAGAAGTGGAAGAGCTCTGCAACCAGATGTAGTTCTTTTTTTAAAAAAAAAAAACCATGTTAATTTTCTGTGCTTGCAACTACTATTAAAAAAGAAGCAAAGGAGAGCTGGGAAATGCATACCTAGCCCGGCAGGACTTCCAGGAAAAGAAGGAGCTAATAAGTCCGCGTGTGGTGCTCGGGAGTGGTAGCACTGAGCTTTGACGGGAGAAAATGGAAGTTCCTGCTCCCCGCAATGAATCTCCCCAGGTGGCCTTAGATGAGTGACTACCTCTCAGCCGAGCCCGGCTCAGACTTGTGAGGCTAACTGTGAGATCCTAAGCACAGTTGCCCCCTTCTATGCCATTGGCTTTAAAAGGATGTAATTTTGCTAAGGAGTGCACTGGGAAAACGGCATTCTGAGCGCTTTTAAAAAGATAACATAAGTTATATTTTAATCATTCGGAGGCTGTTGGAGTATCTGGCCCTGTCTCTGAAGGTCCAAGGCAGACTTAGGCAAACACCTACAAAATAAGGGTGCAATACTCTAACTCGCTTTGCAGTAGGGGTGGCAGCTTGTAGGTGAGACCATTTCCAGACTGCAGACGTCAATCTCCCCAGAGAAAATGGATGCTTTGGATGGTGGGTTCTATGACATTTTGCCCCACTGAGATTCCTGTCCTCCCCAGGCTCCGCCCCCAAAATCTCCAGGAGTTCCCCAACCTGGATCTGGTAACCCCCCTCCCACCCCTGCCAGTAGTCTGACACTTTAACCACAGCGCCACCACCTTGAGTCTCACATAAGTAGCAACTTAAAGACCACCCCCAGAACAGTTCTAGGGTATTAATTTTTGAAAGTCCGGCTGGCCCCAACCAGGGTCAGGGCCTTTTCAGCCTTGGCCCCAGCCTGGTGGAATGCTCTGTCCAATGAGACCGGGCCCCTGCCAAATTTAATGCACTTTCGCAGGGCCTGTAAGAGAGAGCTGTTCCACCAGGCTTATGGCTGAGGCAGCAACAGCTACCATCTCTGGCCTCCCCTCTCCGTCCCTCTATGCCTGCATCCCGATTCATTGAGATAATTTGGTCTGTTTGATTTGCCCTCCTTTAAGATTTAGCGGGGCTCCGTTATGGGGATGAATGTATGGTTGTAATAGTTTCTAACTGTTGGTTAGATGTTATAATTACTGTATTAAATATTTATTCTCTTCTTGGCAGCAGTGGCGTAGGAGGTTCAGAGCTCGTGTATCTAATCTGGAGGAACCGGGTTTGATTCCCGGCTCTGCCGCCTGAGCTGTGGAGGCTTCTCTGGGGAATTCAGATTAGCCTGGGCACTCCCGCACAGGCCAGCTGGGTGACCTTGGGCTAGTCACAGCTTCTCGGAGCTCTCTCAGCCCCATCCACCTCACAGGGTGTTTGTTGTGAGGGGGGAAGGGCAAGGAGATTGTCAGCCCCTTTGAGTCTCCTGCAGGAGAGAAAGGGGGGATAGAAATCCAAACTCCTCTTCTTCTTTTCAAGATGTCAGCCTTGACCAAACCCAATCAGTGTGTCAGCTTATTCTGTTGTTGTTTTTATTTGGCAAGCACCATGAAGTCACGATGTCCCTTCCATGCTTTGCAGAGATTTCTTAGGGATGTAGATGATAAAAGGTCGTGTCCTTTAACTCTCCCATGCTGAATCAGGCATCTTCTGCAACCGATGACCTTCTAGCACTTCCAGGGCAAAAGGCCCGCCGGGCTCCATCCAGCCTCCAACTCTTTGGCTTTCAAAGGAGCAGCAGTGGCGTAGGAGGTTGTGTATCTAATCTGGAGGAACCGGGTTTGATTCCCTGCTCTGCCACTTGAGCTGTGGAGGCTTATCTGGGGAATTCAGATTAGCCTGTGCACTCCCACACACGCCAGCTGGGTGACCTTGGGCTAGTCACAGCTTCTTGGAGCTCTCTCAGCCCCACCTACCTCACAGGGTGTTTGTTGTGAGGGGGGAAGGGCAAGGAGATTGTAAGCCCCTTTGAGTCTCCTACAGGAGAGAAGGGGGGATATAAATCCAAACTCCTCCTCCCCCTCCCCCCCCCTCCCTCCTCCTCTGGGGGGGTGGGGGGGGGGGGGGGTGGGGGGGGGGGGGGGTGGGGGGGGGGGGGGGTGGGGGGGGGGGGGGGTGGGGGGGGGGGGGGGTGGGGGGGGGGGGGGGTGGGGGGGGGGGGGGGTGGGGGGGGGGGGGGGTGGGGGGGGGGGGGGGTGGGGGGGGGGGGGGGTGGGGGGGGGGGGGGGTGGGGGGGGGGGGGGGTGGGGGGGGGGGGGGGTGGGGGGGGGGGGGGGTGGGGGGGGGGGGGGGTGGGGGGGGGGGGGGGTGGGGGGGGGGGGGGGTGGGGGGGGGGGGGGGTGGGGGGGGGGGGGGGTGGGGGGGGGGGGGGGTGGGGGGGGGGGGGGGTGGGGGGGGGGGGGGGTGGGGGGGGGGGGGGGTGGGGGGGGGGGGGGGTGGGGGGGGGGGGGGGTGGGGGGGGGGGGGGGTGGGGGGGGGGGGGGGTGGGGGGGGGGGGGGGTGGGGGGGGGGGGGGGTGGGGGGGGGGGGGGGTGGGGGGGGGGGGGGGTGGGGGGGGGGGGGGGTGGGGGGGGGGGGGGGTGGGGGGGGGGGGGGGTGGGGGGGGGGGGGGGTGGGGGGGGGGGGGGGTGGGGGGGGGGGGGGGTGGGGGGGGGGGGGGGTGGGGGGGGGGGGGGGTGGGGGGGGGGGGGGGTGGGGGGGGGGGGGGGTGGGGGGGGGGGGGGGTGGGGGGGGGGGGGGGTGGGGGGGGGGGGGGGTGGGGGGGGGGGGGGGTGGGGGGGGGGGGGGGTGGGGGGGGGGGGGGGTGGGGGGGGGGGGGGGTGGGGGGGGGGGGGGGTGGGGGGGGGGGGGGGTGGGGGGGGGGGGGGGTGGGGGGGGGGGGGGGTGGGGGGGGGGGGGGGTGGGGGGGGGGGGGGGTGGGGGGGGGGGGGGGTGGGGGGGGGGGGGGGTGGGGGGGGGGGGGGGTGGGGGGGGGGGGGGGTGGGGGGGGGGGGGGGTGGGGGGGGGGGGGGGTGGGGGGGGGGGGGGGTGGGGGGGGGGGGGGGTGGGGGGGGGGGGGGGTGGGGGGGGGGGGGGGTGGGGGGGGGGGGGGGTGGGGGGGGGGGGGGGTGGGGGGGGGGGGGGGTGGGGGGGGGGGGGGGTGGGGGGGGGGGGGGGTGGGGGGGGGGGGGGGTGGGGGGGGGGGGGGGTGGGGGGGGGGGGGGGTGGGGGGGGGGGGGGGTGGGGGGGGGGGGGGGTGGGGGGGGGGGGGGGTGGGGGGGGGGGGGGGTGGGGGGGGGGGGGGGTGGGGGGGGGGGGGGGTGGGGGGGGGGGGGGGTGGGGGGGGGGGGGGGTGGGGGGGGGGGGGGGTGGGGGGGGGGGGGGGTGGGGGGGGGGGGGGGTGGGGGGGGGGGGGGGTGGGGGGGGGGGGGGGTGGGGGGGGGGGGGGGTGGGGGGGGGGGGGGGTGGGGGGGGGGGGGGGTGGGGGGGGGGGGGGGTGGGGGGGGGGGGGGGTGGGGGGGGGGGGGGGTGGGGGGGGGGGGGGGTGGGGGGGGGGGGGGGTGGGGGGGGGGGGGGGTGGGGGGGGGGGGGGGTGGGGGGGGGGGGGGGTGGGGGGGGGGGGGGGTGGGGGGGGGGGGGGGTGGGGGGGGGGGGGGGTGGGGGGGGGGGGGGGTGGGGGGGGGGGGGGGTGGGGGGGGGGGGGGGTGGGGGGGGGGGGGGGTGGGGGGGGGGGGGGGTGGGGGGGGGGGGGGGTGGGGGGGGGGGGGGGTGGGGGGGGGGGGGGGTGGGGGGGGGGGGGGGTGGGGGGGGGGGGGGGTGGGGGGGGGGGGGGGTGGGGGGGGGGGGGGGTGGGGGGGGGGGGGGGTGGGGGGGGGGGGGGGTGGGGGGGGGGGGGGGTGGGGGGGGGGGGGGGTGGGGGGGGGGGGGGGTGGGGGGGGGGGGGGGTGGGGGGGGGGGGGGGTGGGGGGGGGGGGGGGTGGGGGGGGGGGGGGGTGGGGGGGGGGGGGGGTGGGGGGGGGGGGGGGTGGGGGGGGGGGGGGGTGGGGGGGGGGGGGGGTGGGGGGGGGGGGGGGTGGGGGGGGGGGGGGGTGGGGGGGGGGGGGGGTGGGGGGGGGGGGGGGTGGGGGGGGGGGGGGGTGGGGGGGGGGGGGGGTGGGGGGGGGGGGGGGTGGGGGGGGGGGGGGGTGGGGGGGGGGGGGGGTGGGGGGGGGGGGGGGTGGGGGGGGGGGGGGGTGGGGGGGGGGGGGGGTGGGGGGGGGGGGGGGTGGGGGGGGGGGGGGGTGGGGGGGGGGGGGGGTGGGGGGGGGGGGGGGTGGGGGGGGGGGGGGGTGGGGGGGGGGGGGGGTGGGGGGGGGGGGGGGTGGGGGGGGGGGGGGGTGGGGGGGGGGGGGGGTGGGGGGGGGGGGGGGTGGGGGGGGGGGGGGGTGGGGGGGGGGGGGGGTGGGGGGGGGGGGGGGTGGGGGGGGGGGGGGGTGGGGGGGGGGGGGGGTGGGGGGGGGGGGGGGTGGGGGGGGGGGGGGGTGGGGGGGGGGGGGGGTGGGGGGGGGGGGGGGTGGGGGGGGGGGGGGGTGGGGGGGGGGGGGGGTGGGGGGGGGGGGGGGTGGGGGGGGGGGGGGGTGGGGGGGGGGGGGGGTGGGGGGGGGGGGGGGTGGGGGGGGGGGGGGGTGGGGGGGGGGGGGGGTGGGGGGGGGGGGGGGTGGGGGGGGGGGGGGGTGGGGGGGGGGGGGGGTGGGGGGGGGGGGGGGTGGGGGGGGGGGGGGGTGGGGGGGGGGGGGGGTGGGGGGGGGGGGGGGTGGGGGGGGGGGGGGGTGGGGGGGGGGGGGGGTGGGGGGGGGGGGGGGTGGGGGGGGGGGGGGGTGGGGGGGGGGGGGGGTGGGGGGGGGGGGGGGTGGGGGGGGGGGGGGGTGGGGGGGGGGGGGGGTGGGGGGGGGGGGGGGTGGGGGGGGGGGGGGGTGGGGGGGGGGGGGGGTGGGGGGGGGGGGGGGTGGGGGGGGGGGGGGGTGGGGGGGGGGGGGGGTGGGGGGGGGGGGGGGTGGGGGGGGGGGGGGGTGGGGGGGGGGGGGGGTGGGGGGGGGGGGGGGTGGGGGGGGGGGGGGGTGGGGGGGGGGGGGGGTGGGGGGGGGGGGGGGTGGGGGGGGGGGGGGGTGGGGGGGGGGGGGGGTGGGGGGGGGGGGGGGTGGGGGGGGGGGGGGGTGGGGGGGGGGGGGGGTGGGGGGGGGGGGGGGTGGGGGGGGGGGGGGGTGGGGGGGGGGGGGGGTGGGGGGGGGGGGGGGTGGGGGGGGGGGGGGGTGGGGGGGGGGGGGGGTGGGGGGGGGGGGGGGTGGGGGGGGGGGGGGGTGGGGGGGGGGGGGGGTGGGGGGGGGGGGGGGTGGGGGGGGGGGGGGGTGGGGGGGGGGGGGGGTGGGGGGGGGGGGGGGTGGGGGGGGGGGGGGGTGGGGGGGGGGGGGGGTGGGGGGGGGGGGGGGTGGGGGGGGGGGGGGGTGGGGGGGGGGGGGGGTGGGGGGGGGGGGGGGTGGGGGGGGGGGGGGGTGGGGGGGGGGGGGGGTGGGGGGGGGGGGGGGTGGGGGGGGGGGGGGGTGGGGGGGGGGGGGGGTGGGGGGGGGGGGGGGTGGGGGGGGGGGGGGGTGGGGGGGGGGGGGGGTGGGGGGGGGGGGGGGTGGGGGGGGGGGGGGGTGGGGGGGGGGGGGGGTGGGGGGGGGGGGGGGTGGGGGGGGGGGGGGGTGGGGGGGGGGGGGGGTGGGGGGGGGGGGGGGTGGGGGGGGGGGGGGGTGGGGGGGGGGGGGGGTGGGGGGGGGGGGGGGTGGGGGGGGGGGGGGGTGGGGGGGGGGGGGGGTGGGGGGGGGGGGGGGTGGGGGGGGGGGGGGGTGGGGGGGGGGGGGGGTGGGGGGGGGGGGGGGTGGGGGGGGGGGGGGGTGGGGGGGGGGGGGGGTGGGGGGGGGGGGGGGTGGGGGGGGGGGGGGGTGGGGGGGGGGGGGGGTGGGGGGGGGGGGGGGTGGGGGGGGGGGGGGGTGGGGGGGGGGGGGGGTGGGGGGGGGGGGGGGTGGGGGGGGGGGGGGGTGGGGGGGGGGGGGGGTGGGGGGGGGGGGGGGTGGGGGGGGGGGGGGGTGGGGGGGGGGGGGGGTGGGGGGGGGGGGGGGTGGGGGGGGGGGGGGGTGGGGGGGGGGGGGGGTGGGGGGGGGGGGGGGTGGGGGGGGGGGGGGGTGGGGGGGGGGGGGGGTGGGGGGGGGGGGGGGTGGGGGGGGGGGGGGGTGGGGGGGGGGGGGGGTGGGGGGGGGGGGGGGTGGGGGGGGGGGGGGGTGGGGGGGGGGGGGGGTGGGGGGGGGGGGGGGTGGGGGGGGGGGGGGGTGGGGGGGGGGGGGGGTGGGGGGGGGGGGGGGTGGGGGGGGGGGGGGGTGGGGGGGGGGGGGGGTGGGGGGGGGGGGGGGTGGGGGGGGGGGGGGGTGGGGGGGGGGGGGGGTGGGGGGGGGGGGGGGTGGGGGGGGGGGGGGGTGGGGGGGGGGGGGGGTGGGGGGGGGGGGGGGTGGGGGGGGGGGGGGGTGGGGGGGGGGGGGGGTGGGGGGGGGGGGGGGTGGGGGGGGGGGGGGGTGGGGGGGGGGGGGGGTGGGGGGGGGGGGGGGTGGGGGGGGGGGGGGGTGGGGGGGGGGGGGGGTGGGGGGGGGGGGGGGTGGGGGGGGGGGGGGGTGGGGGGGGGGGGGGGTGGGGGGGGGGGGGGGTGGGGGGGGGGGGGGGTGGGGGGGGGGGGGGGTGGGGGGGGGGGGGGGTGGGGGGGGGGGGGGGTGGGGGGGGGGGGGGGTGGGGGGGGGGGGGGGTGGGGGGGGGGGGGGGTGGGGGGGGGGGGGGGTGGGGGGGGGGGGGGGTGGGGGGGGGGGGGGGTGGGGGGGGGGGGGGGTGGGGGGGGGGGGGGGTGGGGGGGGGGGGGGGTGGGGGGGGGGGGGGGTGGGGGGGGGGGGGGGTGGGGGGGGGGGGGGGTGGGGGGGGGGGGGGGTGGGGGGGGGGGGGGGTGGGGGGGGGGGGGGGTGGGGGGGGGGGGGGGTGGGGGGGGGGGGGGGTGGGGGGGGGGGGGGGTAATGTTCATGATCATTTTATTTTGCCAGCCTACAGGAAATACCTCCGATGGGTCAAAGGCCATTCCCGGTTTCCGCCATTTGCCTGTCAGTCCTCTGCTCTTTCATCACTAATCTACAAATTAGGAATTTGGAGGAGTACACATTTTTTACAGCACACCGGCTAATCTTTATGGTTGGCCAGGGTTCTGCCTACATGCTTTAAAAACCCACACTTGGCTAATTTAATAGCCATAAACTAATAATCAAAACTTACATTCTTTTCCATGCTGAAAATGCAGTGAATAAATGACCTCGTTTTCATTAATGTTTTAATAGGCTGGGATGGATTGTGAATGAGGCAGATCAAAGAAGGAATGGCATGCTGGCAAAGGCAGAAGGTAAAAATCGTATTGACTGTATTACAGAACGAATCCCTTGACAACCTGAGACTAAGTATAGTGTACAAAAGACATATCTGTACTAAGCATATTTGTGAAATAAAGAAACTTTATTGGTATGAATTCAAGCAACTCTGAATCCAAAATCATTGCTGCCAACTTAATTTTAGTACAACACTGTTAACTTGTTTAATACCCTTTGTGCCTCCGAAACTCTGGGCTTTAAAAAGAGTTTCTTTCCCCACCCTTAAACTATTCCTATCCAGGAACTCAGTACAGTCTGCACACAACCATTAAAAAAACCCTAAACCTCAAAGAATCCTTTATTATATCAGCAACTGCTCCAGGTATCCTGATGTCAGAGGCCACTGTCCTCTCAATGATACTCAGATGATACTCCATGCAATAGCCTTCTAGGAGATATTCCTTGCTGGTTGTGATCAACAACTAGTGCAGTAACCCTCTGCAAACAAGAGGAATGTTATTTTAACTTGTTTGTGGCCAAGACACAAACTCCCAAAAGACTTCCCCCTCCCAAAAGAAAGAGTCATTCTTGGCTCTCAAAACAAGAAAAGAATTGGGCTCAGTGTTTTATTAAAAGCTCTTCTGAGACATCTGTGGCAAGCTCTGGAATGTTGCAAGAAGTTTTAAAAAATCAGTGAGCAGGTGCAGCTTGTTATTAAGACAAAAATATACATTATCTTATGGCTTACAGAAATACTTATTACAAATACCAACTGGCAGAATATACAGAGAAGTTCTGAATGCGCACTAACACGGCGGCTGTAATGAAATCCCAAAGCTGTAGACCCTGGGCGTCTTCCACGAGACCTGGAGATCTCTGGGTACCCTCACATGTTTTGTGCCATGCAGAGAAAGAACAAGACAAATACGCTCACATTTGAAGAATGTCAAAAGTCACCTTCCGTACGTTAAAACCAAACAGCGCTCAAAAGACTTTGTCAATATTTTAAGTGGCGTGGTAGATGTTAAATCTATGTTTATTTATAATTCTAACCTTTAAGGATTGGCAGCTACCTCTTGCAAAAATTTCTTCACTCATCGTAGATTAAGGCTGGGTCTAGACGACGTTTGTTACTTTCAGAAGGGGAGGCATAATTGCTGCCAATCCCCCCCCCCCCGTTCCTGCTTCAGACCCCCAATTTTCTCCTCATGCCTTTTCCACAGGTTCCTTGTCTCCCCCTAGGAACAGCATTTGGAGAAGATCTGTGTGCTGAAGTTGGTAGTTCAGGCAGAGGTGGGATCCAGCAGGTTCTCACCGGTTCCCGAGAGTGGGTTACTACTAATTATTTGTGTGTGTCGAGAGGGGGTTACTAATTGGGTCTGCTTTTCCGTTAGAAATTCCATTAGGTCCAAAAATAATAGTCCTGTTGTTTCCTATGTGGCTGGTTAGCGAAGGTAGAAAAGGGGATAATTCTCCCTGTTGGGCTGTTTTAAAAACATGTTTTAGAAATATGGTAAAGTTCCTTGTTTAAGGAACGTATCCTTCTTTTGATTTCTAGAAACAAAAGTATTTGAAAGTATTAAGTATTTGACAGGCAGTCAATTAGAGGAGAAGTAGTTGTTTCTGTTGGCAGTAGATAATAGGACTTGCTATAATGAGTTTAAATTATGGACAGAAAGATACCAGCTGGAAATTAGGAACTTTTTTTTTACACTAAGAGTTTTTACAGTAACAGAGAAATTATTAATGCCCCGCCCCCGGAATGCCCGGCCACGCCCCCGTCGGGCCCCGCCCAGCCCTACTATTAGTATCGCTACGCCACTGTTTGAATCCCACCACCAAGGGAACCTGTCACTAAAATTTTTGGATCCCACCACTGAGTTCGGGGCTTGGAGAAGGAAAGTTCAGCTTTGCTGACAGAGGAGTCTTCCCTTAGTGAAAAATCTCATCTGGCTTACCAGGGGAGCCAAACACTGGCAAAGGGGCTTTCCTTTTGACTCGCAGCCCCCCCCCCCCATCCCTCTTGTTTCATCTTGTTCAACCACTTCTTCTAACTTCTGTTGTAATTACCAGGAACTCTCTTACGAAGTCTTTTATATAATAGTAAATATTCTTGCTGCACCTTAGCTGCAAACAGCCAGGATAAAACCACAGTACGAACCCACTGACTGGGCACGTTGCTGTTAATCATTCCTGTGAGTCCTAAGGCTGCAAATTCATGCAAAAATGTTCTATAAATAGCTTGGATACAGGAACTGACCCCCAGTGGTCTCATGAATAATAATTTTTCCAGATCACAAGATTGTTAGGGAAGAGATGCCATGCCTGTATCGTTGTGGAACAGGTTTAGTTGCGCTGAACGTCCTAAAGATCTGTGCAGTCACAGTAAGAAGTAATCATAATCTGTAGTGCATATGTAATACCTTACATTAATCTTGTAAGGTAGGCCATTATTTGTTATCTAATTTATTTATACCCCACCTTTCTCCCCAATGAGGATGCAAGGCAACTTACATCATTCTCCACTTCTCCATTTTATCCTCACAGCAACCCTGTGAGGTAGGTTGCACTTAGAATATATAACCACTTTCAAGTGGAACCTTGATATGAGCTTTCGTAAAAGAGCAGCATTCAAAACCGGGTCTCCCCGAATTTAGTCTGGCACTCTAAATCCACTAAGCAATTCAATCCTTTGGCTCGGCAAGGTATGCCACTATTGCTATTTTTCCTCCTGCAAAAGGAGGTGCTGTTGGTGCTGAAATGTAAGTTCCTGGCTAAGATGAGATTTTAAGAGCAGCTTTCCTGATTCGCAGTTTCAAAAAGAATGAGTGTTGACACATCTCATGCCACAAATCTATACATACGGCACGTGGACATGAAACAGAAACTCCAGCAGCGCAAAGTAACCGAGCTTTTTGAGTGAACAAAAATGTGTGGCAATGCTGAAGCCAATCAGATTTTGAAAAAACCTGGAGGAAACTACAGAGATGCAGTGAGATAAAGGTGGGACGCTGGGAAGCTTCCCAGTGATTCCCTTCTTGGGCTTTATAGCAGTGAAATACATGAGTGCAGCTTAGCAGCAAAGATTTATTATTTGTATGTATTTTGCTTTGTTCATATGTATTTTGCTTGTATTTTGCTTTGTTTCTTGCCAATGGGAAAGCAAAGAGGCTTTTAAGGTTATTTCTTCTGTCTTTATCCTCACAGCCAAATTCGAAATACCTGGTGGTTGATGTGTCTCTCTCCTACACGCTCTAGGAATTAAGAGGACAGGGAGATGGCCTCCAGAATGTCCCATCAATCAAAGAAGCTTATTTGGTGGGTATGCAAAACAGGGCCTTCTCAGTGGTAGCCCCAGGATTATGGAGCAACATTCCCAGGGAGATGTGCCAGGGCCCCTCAGTTTAGATCTGTACGAGGCAGTCAGAGATGGCTTTGTGGAGCACAGTATTTGCTTAAGTTTCGTAGCGGTCCTGAATTAAGATTTTGAATCTTGGTTTTTATGGTTTCAGCGCATTTTATTTTGTGTGTCTTATCTATGCCTCAAGCTGCCTGGAGTTCTCAAAGGAAGAAAGGCAGCTGATACAATGTTTTAAATAAATAAAACCCCGCCAGACAGGTCAGACTGAGAGTTTATGAGTGAGTCAAGGTCCCCCAGCAAGCTTCCCTAGGATTCAAACCTGAGTCACCCCAACGCTAACCACCAAACTGCACGTCAGCAACTTTCAGTGAGACAAAAAATTGAGACTGTCGAAGGAAATATCACTTTGGTGATTTTACAACAGGGTTAGTATTTGGACTGGAATTTGAAATTTACAGCTCACTCTAACTTGAAAAAAATTATTATAAGATGATGTAGAGAAGGGCAACGAGGATGATTGAAGGACTGGAGCACCTTCCTTATGAGGAGAGGCTGCAGCTTTTGGGACTCTTTAGTTTGGAGAGGAGACGTCTGAGGGGGGATATGATTGAAGTCTATAAAATTATGCGTGGGGTAGAAAATGTTGACAGAGAGAAATTTTTCTCTCTTTCTCACAATACTAGAACCAGGGGGCATCCATTGAAAATGCTGGGGGGAAGAATTAGGACTAATAAAAGGAAACACTTCTTCACGCAACGTGTGATTGGTGTTTGGAATATGCTGCCACAGGAGGTGGTGAGGGCCACTAACCTGGATAGCTTTTAAAAGGGCTTGGACAGATTTATGGAGGAGAAGTCGATCTATGGCTACCAATCTTGATCCTCTTTGATCCGAGATTGCACATGCCTGAGCAGACCAGGTGCTCGGGAGCAGCAGCAGCAGAAGGCCATTGCTTTCACATCCTGCATGTGAGCTCCCAAAGGCACCTGGTGGGGCATTCCTGGGTGGGGCTGTGGCAAGGATGCAGCCGCTGCGCCGGTCCTTACGAGGGAAACGAATGCACGCAGGCGCAGGCTGCCACACACGCCGGTGCACCTCCTGCTAGACTGCTTCAAGTTCTGCGCGCTACTGCGGAGAGGAGGGGCGTAACTAAGGCAAAAATCACGTGGCAAAATCACCAATTAGTAACCCCCTCTTGGCACACACAAATAATTAGTCACCTACTCTCGGGAACCTGTGAGAACCTGCTGGATCCCACCTCTGCATGACATTCTGTGATGGGAAATGTGTCAAGCTGCAGCCACCTGATGGCGACCCAGAGGGTTTTCAAGGCAAGAGATGAGCCGAGGCGGTTTGCTGTTGCCTGCCTCCTCTCACAACCCTGGGCTTCCTTGGTGGTCTCCCTTCCAAGTCCCACCGTTCTTCGAAGCTATCTGATTCTATCAGGCTAACCTGGGCCATGCAGATCATCAGGATCGTCGTTTGTTGATTTTCCACTTCTCCAGTTCATCTTCACAACAACTCACCTCTCACTGGTTCCCACCCAGGAATTAAGAGCACAGGGAGAGGCATTCCAAACCATCCCACCAATCTGAGAAGCTTGTTGGGTGGTTATGTGAGAGAGAAGAAGAAGAAGAAGAGAGAGAGGTAACACCCTGTGAGGTAGGTGGAGCTGAAAGAGCTCCGAAGAACTGCCACTAGCCCAAGGTCACCCAGCTGGCGTGTGTTGGAGTGCACAAGCTAATCTGGTTCACCAGATAAGCCTCCACAGCTCAAGTGACAGAGCGGGGAATCAAACCCGGTTCTCCAGATTAGAGTGCACGTGCTCTCAACCACTACACCACACAGGCCCAATTGCATGGGAATATTTTGATTCTTTGGCACGATGCTAACAAAGTTTGATATTGTACCGTCTATTAGACAGATGTGTGGGGATACGTATGTGTTTTGCTTCTGTGGTGAGGCTCACAACCAGGGAAGGCAACCAAGTGCCTTTCCATAGCTGCTTCGACTCCCCCCGCCCCTTCTTTTTTGGTGTCTTTTCACAGCTTTAAGATACATGTTTGTTTGCTGAAGCTCGGCTGATACTGAGAATCCACAAATTCCCACCCAAGATTCAGAGGTGGCGCTGCAGTGTTTTCAACCCTCTTAGCACACTGGCTCTGTGTGAAATTGCAAAAACGCGTAGGTACACAGACCGTTTAAAAATACTTGATAAGAATATATACGCTGTCCTTCTCTGCAGATCCCAGACGGGCAGCTATGTTGGTCCATAGCAACAAAATAAAAGTGGAGTCTAACAGCATTTCAGAGTCTAACAACATGTATTCCAGCACTACACAAGAACAACGAAAACTAACGCTGGAATAAACACCTTTAAAGTGATGCCCACATTGTCAGGATGACTAGTAAAGAAATCCAGTCGTTTCTTCATTTTCCTTCCTTCCTTCCTTCCTCATTGAGATTAACGAGATCTTTTTAGCCTGCCTCACTGTGAACCAACCAAAACCTTAGCGTGGCAAAGACATTTCCTCTCCCTGTTGTGTATTTAGGAGCAGTTTCTCCGTGCGCTCGCCTGCCTATGTTTGGAGCATGCAACGGTAAATCAATGCCTGCTCTTATCGCAATGACAAACAAGTACACTGTTTTTAATTATGTGGATCATTAACATTAAATGGCTGCATGTTTACCTTTCCCTTGGAAGGACAAAGGACCAATCAGAGCCATCTCCGTTGGGCCTAAGCTATAGCTGAGGTCACTTTGAAGAGAGCCTGAAAGGTTGTACATCTGTCAATTATTCTCACCACTGGGACCTGGTACATCATTCCTAAACATGTGAAAGGGTTCTCCGCCTGATCTGGCTTTTCATTATTATTATTATTATTATTATTATTATTATTATTATTATTATTATTATTATTATTATTGTTGTTGTTGTTGTTGTTGTTGTTGTTGTTGTTGTTGTTGTTTGTTTGTTGTTGTTGTTGTTAAGAATAACAACAACAACAACAACAATAACGATGACGATGATGATGATGATGATGATGATGATAATTCAATTTGATAAACCGCCCTACCCCCGAAGGGCTCATGAAGCCCTGCATCTTTGTAGTGACTCTTCTGGTGTGTTAAGCTGTTCCTCTGAGATTTCTTTCTTAAACCTGCCCAACAGAAATGTGGCAGAGGCCCATATTGGACAGGGCTTTTACCACATGGGCGTTGTGGTTGTGGTCTTCCCTCAGCACGAGAACCAGTGTGGTGTAGTGGTTAAGAGCAGTGGACTCTAATCTGAAGAGCTGGGTTTGATTCCCCACTCATGTGGAGGACTCTGAACTGGTGAACCAAGTTTGTTTCCCTGCTCCTCCACATGAAGCCTGCTGGGTGACCTTGGTCTAGTCACAGTTTTCTCAGAATCTTCTCCGCCCCACCTACCTCACAAGGTGCCTGGTATGGGGAGAGGAAGAGAAAGAGTTATAAGCCCTTTCAGACTCCTTACAGGAGAGAAAGGTGGGGTATAAGTCCAAACTCTTCTTCTTCTTCAGGATGCCTGCTTTATCTAAACCAGCCATTCTCAACCAGGGTTCCCTGGTACCCTGGGGTGTCGTGAGCATATCCCAGGGGTACCGTGGCAACACTACTGCCCCCCCCTCATTTTTGTGGTGTCTCCCACCGGTGCCAGCAAGGACATGGAGCTGGCCCATGGGGCAGGGCCTGCCACAAGGTCAGCAGCCACCCCCACCCCCACCCCTGGGAGGAGAAGGTGGGGTGTGTGGCAAGCAGGGGCAATGGGAGGGGAAAGTGGAGGGTGGCGGCAGGGGTACCGTGAGATATGAAGAGTGAGGTCAAGGGTACCCTGACCTCGAAAAGGTTGGGAAACACTGGTCTAAACTGTAAGGCAGTGGCGTAGCACCAACAGGACAGGGTGTGTGTGATGCCCCATGCATGCACCTGTGTGGGGGCATTCTGGGGTGGGGGCATTCTGGGGCATGCGGGGGATGGCAGGGATGTGGGGTGCATGCATGCTCCGGGTGCAGGTCCCCCTCGCTCCGCCCCTGCTGTAAGGGAAACACCAATAATTCTCTTCCAGGATCATTAAAAAGGGGACAATCTAAAATTATATGGTGTATTGAGTTGGGTGTATTCAGACCACAAGGGCAAAGTCTCTCCTGAAAAGGAATTTATTGGTACCTCCCAGACAGTACAATTGAGGGGAATAAGCCTTGTTGGAACCCAGATTGAAACTGTGTGTAGTGATTGTGTGAATGGGTTGTTGCTGGCCAGATCTTCTGTTCGCCTCTGGTGTGGTTGTATGGGTTGTGTTCCAGCTTACAGTGCCTCATCTGGCAGAGGTGGTACCCATGACAAACACAGTGCTCCTTGGCTCTGTAGGGCTTCAAAAAGCAGCTCTGAGAGAGGCATGCTAAAGGTCCATGTTTCACTGTCGCCACATGAGCCCTGTACACACATGTGGTGTACACAACATTTAAAGCACTTTCGTACATGCAGAATAATGCACTTTCAATGCCTTTTGCAGCTGGATTTTACTGTGCGGAATAGCAAAATCCACTTGCAATCAATTGTGCAAGTGGATTGAAAGTGCGTTACTGTGCATGTGCGAAGTGACCTCGCTGTGCCTGAGGTTCTTGTGAGAATCATCTTCCAAGTTCTGCTGAGTCTGATGAACCCGGCTCCCCAGCCGATGCTTTTAGGGATGTGTGGTGCGAAAACAAATCAAAAGCGGAGGTTTTTTGGGTTGACGTATGTGTCAGCTTCTGAGTAACACAGAGGGCTTCATCCGCCTTTTTTGTCTCCAGTGCAATGAATGGCGCCTGTGTCTTCTTCAGTGCCTTAGGCTGGCATTGGCCTTAAGGCCTTTGAGTCTTTTTGAAATCTCTTTATTACGCTTGGGCCTCCTCCCATACGGAGAAAGTTTATTTATTATTAATAAAGCGCCAGTAAGCTCTTGGAAGTAAAAACCCTTCCCAGAGTGTGACAGCACATAACACGTCTCCTGCCAGGCTGGTGAGCGTGATTTGTGTCTCTCGATTTGCGTGGGTGGTGTTTTAAAGCTCCGGATTTTTGTTTCCCCCTTTGGGAGAAAGCTGTGAGGGAGCGGGGCTGTCCCGCCTCGCCTGCGAGATCTCCGGCTCCTTGACCTGTGAGGAAGTGGTTACTAATTTTTTCTGAGTGCCGAGAAGCGGTTACTAAAGCAACCTCCCCGCCCAGTAGGGACTGGAGGTGCGTGTGTGCGGCGGCGCCACTGTTTGAATCCCCCCACCATTGGAACTTGTTATTAAAATTTTTGGATCCCACCACTGCCCGCGAGCGTGCATGTGTGTGTGTGCGCGCGCGTGCAGGCAGGAGGCTCCTTGGCACACGTTGGCACGCCGGCATCTGCTGCCACTACCGGTGGGCAGTCGGAATAACCCGGGGCCGCTGCAGGCAAGCGGAGATCCGCTGGCGGGACTTGTTGCTTTTGCCAAGGGCAGAGGCGTGGGTGGCAGCCTGCGGAGAGCCTGGGGCCAGCTGGGGCAGCCCGGATCGGGCTTCTTGGGTCCGGCACAGCAGAGGAACAAGCGGGGCTGCACGGGGGTGGGGGGGTGGGTGGCTGCTGGCCCTTGCTCAGAGCTGCCTTCTTCCCTTCCTCCCCTCGCAGCCTGCCTGCCTGCCTGCCTGTGTGTGTTGTTGAACTGCGAAACATGGAAGGGGCGGGCCCTGGGCCGGCGTGTAATCGGATCGCTCTGCCTCTCTGCCTGACATCCACATGCTGCGCTGCCTGAAAAGGCGGCGAGGCAGCCGAGAGCCACGCAAAGGCAGGCAGGCAGGCAGGCAGGCGAGGAGGCGCCCGCAACGCAACGCACCGCTCCGCACAGCACTTCTGCCGACACCCGCAGCCCCGCCGCCGGCACCAGGGAAGGCACAAGGGAAGGACAGCCGGGAGCCCCGCGGCGGCAGAGGAGGCTGCTGGAAGAGAGGAGGCAAGCGCCCGGGGTGCCAGCCTTCGCCTTCGCCCGGAGCCGAGGGATGCTGCCGCTGCTGCTGCCGCCGCCGCCTTGAACCCGCCCTGCCGGCAGCCCCGGAGCGCCTCGTGCCAGCCCGGCCGTCCCCGGGAGAGCAGCCGCCGCCGCCGGCGCACGGGTCGCCCACGCAGGAGGCCGGCGGGCCAGCAGCAGCAGCAGCAGCAGCAGCAGCGGGCAGGGAGAGAGAGAAGCGCTCCCCTCGCTCGGGAGGGATCGCGCCGCCGCCGCCGCCCAACATGGATCCGCTTCCCGGCCTCTGGGGATTGGTGTGGCTGCTCGTGGCCGGCCGCGGCGTCCTGGGCCAAGCAGGTAAGCAGGAGGAGGCGCGTGTCCCCCCCCCCCGCGCGCGCGCGGACGGTCGGGGTCCGGGCTGGCCGGATCGGGGGCGAGGAAGGCGGCGAGGCGGAGTGAGGATCCGGCGGATCCGCTCGCGCTCCTCCTGCGGGCCGGAGGAGGCGCAACTTTAGACGCGCGGCCGCGGCGCTCCGGCGTGGGCAGCAGCGGCAGCCGGGAGGCCGTTCGGCCGGAGCCCGTGCAGCGGGTGTGATGCTCGGAGGGGTTTTGCGCCACATCTGGAATAAATCAAAGGCTTAAGGAGACGCCGAAGTCCTCTCGCCTTCCCATTCCGGGTTTTCCCCCCCCCTCCCCATCCCTGTCCGGGGCGGAGGAGGATGTTTCCCTTGCTCGGAACCGCAGAAGGTCTCCTGGATCGCGGGTGTTGTAAAGTCAGGCCAGATCAAGGAGAGCCATTGCACAGGCTGGACTGTCGTGGTTTCCTAACAGTAAGAGTCAGGGCCGGCGTGTGTGGGGAAACCCACGTGTTCCCCAAAGTGCAAACGCGGTTTTGTGGGTCCCTGGTCTGTGGAAGGGGGCAGAGTTGTGGACCTCGTTTCCGCCTGGCAAATCGCAGCCTTTTTGGGGGGAGGGGGGGTGCCTCTGAGTTATCCCGCACGGTCGGGGGCGGCGGGGCTTAGGGGGAACCCTGCAGGAGCGCCAGTAGGGAGACGCGCCCCCGGGGACCATCCGGGAGCGCCGAACAGCCTCGGGGAGCGCCGGAGAAACTTCCTGGAGAAACTTGCTCCGCCAAGCGGGGCTCTGCGCGCTTTTGGTGGCCGCTGGGGCCGAGATCCTGACGTGGCGATCCAGTGGGTCCCGACCCCTTCAGGGATCTGGCGGCAAACTGTGTTCCCCCTCCCTGGTCTTGCTGCCGAAGGAGACGGGAGCTAATCCCCACTCAGCGGCGAAGAGGGCGCGCTTTCAACCACTCTCATCGCCTCCGAATTAGCCGCCGAGCAGCCGGTGGGAACGCAGATGAAGCAGATCAGGAGCAAAACAACGGGATTGGGAGGGAGGCTGTGTGTGTGTGTGTGTGTGTGTGTTGCCAGAAGGAGAAGCGCTGCAAAACAAACGGGTGGGGGTGGGGGAATCAGAGATGCGCGACCCCCGTCTTCTCCAGCGCCTGTCCGAAGGGGCCAGGCTGCACGGAAGGAGTTCTCGCGGGGAGGATCAGGGTTTGTCCGGAACTCCAGAGATCTTTGCGCCCCTGAGCCCTTCTGGGAGTGGGCGGCGGTGATACATGGAACCCTATAAACATGGAGCCCCAGTCAATCCGTATTACGGGCACAGCCCAGCAGAGCCGCACCGACTCCAGGCTGAAGAGCTGAGCCCCGCTCCCCGGGAGCCCCCTTTACTCGCAAGTAAGTCTCGCGGCGGGCAACGGCGGCTCTCCCTCCAGCCGCCAGCCGGCGTTTGCGCGGAGCCGCGAGCCCCTTCCCCTGATGCTCCAACCGAGGCCTTGCAACGGGAGCCGCGTCTCGGCCAGACCCCTCGCCCCACAGCCGAGCGCTGGCTACCTACCAGCAGTGTTCCCAGCAGACGTTTATTTGAAACGCAAAGGGGTCTCTGAGCATGCACCGAGTGCCTCTTTCCCAGTGTGGCTGCTACCGGCCTCTAGGCGACAGCCCGGAACTGCAGCCGATCTCCAGGCGGCCAGAGATCAGCCCCCCCCCCTCCCCCCGAAAATGGCTGCTTTGGAGGGCGGCCTAAGCGATGCCCTCCTGGGGGCGCTCCCTCCCCCCAGATCTCCAGGAATTCTCCCTCCAGTTGGCAACTCCACGGGGGGAACCATTCCTGGGGGAGGAGAAGGCGATTGCCAAGAGTGGAGGGAGGTAACCCAAAGGCCCCCTCCCCGGCCACCTGGGTAGGCGCCCCTCGGGGCCGTAGTTCGGCGCAGCTGGGGCAAGGGGCTCGGCACCTTTCAGGCGACAGGTTGGCCGCCACGTGGCCGAGGACAGCGGCAGGGCCTCCGCCGCGGCGGCCCTGCTTCCCGGCCGGGGCTTGCAACGAGTGGGCCGCCCGCCGCCGCCTGGCTTTGGGCAGCCGCCAGCTTTGCAGCGGGGGGGGGGGGGCGTCCCGGGGTCCCCCCCCCATTCCACGCAAACGGGGCGAAGCGGCTGAACCGATCCGGGCTCGGCCAGGGCGACGGCTTTGCTGCCTGCTTTCCCGACCCAGACCCCCCCCCCCCCCCCGCTCTCAGAGGGAAACTCCTCCGGGGAAGAGCCGCCTTCAGGGAACGGCGAGTGTGGGGAGAGAGGAGGGATCCCCTCCTGGCGGGGATGAGATCCGGAGGGATCCTTGTCGTGTGTCTGCTTCCGATCTGCGGCTCCCAGGCCAGGCGAGGGAGAGATCGCCGGCCTCGCTCGAGCCCCCTCCTGCG
The DNA here is from genome assembly GCF_021028975.2 of Sphaerodactylus townsendi. Classification (NCBI taxonomy): domain Eukaryota; kingdom Metazoa; phylum Chordata; class Lepidosauria; order Squamata; family Sphaerodactylidae; genus Sphaerodactylus; species Sphaerodactylus townsendi. The sequence goes on along the minus strand of NC_059426.1, from coordinate 17,321,864 downwards.
CCGAAGGGGATTTGGGGGAAAGCGGGGAGAGGGGGGGCTGGCCCGTCCCACCGCCGCCCCTCCCGGGGGAAAACTCCCCTCGCTGCGGACTCGCTCCTCCCCCTCCCGGCCCTGCCCCGATGATTTCAGCGGAGCCGGCGGGGAAAGCAGCAACCTGCGGCTGGAGGGGGAGAGGAGGCGGAGGGGGAATCCGGAGCGACCCCGCGCTTGTGCCCGACGCCGTTTTGGCAGCGGTGCCTGGCTGCGGAGGACTCGTGCCTCGCCGGCCACTGCGGCAGCTGGGGGGCTGCGCTCTCGGGGGGGGGGGCGTTCAGGGCCGCTTCTCTGCTCCCCCCCCCGCGGGATGTTACGGCCCTGCGCGGCAAGTACCGTTTTGGCAGGATTCGCTTTTGGTGCCTGCCCGGTTGTGTGACCCCAATCCATTTGGGCAGAGGCAAAACCAGCCGCGCCGAGGAGAGAAACGGATCTCCCGCTGACGTGCCTCTGAAGAGGCCAGCCCCATGGCTGGCTGTCAGGAGCACTCTGAGCTGGGCAATTTCAGGACAGTCTTCCCACAACCTTGCCCCTTTGGCAATCTGGGTCCATCGTTTGTGGCAGCCTTTTAGCTTGGCTTGCAGCCTATTGCAGAGCAGCCTCTACTGGAATCTCCCTCCAAATCCTGATGGGAAGCAAATTCAGGAAATATAAAAGCAAGTGGAAGTGGCTTGGTAAGGAGGGTAACACTCATTCCCACTCCTGCCTACTCACTGCAATTCTGGTACTCTGCCTCCGCCTGCTGCCAATTCCTGGGGCTTTGTCGGGGACTCCACCCAGGCAATACAGAGTGATGGCAGAGGCACTGGGTGTCATGTTGTCAAAAGACTTTCAGGGCTGGAATCCCCTGGCTGTTGCGGGTTTTCTGGGTTGTGTGGCCGTGGCCAGACAGTTTTTGCTCCTGATAGATCACCCGCAGCCCTGTTGCATTTGTTTGTCGCTTTCTGCAGCTCGCTTGCAAAAGGAAGGTGGTGCCACTCTGTGCTGAAAAGTGCTTTCACGGTGAGTCGCCAGGGCTGGGCAGGCTCACAAAAACCATCTGGAGCAGATTTGTTCTGCAAGCTGCTTTATTGTTATTTTTTTTCCGCTGTGCACCTGTTTATGGTCCTTAATGGTCTCTAGGTTTTGGGGAGGGGCAGAGAGGGAGGGGATTAGAAGGTGCTGGTTTCCTTGCTGAGGAGTGCCTTCCTAGCACCCTGCCGTAAACTGTGTAACTTCGCCTCGCAGCTGCCTGTCCGGAGAGCCTCCGTGCGCTGGGAGGATTTTTTTTTCTTTGCTGGCGCATGGAGGGAACACTGCAGCGCATGATGTAACTTTTTTTATACTGGGAATTTCCTATATTGTTAAATTCCAACCACGGCTTGATGCGAACCAAATGGCATTGTTAAGCACAGGCCAGAGAGGTGTGAATCAGGTGACTTGGCTTTGGGCCAGCAGTAATTTGGTGCAACAAGAAGTTTGCTTCTCTCCCTCTCCCCCCCCCCCCCCCCCAGGCCTGCACTTGCACGTAGGCCGAAGCACAGGCACTCAGGACAAGTGGGATTCCAGAAAGCTGTGGGGCGGAGGAGGCCGTCTATTCGGAGGGAAGAAACAGTCTCTTTTTACTACTTGGTATTGATTTGCCGGGCCCACTGAAGCAGAAGCGAAACCCAGGCAATCTATAAGAATTCTATTAAGACAAAGATTGCCCACCCAAACAAAATACCAAGCGCGGAGGCAAAGACAAAACAGCCCCTTGGTCCCAAGTGCTCCCATTAATGGCTTTCCCCCATACAAGATCGTGGAAGAACATGGCGTGGGAAACTGTTTTTAATGGTTGGATCAACATGCGCGCGGGGGATGGTGGTGGGGAACTGTTCTGTGGGCGGCAGTGGAGCTGAGTATATGGCTTAACCTCGTGGAAATTAATTTTAGTACAGTAGCGGTGACATTTTTTGGGGAGCAGGGCATTTCCGTCAAAGATGGGTAGGCAGAGAATGTATGGAAGGCCGGAATGTTCAGACTTTTCAGAACCTTGGGAAACTCGCCTTTGATTTATTTTCGAGCGTCTGGCCCTCGAGCTTCAAAGTGCGAAACAGTCAGCAGGCCAAAGGTCTAGATAGGAAGCTGTAAGAAAGCAGGAGACTCCCGTTGTCCTGAGCTCTTGGAAATCTCCACGTTTGTAAATCCCAGGAGGTTTTTTTCAAGAACTGACATACTTTTTTTTTCACGTTCGAGACTCAAGGAGGAGGATATCACACTATCCCCCGACTGTAGTTCAGCATCTGTTGTGTTCAGGAAAATGATATGCAAATTGCATTAATGACATGTAACGACAGCATACAAATTAGATTCGGCGCTCAGTCCTGACGATGTGCTTCTGGCCTGGCCCTCCGTGCTGCCGATTGGGTTCTGCGGGTCTGCCCTTTAGTGGGGGTTGCCAGCCTCCAGGGAAGGCCTGGAGATTCCCTGGAATTATCTGGAATCTCCGGACTACAGCGATCAGGTTCCTGAGGCAAAATGGCTGGTTTGGGAGGCGGATTCTCTAGCCTCGTGCCCCACTGACCTGTCTGTCCCAAGGCCCTGCCCTCCAACTTCCAGGAATTTCCTAGGCTGGGATTGGCAGCCAGCGTGGTGTAGAGGGTTAAGAGCAGGTGCACTCTAATCTGGAGAACCGGGTTTGATTCCTCACTCTGCCACTTCAGCTATGGAGGCTTATCTGGTGAACCAGATTAGCTTGTGCACTCCAACACATGCCAGCTGGATGACCTTGGGCTAGTCACAGTTCTTCGGAGCTCTCTTCGCTCCACCCACAGGATGTTTGTTGTGAAGGGGGAAGGGAAAGGAGTTTGTAAGCCCCTTTGAGTCTCCTTCCAGGAGAGAATGGGGGGGATATAAATCCAACTCTACTTCTGCTTCTTCTTAGCAGAAAGGGGAGTTTGCGTTAGAAGCCCAAGGTGGGATATACCTTGCCTGGGAGGCTACCTGTGCTTGGCACTCTGGAGCGTTCGCTGGTTTCCTGCCACCCTCCAGAGCAATTGCGGTTGCAAATGAGCCTCCCTGGGCCTTGGTCCTTTTTCCCAGGTGAGGGGGGAATTGTGCCTGATGCTTCATTTCAGCTGATTGATTTCTCCTTAATACTGGCATAAAGTTAATGGAGGAGAGGAGAACTGTGATTAAGCCATGCAGCCCCAGTCGCTGGCCTCGGTCTGATTGAATCTCGGCTCTTCCCAAATAAAATCAAAGAGGCCTGAAACTAGTTTAGGATCCATGAGGCTGTTGACGGTCAAAGAGGAGAGGGAAAGGGAGCCGGGAGTCAGACCGAATTGGTTGTGGGGCTGTCAGCTTCAACAGGACAGTGCCGTATAAGCTGCTCCAGCGGTCAAGATACAAGATACTCCTTTGGGTATGGTTGCCAATCTCCTGGCGGGGCCTGGAGATCTGAGATTCCAACGGATCTCCAGATGACGGAGATCAGTTCTCCTGGAGAAAATGGCGGCTTGGGAGGGTGGACTCGCTGACCACTGGACCCTGTTGAGATGCTTCCTCCGCAAGCTCAGCCCTCAGATCCCTATGAATTTCCAACCCGAAGTTGGCCACCTGACTCTTTGAGCATCCCTTGAGGTTGCCATCACACACCAAGCATAGGCCCGTTGTGATGACCAATTTCACAAACTAAGTCTTGAGATTCACAAGAAGAAGAAGAGTTTGGATTTATATCCCCTCTTTCTCTCCTGCAGGAGACTCAAAGGGGCTGACAATCTCCTTGCCCTTCCCCCCTCACAACAAACACCCTGTGAGGTAGGTGGGGCTGAGAGAGCTCCGAGAAGCTGTGACTAGCCCAAGGTCACCCAGCTGGTGTGTGGGAGTGCACAGGCTAATCTGAATTCCCCAGATAAGCCTCCACAGCTCAGGCGGCAGAGCTGGGAATCAAACCCGGTTCCTCCAGATTAGATACACGAGCTCTTAACCTCCTACGCCACTGCAAGGTGTCATTGGTACAACAAGCAAAGTGTTGTGAGGAGTGAGTTATGGCACTTGTGTAGCTGATCTGCTGCCTGGGGGAAAGCAAATAGGGGAAAGCCAACCGGCCCTTCCTGTGTGTGTGCGAGAGAGAGAGAGAGAGAGAGAGAGTGAGAGAGAGAGAGAGAGAGAGAGAGAGAGAGAGAGAGAAGAAACTTCTCAACCTTTTGTGGAGGAATCTTTGAAGACTGGCCCATGTTGCTATTGGTTCTACTAAAGTAGGCCTACCAAGGGGCGCTTCGTCTTTGTTTAACCCAGCGCATCCAATCCGATGGATGACTACCATCCCTTTCCAATTCTGTATTTGAAATATCTGTTCTGGGTTGCTCGCTGTCACTGGAAGGAAGCGAGAAAAGAACACAGGCTCTCTCTCGGGTGCCGGCAAGCTCGCGGGAGCGCTAACAGTCGGGGGACAGTCACTTCAGAAGCTGCTGCGAGTGGAGTAATTTGAGTTTAGCATTCATTGAAGAGCACCTGGCGGAGAGACTCCCAAGCGCAAAGCTAATCTCCCCCCCCCCTTCCTCACAGGAGTGAGCCGCGGCTTTCTTCTCGTGCACCACTGCTGACCCTGGCAGGCCACATCTGAAGGAGGGAGTGTGGGAGCTTTCTATCCGGCTCTTCTTCTTTGCCCTTTTGGCTCGTTCTCCCAATTAGTTCTTGTAATACAGAGGAAGGGCCATCTGCTGGTTTCAGCCTCAGGTGCAGACTGGGAGAAACTCTCAACGTGCTGAAGGCAGTCGGGCGCATTGCTGAGCGGGCCTAGGAAGGGGCGTCCGCCTTTCGGCTCCAAAGCTTGCAACTGCAACTTTAGCTGCGGGAGATCAAAAGTTCCCCCCATTTACAAAAGTTGGAAATCATACATTCAATCCGAAGGGAGAAATACATGAAGCAGGGAGAATTGATAGAAAGAGTCATTGACCGCCTGTTGCACATCAGAACCAAAGCTTCCTGGCAGTGCAGTTCCAAAGTCACTTGCCCTGTTGAACATCGGCCTGCAGAATCAAACTAGTCGGAAAGAGACGTTGCTTACAGAGCACAAAACAAAACCACCTCACCACTCAGCTTGCCAGCCTCTAGGTCTGGGGGTGTTCAACTCTGGCGTTTCAGATGTTCATGGACTACAATTCCTGTCAGCCCCTGCTGGCCAATTGACCATGCCAGCAGGGGCTGATGGGAATTTTAGTCCATGAACAACTGAAGCACCAGAGTTGGACACCCTTGCTCTTGGAGGTAGCTGAAGATCTCCCAGGATTACAACTGATCACCGTATGACAGAGATCAATTCACTCCAAGAAAATGGCTTCTTCTGAAAGTGTTTAGAGTTGAGAGTTTTTTGGATTTATACCCCACTTTTCTCTGTGTTTAGGGAATCTCAAAGTGGCTTACAATCACCTTCCATTCCCCTCCCCACAACCTTGTGAGGAAGGTGGGGTTGAGGGAGTTCTGAGAGGACTGTGTCTGGTCCAAGGTTACCCAGCAGGCTTCCTGTGTAGGAGCAGGGAAGCAAATCCAGTTCACCTGATAAGAGTCCACTGCTCTCATGAGGGAGTGGGGAATCAAACCCAGTTCTCCAGATCAGAGTTCGCCGCTCTTAACCACTACACCACGCTATCTCTCTACATGGAGTCTTTGGCATCATACCCCATTGAAGTAACGCCTGTAGCCAGACCCCATGTCCTGAGATTCCACCTCCAAAATCTGCAGGTGTTTCTCAACCTGGAGTTGGCAGTCCTACTGATGACTCAGGTGAATTCGATCCCTTATGGATTACTTGGGATTACAAAAGGGCCTTTGGTCTGAGTTTCAAAGGAAGGAAGCTGCCAGGAGATATAACCAGGGAAAGCCCCTTGTCTACTCTAAGTATACAGTGCGGATGATCTTATAACTTTGGTTCCTGGGTACTAGTAGGTTTATTTATGAACCATATGTGGGGATGGAACCCTTTGCTGCGTGCTCAGGTTGGCCCAGGTAGGATTGCGGGGGGTGGGGCTGTCATGAGATATATTTGCTTGCTTCATTCAAAGCCCATCTTTTCTCCTGATAGGGACCCAAAACAGCTTGAATCCTTCTCTTCTTCTCCATTTTGTGGCTTTCCTAATTATTTGCCTAAACTGTGGAACTCCACGCCTCAAGAAACCTGTATAGTTCTCTCACCTATGTCATTCCATTGTGGTTTTTTTCTTCCGAAGGTTTTTGTTGCGCCTGAATGGATATTTGAAGGAGAACTAAGTTTGATTTCTTTAGCATACATAGATCGTTTGGGAGGTGGGGGGTTGTTTGTCTAACTGCTGTTTTTGCTGCTGCCAAACGTTCTGATTTGTTTTAGTTTTAGTGGTTGAAAAACTACACTTAATTGTTTTGGTGAATATTTCTGTTTGTACTGTGGAAATTGCCTTGAGGTGCCATCATAGAATAGAAAGGGGATGGTGCCCTGTGTGTGTGTGTGTGTGTGTGTGAGGGGACGGGTGTCAGCGTTTCTTAAATGAGGAGGGGCAAGGTCCCATTAGATAAGGTTGCCAACCAGCAGGTGGGGCCTGGAGATCTCCCAGAATTATAACTGTCCTTCAGATTGCAGAGATCAGTTTTTCTGGAAGAAATGGTGGATTCAACGGCATTATCCCCCAGTTAAGGGTCACTCCCGCACCCCATCCCCAAATCTCCAGGAATTTCTCAACCTGGAGTTGGCAACCCTACACATTGGAGGTTCATGAGGGTACTTGGAAGAGCCTCAGGTCTATTGTTAGGACAGAGAATGAGCCCTTCTTATACGATAATGTGAAACCACAGCCCAGGGGTGTGCAACTGTGGCACTTCAGATGTTAATGGACTACAATTCCCATCAGCCAATTGGCCATGCCAGCAGGGGCTGATGGGAATTGTAGTCCATGAACATCTGAAGCGCCAAAGTTGCACACCTCTGCCATAGCCCATCCAATTTTCTCAAAATGGGGGCACAAACTCTGAGGGGAATGGGGCAGCTTCAAAGGCAAGAGCTCCTGTTGTCACCGCTGCCCACCTTCACTTGGATTACCTCAGGGCACCCGATTGGCTGCAGGGAACTGACAGCTCAGCTCTGAGAGCTCTAATTGGTTGTGCAAAATCGAGGCAGAGCACTCATGCAGGCAATCATTGCTATTTCTGGTATAAAATTGGGCTGGTGGTTTCCCTCTTTCTAAAATAAAGGATTTCAGCACAGAACAATAGAGGCGCCATTCTGCCTCCATAGCCAGTTGTGGTTTTCAGTGAAATACTGGAAGTTCAGGGTTTGTGTGACCTGGTCTTTCCCAGTTTCCATAAGCAGCTTTGAACGTCCGCCCGCTCCCCTGTTCTGCTCGCCTCTTGACCAGAAGTGATGTCTCTGGTGTAAAGTCCTTTCCCAACAAGGATTGGAATTGATTTGAGTCTTTTGACTTGCAGCCCTGTAGAGTCAGCTGAATTGTGTTGGCCGTGAGCGGGTGACACAAACCCACTTAGCCCTGCCTTTAAAGCATGAGTGATGTGGCGTGGCCAACCTCCAGGTGTGGTCTGGAGATCTTCCAGATTTGCAACTCCAGGGTGACACCCCTGAGACCACCTAGAGCAGGGGTGTCCTGCTCCGGCGCTTCAGATGTTCATGGACTAAAATTCCCATCAGCCCCTGCTGGCATGACCAGTTGGCTGATGGGAACTGTAGACCATGAACATCTGAAGCACCAGAGTTGGACACCCCTGATCTTCAGAGGTCAGGGGTCAGTTTCCTTGGAGAAATGAGCTGCGTTGGAGGGTGGACTCCTTGGCAATGTATCTAATCGTGATCTCTTCCCTCCCCAAGTCCCACCTTCCCCAGGCTCCCAACCCAAATCCTCAGGAATGTTTCACTTGGCAACTCTAACTAGTGCTGTGGTTCTCACTGTTATTTTGTGGAGAGCATAGAAGTGTCCATAGGATACGCTTGGCTTGTCGCATACACTGTGCAGAGGGTCCATGTGGCAGATATATGTGAGGCCCAGGAGGAGAAGGCATGGAGGTTCATGAACATTTCTCATCAAAACGTGACTTGGTTTTTTACAGTCTGAGAACTACTTTGGCTATCCTTTTATTCCATTTTTTAAAGAAGGATTTACAGTCATCGTCCATCCAGGCCCTGAATGAACCTTAGATTCAGCAAGGCTGCATTACTCTGTCTGGATCCTAAATGAGGTGTCTTCTGCTTTCTAAATAGTTAGAGAAGGGCTTCCAAAACTTTGCGACATAAGCCTCCCTGTGTTAATGAAGACACTTTAGGGCAGAGGTGTCCAACTCTGGCACTTCAGATGTTAATGGACTACAATTCCCATCAGCCAATTGGCCATGCCTGCAGGGGCTGATGGGAATTGTAGTTCATGAACATCTGAAGCGCCAGAGTTGGACACCCCTGCTTTAGGGATTTCCCCTAATGTCACTGTGCTCAACGGAAAGGCCTGGCCAATCGGTGCTCACTGGGACTGTGGGGGACTGATCACCATCTCCCCACACATGAATGTCTTGGTCTTGAGGGGAGTGAATAGAATCCTGCCCTGTACAAATTTCAAGTCACAGGTAGTGGGTGGAAGAGCACCTGTGCCTGTTGAATGGATGTTTACCTCACCTTTCGTCCCAGCTTCATAAAAGCTTCTGCCATCCACCATGTGGTCCTCAGAGTGGCCCTGTAGGGCAAGTGAGGCTGAGAGAGGATGGCTGGACGTCACCCACTTAGCTTCACAGTAGAGTACAGATTTGAACCTGGGTCTTCCAGATACTAATAATTGCAAATCTTTGGGTTCCATTTTGTCACAAATGTTCACAGTGGTTTCCAGGCTCAGTCGCCGCCTCCCACTTGGTCAGCCATGCCTTTAGAGTGCGCCACTTGAAGTCGTCTCTTTTGTTGACGATTCAATGGGGAAGGAGAGCCGGTCAATTTTAGTGAATCCTTGCCTCCTCAAAAGACTCCTGTTCTATCCATGCACATGTGCCAGATACAGGACACACACACACACAAAATATAGCAGGCCTGAATCCGAGGGAAAAGTTGAGTGAGGGTTACAGGGGCTTGAGAAATGGTAACCCTGGAAGTTTTCATTCATTCTGCAAGCTATAACTTTTGTGGGTGACCCAGCCTTTTCCTCACGTGCTTGTATTTCTCAGCTGCACCTGCCCCTATCCCTCCACATGCAGCCACGTCTTCAAAATGTGGTGGGTTTACTCATAAGTAAATGTACCCACACGCAAGAGAAACTGCAGGAAGAAAATCTGTTGAATTATTTCTTTGTGCAATGAGGGGGGAGGTTACTCATGAGTGAGGGCACCGTAGGGGCTTGAGAAAGGGGCCGGCTTTTCAACGGGAAATTTAAAACATTTCAAGAATACAACACTGCAAGGGAAGCCGACTTGGAAATATTTCCGCTCCCCCCCCATCAAAAAAGCGTTTCAAATATGACAAATTAAATGGAAAATGAAACATTTCCAAGATGAAAGGGGGTGGTGGTGAAGTGTGGATCGTTATGGAGGAAATGATTTGTTGGAGTCCCGGAAATGTTTTAAATGACTTGTACAGAAAAGGCCATTGTTTTTAGCAGGGGTCTCCAACATAATGCCCAGGGGCACCCAGGGGCCCGCCAACGCCTTTCCTGATATTCCCCCAAATATTTTTAGAAAGTGTGCAGGCTTTTGACCAGCAAGCGCTTCTGATTGCCCCCTGGAGATTTGATTGGCTGTGCAGATGTTTAAAACTGTTGCTTTGGTGGTCGTAACCAGAGGTGGGATCCAGCAGATTCTCTCAGATTCTCGAGAGTAGGTTACTAATTATTTGTGTGTGCTGAGAGGGGGTTACTAATTGGTGATTTTGCCACGTGATTTTTGCCTTAGTTATGCCCCTCCTCTCAGCAGTAGCGCGCAGAACTTGAAGCAGTCTAGCAGGAGGTGCACTGGTGTGTGTGGCAGCCTGCGCCTGCGTGCATTCGTTTCCCGCCCAAGGACCGGCACAGTGGCTGCCCCTTGCCACAGTCCCGCCCAGGAATGCCCCACCCCCGGAATGCCCAGCCACGCCCCTGTTGTGCCCCACCCAACCCCATTGGCGCTATGCCACAGTTTGAATCCCACCACCATGGGAACCTGTTACTAAAATTTTTGGATCCCACCACTGGACTCGTAACATGACCTTCATCGTATGAATGAAGCCAGTCTGTGGCAACCAGCCAATCTGTGGCTGGCTGCATCTCTGTGGTGGGCATTGTGTGGCTGTACTAAGCACAGAATTCCAAAGATGGCCTCTGGCTCAAAACGTTTGGGGACCCCTGCTCTGTAGTCCAGTTTCTGAGCCCATTCAGTGTGCCATAAGGCTGTTGTGCCTGTTTCATATGGACCTGTAGCTAGCCTAGTAATATTTCTATTGTTGCCGAGCGAATTATTATGCTGCCAATGGTAACGCACTGAGGAGGAAGTCTTGTTGTATTGTATTGTATTATTTAATTTGTATACCACCGTCCCCCGAAGGGCTCAGGGCGGTGAACAACAACAGTATAATACCAAACATCAGTAATCATAACATCAAGCAAAAAAAACCCCCCATCAATAAACATAGCATCAATCAACATAGGAACTCCTCTTGTAACTGCCAAACCCTCCCCCTGCAGGTGTTTCCAAGGGGGTGGGTGGAGAAGGACTCTCACTCCTTCCCTTGGACACCAGCTAACTCCCGAATCATAGATCCCACAACTACAAAAACTAAAATACAATGAACAAATTTAGAGTCTGCTCCACCTTTTTCTGTTTGTTTTATTGAAGTAGCAACCAGTGGTTAGAATACCAGAGTTGAGACCAGACAGATATGACTCACGGGCTCCATTGGTCAGCAACCCTCCATTCCCTATCTGTCATAGTAGAACAATAATGACCAGACTTACCAAGGACTGGAGGGATTGGTTGAGATTATGTTGACAATATCTTTTGCTCAGTTAATGCTCTGCACAAATGATTATTAATAACAAGGGACTGATGGAGTGTTTTGGAACAATATTTATTTATTTATTTATTTATTTATACTTTCAGCTTTTATACCGCCCTGTCCCCGAGGAAACTTCTGAGCACAGCATTTCCCACTAAGCCACGGCTCAGGACAATTTTGGCACTTATAGGCCTCTGCTGCACACTTTCTCCAAACTGAAGCTGTTTTCAATGCCATCCTTTCCCCCAAAGCACATCTGCACCACCAACACCCTCCTTATGGTCTCTAAAATCCGAAACATGGAGTGACAGGGAGGTGGGGTTTAGAAACTTTTGACTTATAAGTAGAGCCAAAAGTTGACCGGCTATTAATAACAATGCTTTTTAAAGACCAAATGATTTACTTCATAATTCTGAGAAATCAAAATATATGCAGAGATCAAGATATATAGAGAGGTTTATGCCTAATAAAGGTTTACTGTACTATATAGAGCAGGGGTAGGGAACCTGCGGCTCTCCAGATGTTCAGGAACTACAATTCCCATCAGCCTCTGTCAGCATGGCCAATTGGCCATGCTGGTAGGGGCTGATGGGAATTGTAGTTCCTGATGGGGGGGGGGTGGGGGGGGGGGGGGGTGGGGGGGGGGGGGGGTGGGGGGGGGGGGGGGTGGGGGGGGGGGGGGGTGGGGGGGGGGGGGGGTGGGGGGGGGGGGGGGTGGGGGGGGGGGGGGGTGGGGGGGGGGGGGGGTGGGGGGGGGGGGGGGTGGGGGGGGGGGGGGGTGGGGGGGGGGGGGGGTGGGGGGGGGGGGGGGTGGGGGGGGGGGGGGGTGGGGGGGGGGGGGGGTGGGGGGGGGGGGGGGTGGGGGGGGGGGGGGGGGGGGGGGGGAGGGGGTGGGGGGGGCGGCCGTGGGGGAGGGGGGGGGGTGGGAGGGAGGAGGGGTGGGGGAGGGGGGGGAGTGGGGGGGGGGGGGGGGGGGGGGGGGGGGGGGGGGGGGAGGGAGGGAGATGGCTGGCTGGCTGGCTGGCTGGCTGGCTGGCTGGCTGGCTGGCTGGCTGGCTTACATTTATTTACTTACTTACTTACTTACTTACTTACATTTATTTACTTACTTACTTACTTACTTACTTACATTTATTTACTTACTTACTTACATGCTGAAGGAGTGAAAGACCCAGTGAAATGGACAAGAAATTGACACGCTCTAGCAAACTAGCATTAGAACAAAAGAAAAAAGGTGGCAGCCAATCTCCCCAAATGGAGGTTGCATGGAAATAACATGGAAGCAGGGGATGGGCAAAATGGTGACTTGGCTTGGTTAGGGGACTCTTCACAGGGGGAGAATCCCTGTGGAAACAAATTACTGTGGGAAAACTCCACTGCAAAGCAAACAGCCACGGGATAAGTGGCACATGCATAAATGGCCAATTGGCCATGCCAGCAGGAGCTGATGGGAATTGCAGTCCATGAACATCTGAAGCGCCAGAGTTGGACAACCCTGTCCTAAGGCATCAGTTTCTCCTGATTTATGGCACACATTCAAATCTGCCATTTTCCTTCAGAGGAACTGGTTTTGTAGTCTGGAGATGAACTGTAATTCCAGGAGACTCCAGCGGTGGGTAACCCTAGCAGGCCCTGTTGACTGTTCCTTGCATCTGCCTGGTGAAGACATTCTTTGCCAAGAATTCATGTTTTCTGAGTGGAAGGCATTTATTCCCTAGAAGTGCGGCCAAAAAGACATCTGGAAAGCACCTTTGTTGCAACATCTCTTCTGTAGTACACATACTCTCTCTCTCTCTGATCTGTTCCATTTAAATTTAGTGCTGGTTTCAATCTGGCCTGTTAAAAATGTGTTCTGTGTTTACTTTTTTTTTTAAAGCCACAGGTTGGTTGTTAGCTACTTATGGGGTGTAAACCATAAACAGCTTGAAAAGGGTTGTTTCATTGAGCTGCCTTTTGGAGTGCTTATTTGGAACAACTCTTTTCTCCCCGTCAAACAAGCTGGTGGTTGTGACTCCGTCTCATGATTGGTTTTCCTCCTCAGTGGGTTAAAAGCCAGAAATGAGGCCCAAGACCTGTGATGTGAGCCATTCCTTAGGCATTTGCGAGGGTTGATCTGCCCACAGGCCTCAAGTCTTGACTAACGGTTTCTTCAAATTCTGTGTGACCTGGATGTCAAGACTCTCTTAGCTCCTCCTCTACCTGGCTCGGGAGACCTTTGGACCTGGGACTTTGGGCTCAGCTAGCCCATTCATCTGGCCCGCTTAGAGAAACCTCAGGGCAAACACACAACTTTGAGGCCTGCCTTCTGTCCCCCACATTCTCTCCATAGATAACACAGCTCATTTAAGTAGATGCATTCTCAACACGGATATGTTATGTACCATTTAAGGATGATAAATAATTAATTAACTACAGGTGCCAGTTAAAAATACAGGAGAGCCAGCGTGGTGTAGTGGTTAAGAGCAGGTGCACTCAAATCTGGAGAACCGGGTTTGATTCCCTGCTCTGCCACTTGAGTTGTGGAGGCTTATCTGGTTCACCAGATTAGCTTGTCACTCCAACACATGCCAGCTGGGTGACCTTGGGCTAGTCGCAGTTCTTTGGAGCTCTCTCAGCCCCACCCACCTCACAGGGTGCTTGTCGTGGGCGGGGGGGGGGGAAGGGAAAGGAGTTTGTAAGCCCCTTTGAGTCTCCTTCCAGGAGAGAAAGGGGGGATATAAATCCAACTCTTCTTCTTCTTCTCCAACTCTATTAGCCATGACCCTTAAGATAAAAAATTACCTGGCTGCAGTAGGATCACCAGGTCTGGGAGCTTTTGGAGTGGACATGGGGAGGTGGGATGCCATGGTTTTACAATAGAGTTTCTGGAGATTCCTAGAGCTTCCCTATGTCACTTCCAGGTTCATCTTGGAAGTGCCATGCTGGCATTGTTTTTGCCACCCACTTAATGGCCTAGGTGCCTTCCAAGACTGAGCAAATGGTCAGGCTAGGTTGCTACCTTGTTTCTTCACTACCCTTAAGCACTGGGAACCAGTGTGTTAGGGGCTGTCAATCTTGTGGATTCCTTCAGCGGTTGACTTCCTTTCTTGTTTCCCTGACTTTCAAAGAGTGCCATAGGGTGCGGGCATATCTGAAGTACAAGGGTTCTTTTTTTGCATTTACCTGCTTTCCCCCTTCCTCTCAGCACTGTCCTCAGAGTTCAGAGTATTGATGGCTTTGTCTTTTCATCTGCTGATGCGCTTTGCAAGGCCAGCAGTACGCAAAAGCATTATGCATGTGTATATATATATATTGCCTTACATTGCTGAGACTTGGTTTAATGAGACATCAGTTTTAGTGCTTATCCATTTGGCAGCTGCTATAAGGGAACTTCTGATCTTTTAAAGAAAAATTTGCAAGTTCAGTTTAATGGGGATAATTGGAACATCATGAAGGTCATGTCTTTCCAAAATGTGGCGAGGACAATCGTTGAGTTAATCAAAATTGTGCCTGCAACCTTACATTTTGCAGCTGGTAAAGTTTATGCAGGGAAAAAAACCCATCTCTCTGGGTCACTCATTAATTTTAAAGAGTGCGAAAGAGTGTGATAGTTGACTGATAATTGGGAGAAGAACAGAAGGGGATTGGTTGACTTTGTTTCCATCGGATAAGTTCTGTTCTCTCAGGCTAGGTCTGTGATGGGGGATAATGCCTTGTCATCAGAACCAACCAAGAGCACAAAACAGTTGGTGCAGGTCCCACGGAATTAAAAAAAAAATCAGGTTGGGTATTAAGTTTATTAAAGGGGGAGGGGGAGTTGAGGGCATGTTGGAAAAGTCCCAAGCCTGCAGTCTGTAGCTGGCATAAAATGGAGACAAGGAGAGGTTGCAGACTGACGGTTATGATGTTGACCAGCCTGCCTTACGGACTCTGGGAATGAAGAAGCCATAAAAATATATCTCCCTTTGGAAATGCAAATGCCAACTGTGAACCTTCTCCCTCTCCTTAAGTATTCAGCTTGAATAAATTCTGAGGAGCTTAAAGTCGTGCAACTGCTATTTTATGATGTTTTGATTGGTCTTATTTTTTTTTAAAAAAAATAGATGTGCTGAATTAGGCCAAGATGATGACCTACAGTTTTTCACTCTGGGTAGCATCTCAGTAATGGGATGGGCTATTGCTTGATGGTTCAGCGTGTCATGAGCCAGCCCCTGGGTACTTGCCAGGAGACAGAGGACTCTGAGGCAGAACCTGAGGACACAGTACAGCCAGAGTTGGCTGCTCCTGAGGAAGACCAGGCAGCCTAGCCAACGCCCAGCCCTTCCCTGCCTGGTGACATGCAGATGGAGGAGCCTGCAGATCCTCCTAGGGAACCTAGTCATGAGCCAGCTGTGCATAGGAGGCAGAAGCAGAGGCTGCTACTGCAGAAGCAAGGAAGGAGTGCTCGTTTGGCAGCAAGATATGGGAGATTAGAAGTCTCTGCATCTGATGAGGATTAACTCCTTGCAGAATCCCAACCCTATGGATAAGGCTCTCTATATAAGCCTGCTTGGGTGCAACAAGTGTGCTTCCTGTTGCCTCCATGTGCCTGGTCTGCTGTTGATCTCCAGCCTGTTACCTGATCTCCTGTGCCGTAACCTGTTTGGACTGTGACCTACACCTTGCCTGTCGCCTGCCTCAACCCATTGGACTGTGACCTTGTGCTTGCCACTCGTTTGGCCCTGCTAGGTCAGACCTGGCCACGTCCTGCCTGCTGGCAGCACACAGCAGGAGCTTCCTGGTTGACATGCTGGCATTTCCAGGAAGGAACCCTCAGGTGGTGTTGGATGAAGCTTCGTTTTGACTAGGATGCTGCCACCCGCTGGAGTGAGGCATACTGAGATAACTGGAGAAATGGTCAGATGCCGGGGCAGGCAGCATCAAATGTTCATATAAGGTGAAATTGCTTTATTATGTTACCAGTTCTAATGCAGTACTTTTCAATGAATGTAGTTCAGATGTAGTTCCGCTGTGATTCTCTGATCAGCTCCGCTGTGATTCTCTGATCAGTCTAGTAGCAGGCCTCGGAATGGTAAAAAGCCTACGTGAAAATTGCTTTCCTTCACCAGCAACAGTCTGTCTTCTCTCTCTCTCCCTCTTGAATACCATTTCCATCTCGTCCTGTGCCCAGCTCTGGTTAATTTGAAAAAAAAAAGAAAGAAAGAAAGAAACAGACCCAGTGTCAGATCTAGTAATTGAATCTCGGTCCCTGTTTACGGCCTCAAGATCTGTCATCGGAGGAAGAAGCTTGATATCGGAGATACGGTCGTATGACTTCACAGTGTAATCCGCCAAATGATAAAGATAAATTGTGACAAGAAGGAAACCCTGACTTCACCACAGATGGCTTTGGTAATTAGCAAAGAAGGGTAAGGGGGGGGGGGGGAGAGAGAGAACATGCTAGCGGTAGATAGATTTATGTCAAAATCTGGCGTGTTTGAAAGCTTTCCCCCATTATGAAAGTCTCTCATCTCCCGTAAGGCATGTAAGATGAGAGGGGTAAAGAGTTTTAAATAGACAATAATATGGTAATCAGCAAACGGTGGGGGTGGGGAGACCTTCTTAGATGTGTGTATGTATGTGTGTGTATGTGTGTATATATATATATGTTTACCTCCACCACTTCTTATATATATATATATATAAAATATAAAGAAGTGATGGAGGTAAACAGTATAGCTGCCAATTTTTAGGCAGGCAAGCCAATGTTAACATAACAGTGGGAGCCCGTGGGTGGGAAGACCGAAGCCTCAATCGGATGCTTGGACTTCTGAGCCAAGGGAGACGGGGAAAGCGAACTAGGAAAAAAAAGAGAGCATTTCGTGTGATCGTGGCGCCGAGCAAATGCAGATATTGTTTATGCAGCTCTGAGCAATGTGTGCTCATAAAGGCTCCGAAATGTTTTTGCTAAGAGCTAGTATTTTTAGAAACGACTTCAATAAATCTAGCAGAATGTATTGTGGTGGAAAGAGGCAGGCCTGCAGCAAAATATTTTGTACACAGTTGCTGGTTTTGTTTGAGGATTCTGAAATTCCATTTAGAAAAAAAAAAGAAGCCGATTCAGCTCTTACTGGAAGCGGGGAAGTGGACAGCTGTCACAAGCATCATTAAAACGTCCGAGCTTGCTTTTAATTAAGGATGCTGGTCCCTCGGTGGGTCAGTAACATTTGCTTTGCTAACTTCTCTGGGCTTGAGTCGGGAGATCGGCAGTAACAAGCAGACGCTGTTCTCAGCGGGCTTTGAACGTTGGCTTCAAATGGGTTCTGGCTGTCTTTGCACACTTCCGATAGTGCCCTTTGTGCTTGTCTATCTCGTTCTTATCTATCTCTTGCTCAGAAAGCAGGTTCACACTCAAACACCTAAAGCAGGGGTGTCCAACTCTGGCGCTTCAGATGTTCATGGACTACAATTCCCATCAGCCCCTGCTGGCATGGCTAATTGGTCATTCCAATAGGGGCTGATGGGAAATGTAGTTCATGAACATCTGAAGCGCCAGAGTTGGACATAACACTGGCCTAAAGATTACATTTTGATTGACTCTGGGTAGCTGTTGCAGGGAGGAGACCGTGGCTCAGTGGTTAGAGATCTGCTTGGCAATCGGAAGGTCCAGGTTCAATCCCCGGCATCTCCAGTTACAAGGAACAGTTGGCAGGTTATATGAAAGATCTTTGTCTGAGACACTGGAGAGCTGCTGCCAGTCTTGAGTCAAGAATACTGACTCTCATAGACTAAGGGTCTGATTTGGCATAAGGCAGCGTCATATGCCTATCAGCACCACTTGCAGTCAGTGGTGGGATCCAAAAATTTTAGTAACAGGTTCCCATGGTGGCGGGATTCAAACTGTGGCGTAGCGCCAATGGGGCTGGGCAGGGCAGGACGGGGGCGTGGCCGGGCATTCCTGGGCGGGGCTGTGGCAAGGACGCAGCCGCTGCGCCGGTCCTTGGGCGGGAAACGGATGCACGCAGGCGCAGGCTGCCACGCACGCCGGTGCACCTCCTGCTAGACTGCTTCAAGTTCTGCGCGCTGCTGCTGAGAGGAGGGGCGTAACTAAGGCAAAAACCACGTGGCAAAATCACCAATTAGTAACCCCCTCTCGGCACACGTAAATGATTAGTAACCTACTCTCAGGAACCTGTGAGAACCTGCTGGATCCCACCTCTGCTTGCAGTGTTGCCTTTTATAAGACACAAGAGGGTGTGGTCCAGCTACACTTGGAGGAGTCACTGATTTCAGTTGAAAACATGCTTCAGTAATTTCCCCTGAAGCAATGGGACTTTGTGGTTTAGGACTTACTGGTTTCTCCTCCCGGCTGCAGGCCGCTAAGACCCACCCCCTGAAATTTTGTTCCTGCACAGGTGGAGGGGCAGATTTTGCTGAGGGAGCAAAATGTGGATCCACACTCGGAGTGAGAATTGTGGCCCCCTTCTATTAATGGAAATTCTTTTCATTCAGAAGAGCTAACTGTATGTTTGGGTGCATGCCCCTGAATTCAAAAGTCCTGCACGTTGACTGGACCGCGCACCAATTTCATAAGGTGAGCACAAGGAGAACGGTTTGGATTTATACCCCGCTTTTGTCAACCACAAGGTGTCTCAAAGTGGCTCACAAATGCCTTCTCTTCCTCTCCCCACAACAGACACCTTGTGAGGGAGGTGGAGCTGGGAGAGTTCTGAGAGGACTGTGACTAGCCCAAGGTCATCCAGCAGGCATCTAGTGTAGGAGTGGAGAAACAAACCCAGTTCTCCAGATTGGAGTCTACTGCTCTCAGTCACTACACAACGCTGGCTCTACTCCACACTAACAGACATAATATGGGAAAAAGAGTACGTGCATCTCTCGTAAGGAAGATGCCATATTCTTTGACCAGGGTTTTACCAAAGGGGTGTTTTTCAGAGGATATCAGTGTGCACATTATTTCGTTCTGAATGATGTTCACACTCATCTTAAGGCAGCGTCCCCAACCTTCTTGAGCCTCCAAGTACCTTTGGAATTGGGACCGAGTGTGAGGGGGAAAACAACCACAGAATAGCTGACACAAAATGGCTGCCATGGCTTTCCTTCAGTCACACAGCGAAGGTGCAGATAGTCCTGAACGAATATGAGAATTATTTATTTTTCTGCACTGCCTTTGTCAAAACCATTATTTTGTGCATTGCTGAAACTGGTACTTGGAGCATTTGTGTCAAAAAATGTTTTTACTTTCAAACTTTCAAATGGATGGGCGGGGGGGGCGGGGGGAGAGCAGGGATAGGTAGGCACTAGGACCCCAGCGGAGCATTCCACAACAAAGAAGGTCCACCATGCTTTGTTCTGTGGTGAAGGAATGCACAATCTACTAACATATTAATGTGGAACAAAGTATAGGTTGACTATGTTGGCTGTCTGGCATCCTTCTTGCTGTTGTCTGGCATCCTTCTTGCTTTACATGGTAGACATACGTAGAGCACTCTGTGAAACATCTTTTTTCCCCTCTTCTCGATGCTGTTTCCTACACCTGGGTTGTGTGATAAAACTCGAGAGAATATCCTTCTTTTGGAGGTGAGGAACCAGATGCTGAGTGTTAAAACAGGAACTGTCAAGATCCAGGGAGATAGATTATTCTGCCCAATTTTTTAAAAAATGTTAATATAAACAGCGTAGGGGTTTGGTTTTGATGAAACTATACGAAGGGTGTGTTTTACCCCATGTAATTAACCCCTACCCTACCAGCCCTCAGAGGGGGAAAACCTGATTTCCCCTTCTGGACGTCTGATGTCAACATGGTTGTTTTATTGATTGTTTAGGTTGTTTTATTGTTTTATTGATGATTTTGGGATGGAGCCTATGTATCTATATTGTGTATGACCTGCTCCTGTTTGATGTTGAATCGTGTTGTTCCCCGTCCGGAGCCCTTTGGGGATCGGGCGGTATAAAAAGCGAAGAAATAAATAAATAAAATAAATAAAAATGGGGGAGGAGAATTTTGGCATGTGATATTATACTGGGGGAATGAGTTAACCCCCTTTCTTTTGAAGCCCCATTGCAGATTGGGATACCTAACACTAGAAATTTCCATCTAAAAGATGTTGAGGTATCTATGGTATCTTTCTTATAATTTAAGAAGACTTGCGTGAAGTGGCCTACCGAAAGCTCCTATTGGACTCTCAGATTGTCCAGGGCTGAGGACACTCCTCTCTTAAGGGGAAAACCCCCCCTCTTTCTTCTAGAGGTGCACCAATGCGATGGGCTCTCTGCCCTAAGTTAGCCTGTATAAATAGGTGTGAGTTCAGTTTAAGCTCATAGCTGAGTTACGACCTTACATAACCTCATTTGTCCTAATTTTGTAAATTAAGATGGGTTGTGCTAAACCACCACCAGCCCTTTCTCTCACAGAAACCGAAAGGAGGCTTGTGGTCCTTCAAAGACGTAAATTGGTTTATCGGAGCATACACTTTTGTGAGCTAAATCCCGCTTGGCCTAGTAAGGCCTTGCTCAGTTCCTGCTCTGTCCCAAAGATCTGTTATGATTGTATGAGACAGGGTCTTCTTGGTGGTAGCAGCCATGGTAATTTTTTTGGGGGAAGGGAATCACCTGAACAGGAGACACTGTGCTCCTGAAACTCTGCCCAGATCAAAAGAAATGATCTGGCCATTGTTATCCATGCTGTCATAACATCCAGGTTTGTTTCTGTGTGTGATCGTGTTTTGTTGAATTGTTTTTATTGTCAATATATATTTGTTTTGATGTTCACTGCCTTGGGGGCCCTGAACTGAAAGGAAAAGTGGCATAAAATGTAACAATCATTATTATTACGATCATTAAAGTCTGTAAAGTCTTCAACAACTTCAGCTGGAAGTGGAAACTAGATATTTATTTATTTGTACCCCACATTTCCATCTCCTGTGGGGATCCAAAGCACTTTACATACCTCTCCTCTCCTCCTTGGGGCCCTCCTAGCAACCTTGTGACATAAGTTAGGCCAAACGTGTGGTTGGCACAAGCCAGAAAGGTTCCACGGCAGAGAAAAGATTTAAATCTGGATCTCCCAGATTAATAGTTTGATGTTCTAACCACATCTCTACCATAATGAGCACATTACATATGATTCAGATGGCATTACTAGCTGTACAGTTTGTTTTTTGGGTGCAATCCAAAATGTTGGTTTTGATCTTTAAAGCCCCTAAATGGTGTGAACTGGGGTACCTGAAAGACGGCCTCCGGCCATTTGAATCTGCCTGTTCGCCTGCCAAGATAATTTTTGGTGGAGCCCTCTGAGGACACTCCTGTTTTGTTTTTTAGATCAAGCAGTGGGTGACAAGGGAGAAAGCACTTTCAGTGGCTTGTGTGCAAAATGTCTGGAGGGAGACCTCCTGGTGGGTTCTCCGTTCTTGCTAGGCCGGTGATGGCGAACCTTTTTGAGACCGAGTGTCCAAATTGCAAAGTGCCAACCCGGCAATTTAACCTGAATGCTGAGATTTTAGTTTAGAACAAACCGGTTGGCTCCCTCTTCCTCCACCCCACCCGCTCGAGCAGGGGCCAGCCTGCTCAAGCCTCCAGCAAGTCCCGCGCACACCGCTCTGTGCCTCTCTAGCATCTCTGTCTCCTCTGCACCCCCACCTCGGGCAGGAACACAGGCACCAGGTCCTCCAGCCGAGTCCTCCCTGCTCACCGCGGTGCGCGCATGTTGTGCTCAGTGGCCCAGGCCAGCCTAGATGTGTGTGTGGGGTGATGGTGGTGATATTCCGCACCCCACATGACGAACTCTGTGTGCGCGTGCCCACAGAGAGGGGTCCGAGTGCCACCTCTGGCACCCGTGCCATAGGTTCGCCATCACTGTGCTAGGCCCAATCTGCCCACTTCACCTGGGCTTTTGTCATGCTGTGTGTGTGTGTGTATGCATGTTCCGTTTCCCTTCCCTTTATTCATCTCTTAATGTTACCCAGACCATGGAAACCTGGCTGTTAATGATGTTCCTGGCCTGATTTTTAAGTTCCTCTTCGGTTTTATATTGGCATCTTTAATAGATTTTAATGGCTTGTTTTATTTTGGGATTCGTGCTCTAAGGATCCCATAACGAGAGAAGGGTGGCATAGAATTTAAAAGAAAACAAATTATAGAGCACTTCCAGATAATTATATCGTAATGTGTTGTTGGACACCTGTGTGCGGCTATAGGGGCTGTGTTTAGGGAGCAGACGAGTCCTGTTTTTTTCCATATCTAGGTTTTCCTTTTTTTAAAAAAACAAACCTTTCCGTGCCTCGAAAACAACAGCAGCCGATGCACACAAAAAGAAAACAGAACAGACTGAAGAATTTGGTTGGTTTCCTAACAGGATTCCACAGCAGCGGAGTTCCAGGACGCAGCGGCCTTGGACCGCCCAATAGCCTTAGAGGAGAAGGCATCCTTCATGCGCTTTAGGAAGCTGTCTGGTTCAGATAAGGCTGAGATCCTATCCTGTGGGACCCTCCATAGTATTAATAAGGAAAAATTAATTTTTAAACACTGGGATGGCTGCCAAGCCATGTGACCTTTTGGCAGACCAGCTGTGCTATTAAAAAAATTGTAGATATCTAGGAACAGTTCGGGGAGGAGGGGGGGGTGAGAAGTCCCCTTTCTCAAGTCTGAAGTATGAATTTATCTGTAATGATGGGGGGGGGGGGAAGGGGGCCGTTGCGTGCCGGAGAGAGAAATCGGTGGAAACCTCTCTCCGCTCGGTGATGTGCAGTTGCCGATACAAGCGCCGCGTCCCCCTCCGGGTCCCAGATTAGCTGTCTAATCCAGAAAGTGTGGCCGGATGACAGTGAATGGCTTCTCAAGGGAGCGAGGGAGGCGTTAACAATTCCCGTTATTTTTCTCTCTCTAACCACAACCCTTTGACACTTCTAATTAATACACAGGCAGGCAGAAAGAGAATTTAGTTCTTTGCACACACACACAAAAAAGAAGGAAGAAAGAAAGAACAGAAAAAAAGAAATATCTCATCTCCATGTCCAACTGCCTGAAACCCTGGTGCTCATGATTATGTATTATAAATCACCACTGTTTCTCTCCTGGTTTAACACTGGCGCTTAACGGAAGCAGGGCATATTAGCCGCTGTGTCGTAAAAGAAAGGGCCGAGCCCTTTTGAAGTCCAAAGTCATCTCTAGACCTCAAAGGGCCAGGCCCTGCCGTCCTTATGTTTTTCTGCATGTAATTACAGACCGAAAACCATTGACCCAGGATGGGAGTTTTGCCTTCATAAAACCTGGGATTTTCCGGCATTTGGCGCCGAGTGTGTTTTTCAAGGCAAGGTTGCGATCCTCAGTTGTGTTTGCCTCATGGTGACACCCCCCGCCCCCTTTGATGAGTAAACTCTTGGGATTGTGCTGTTACCTGTTTTTTTTTTCCCCTCTGGCACTTTGTGATTTTTCCCAAACAGCTTAAAAATCTGACACTCCCCAAGCTCCAGTCAGAAAGGGGCCGGTTTCTTTGCATCCGATAAGTTGAGGCTCTGGCCACGGCCTCAGATTTTTCAGGAGTCTCACGCAGGTGGCCGATGGGCACTTCTAGCCATCCGTTGCACCCCTGCACATTTGTTGTGCCAGTGAGGGGGGCAGAAAGAAGCTCTCTGTTGTTGCTAAGCAACTACAATAGATGTGCCATTCCTCCACTTTTGAGCGACAAACTACCAATTTTTCTGTCAAGCTCCCACCCTCCCTCTCCCTAATTTTTTAATCTTTGATTCCTTGGCAGAGTTACCTTTGTTCCCCACACCTGCCCTTTTCTGGCTTAGTGATCTTGGATTGCTGTGTTTTCTTTAATACCAAAGATGTACAAGTCTAGGAGTAAGGAGACAAGTCTAGGAGTAAGGACAAGTGTAGGAGTAAGGAGGCCACCTCCAGACTACGGTCAGTTCTCCTAGAGAAAATTGCTTCTGTGGAGGGTGGACTCTGTGTACCCCACTGAGGTCCCTGTCCTCTCCAGACCCCACCCTGAAATCTCCAGGAGTTTCTCAATCTACAAATGGCAACACAATTCCTGTCCCCCACTAGTGGTCGGGGGGGGGGGGGCAGCAACCCTTACCCAGGAGTCTCAGGGCAATGGAAAAAGGTGGCGTAGGAGGTTAAGAGCTCGTGTATCTAATCTGGAGGAACCGGGTTTGATTCTCCGCTCTGCCGCCTGAGCTGTGGAGGCTTATCTGGGGAATTCAGATTAACCTGTACACTCCCACACACGCCAGCTGGGTGACCTTGGGCTAGTCACAGCTTCTCGGAACTCTCTCAGCCCCACCCACCTCACAGGGTGTTTGTTGTGAGGGGGGAAGGGCAAGGAGATTGTCAGCCTCTTTGAGTCTCCTGCAGGAGAGAAAGGGGGGATATAAATCCAAACTCTTCTTCTTTTTCTTTAATGTGGACGGTTTGCAGGACAAAGCTTGTTCAACCTCTTCCAGGCCTGCGTGTCACCTCACTGAGGAGTAGGATTGGGAGAGGGGTCTTGTTTCAATATGAAAACCTGCATGTTTGTAAGGGGAACTAAATCCTAACTCATCACTGGCATGTCACATACTTTTCTCTGCTCCACCTTTGGGGGAGAGCGGTTTATTAAGTCGAAATAATAATAATAATAATAATAATAATAATAATAATAATAATAATAGGCAGCACTTGAAACATCTTCGAATTGACAAAATAAACATTGGTCAAATTCAGAAGGCAGCCCTGCTGGGATCCGCACAAATACTACGCCGATGCATTACAACTTCCTAGGCCTCTGGGTTAGGCTCGAATTGTAATGAAGGCCAACGACCAGCTAAAGATCTGGCAGCTGGGAAATCTACAACAACAACAATAATAATAACAATAATAATAACAACAACAACAACAACAATAATAATAATTTCAGATTTATTCCTCATCCTTTACTACGGTCTCAGGGCAGATTATAATAAAAACCATAATAAAATCCCTAAAATCATAAACATTGTAAACTCTAAAACTCCTACTCCACCCACCCCCCAAAGAGAGAGGAGTATGCAGAACACTCAAGGCCTCCCCTATCCCAGTGGGGTGGGGGGGGAGGAATCAGCCAAACACCTGAATGAAGAGGTTGGTCTTCACCTGGCACCAAAACTCCAGGAGAGTAGGTGCCTGGTGGGATTCTGGTGGGAGGGTATTCCACAGGGGCCACTGTTGAGAAGGAAACAGTTTAAAATGGATGCATTATTTAAGAATGTTTTCTTGAGTATGCAGCCCTTATCTGCAGTCACGCAGTGAAGATCCGTGAGCTGTGGTGGCAGCTGCCTTTTGAAGCCGTTCTTTTAAAATTTGCCCAGCCAGTCAGAAGTCTTGCTGGGCAGAAGCCCCCATGACTCCACCCACTTTCTGAAAACACGCAATAGGTGCCAGGAAAGGTGCCCAAGGGTGCCACGTTGGGTACCTCTGATCTGGTGTCTCCGCTAATTGGCCCCCAGTTGCTCAGTTGACCCGCAAATAGAAGTGAGCACAGAGGCAACTTTACCCTGACTTTACAAGCTGTCTTGGGACTATAGAACTGAACCATTACAGAACTTGGTACTTAAGCTTTGTATAGCTGTGAGCGATTTTGGGTGTTTTGTAAAGTAGTAATTTACACCAAAGTGCTGAGATGGATGTGAACACATCCGCATGTGCTCTCCCCGTCTCTCCCATGTTTTTTATTTCCTTCCTGGTAGAGTTTGTTCAGCGGGCAACAGTGTGTTTAAGGTACTTTGCGAATTTGTGATCAACTCTACCATGGTACTGAGATGCAGAGCAATAGCTGAACGAGAGAAGACAAAGGCAGAATAGCTTTCCACTCAGCAAGACTCTTAATAATCTCAGATCCACCTTTGCCTGTCTAGAAAAGTCCTAATCTAATCCAGGGCAATTGGGGATGGGAAGTGAAAGATGGCTACTGGGAACTTTGCCACGGTGGTTGCGTTTTCTGGCACAGGGCTGGGACAGCGTCCCACCTATTGTTCAGCAAAAAGAATGGAGGTTGCTTGGCTGATTCATGGTGTTGCAACTAGTCACATCCTTTGCAGTCTGAGGGTTTCTTAGCTCTTTATGACAAAGTCACTGTAGTGTGGTGAGTGCTGAACTCAGACTGGAGAGATCAAGGTCGTTTCCCCACTTACCTGCTGCTGCGCGCTACTCTCCCCAAGTAGCGCGGGGTCCCCCGGCACTCCCCACTACAGGGGCGGCGACAACGCAGCCGCCCCGATGCTGCTGCTGTCGCGCCCCCTCAGCGCGCGTCATTCCTGGCGCTCCTCAAAACGGCACCTTTTGATGATGGCGTGGTGAAGCCCGGGAGCGCGCCAGAAATGACGCACGCTGGGAGTAGCGCGCAGCAAAGGGTGGTCGAGGTAAGTGGGGAAACGACCCAAAGTTCAGATTTCATGCTCAGCAATGCAGCTCTCTGGGCTATCCAGAGTCTAAAAATGAGATAAGCCGCATACACTGTCTGGAAGGGTGGGGTACATAGGAGACAAGCTCTTGGTACTCTTTTTGTTTTACGATTTTACAGTCCCACCGGAGAGGCTATCCGGAATGCAACCAGACATATAAGAGCTACATGCACCCCTAATTGGCTCCCTTTCAGGATGACACACAAATAAGATTCTGTGTAAATACCCAGAACACCGTTGATACAACAACCATTAAGTAGTAGATTGAAGAACTGCAGAAAGTCGGGTTGCACGAAAGTTCTGTTTAGCCCAGACGAGCCCAAGTTCATTGGAGCGTCGACAGGGGCGTAGCTACAGAAACCTGAGCGCCGGGGCAAGGAGTGAAATTGCGCCCCCCCCCCTCCCAGATGCCCATAAAGTTCCAACAAAATGCAGTGTTTCTGTCATGTGTTAAAATTTTCAAATCAGATCTGCCACAAATATAAAGGGCACTTTTACCATCTTGTGCAAAAAAACCAACCCCAGCCAATTGAGAGAATGAGGTATGACAATTATTCCATATTAATTAAACTGAAAACGTGTGTGTTTAATTAAAATGTGCCACACGTTCCCCACTTGCGTGCATCCTCCTCGCATCTGTTTTCCTGTCAGCGCCGCCCAAACCCTCAGCTCTCTGGGCAAAGCAGTCTCAGTCGCAACCAAGCGCAGGAAGTTGTTGCCTGCAGTGTTGGCGGCCTTTGCTGAAATCCAAATGCCTGCATCCGCCTGCGCCACACCTGCGAAAGACAAGTCCCTATGGGAGCCGAGGCAGCAGATTGGCCGGGCACAGGAGGACAAGGGGAGGGAGGGAGGAGCAGTAGTATTTGTTGGGCTGTTCTCACCAGCCTTATCCAGCCCATTACTGGGCAGTGATCCAGAGCACCAATGTCCTCACCGGTGTCTATTTGAAAAAGAGTGATAGAGATAATTGTTATCGGCCCGAGGCTGCCAAAGTAGAGGCCAGGGATGGGGGGGTTGGGGTTGGGGGGCGGGCTGGAGCCCTGGGCACCACTTCCGGGTGATGCACTGTGGGACCACGCCACTAGAGTTTAAGGCACAGTTGAAAACCAGCGAGTGGGTCTGGAGTGGCCACCTGATCTCTGCTTCCTTTCCACTCCCTTGTATTTAAAAGTGTAATGCAAAACTCAAGACAAGAAATCAGGAAGGGTAGGAATTCCCCCGTCCTTGCAAGCCAATGAAGTGGAGCAGGGATGGGGAAATTCTCAGCATGATGATGTTGAGTCAAAGAGGAAGTGTGAGATGATGATGTGACTTCTAGCTTAAACAGCTAGGTTTCCGTGGAAGCAGCAATTCTCCCGATCTCGAGTTCATTGCAGAGCAGCCGGAATAGCCTGGCTTAGCTTCAGTCTGTTATGGCTTGGGACCTGAGCATGTTGGGTCACAGTCTCTACTTGGATAGAAGGCTGAATTCCCACTGAAAATTTAATCTAGATACAACCAGGTTTCAAAAGAATCAGCACCTTTTCATCCAGGTTCCAACATCCTCACTGCATCATGTTTCTAGTGAAGACATGTAGGTCTGCCCCTTGGGGGGTGCCTGCTGCTAGGGGTGCAATTGTTAAGATAGCATTACCAAAATTTCAGAGTATGTTTAGGAGACTCTCCTGATGATACCACCCAAGTTTGGTGAAGTTTGGTTCATGGGGGCCAAAGTTATGGACCCTCAAATGTGTAGCCCCCATCTCCTATTAGCTCCCATTGGAGTGATTCCGCAAAGTTCATTACCAGCAGGGCTCAACTTGTGTTCGGTCCGGGTAGTCCGCACAGCTGCAGATTTCGACACAAGTCCAACTCTCCTTCGACCCTCCTGAGCAGGATCTTCTCGATCCCTGCTCGGAGGGAGTACTTTTTGGTGAACTCGTGTCGAGCTCATGCTTGTGTGGGCTATCTGTTGTACTTGACTCGCCCCTCCAGCCAATTGCGTCATTCCTGTCTCTGCCCAATCAGGGCTTAGTTTACCTTCAACCAATCACAGTGCGTTTTCGGCCAGCCAATCATAATCGCCATGGGAAAGGGAACCAATCGGGGCAGAGGGGTGGATGACGCACAGAGTCGACCCCGCCCACTGAGCTCGGGTAAGGAGAGATGAACTCGGCAATGTGCGGATTAACGGCGAATCGAGCTCAGGTGTCAACGTTTTGTGGCAGCCAATAGAATGCGAAGCAGGAAGTGGCGTGCACAGCTCATCCCGCCCTCTGAGCTCGGCTAAGGAAGAACGAGTTCGGCCGCTATGCGGAACTACAGCAAGTCGACTTCATGAAGAAAAATTCGGGCGGACGCAAGTCGAGCCCTACAGAATGTACTGTGGGGAGTCACCCTTGAAGTGTTTTTTTTATAAAGGTGCATATACAAGCCGGTCCAGGAAAATCCCATAATAAGGGGGGAGGGTGCCAGAAACGGGACTGATCTGTGTTCTGCAGTTCAGCTGTGAGGAGATCTCCCGGGAACCTGAATATTTTGGGTGACTATCCCAGGATTAATCGCCAGTGAGGATATCACCAAAGACCACCAAGGAAAATTGGGGTTGCTATTCAAAAGTCAGCCATGGCAAGCCACCTCTGGTCATCGCTTGCCCAGAATGCCCCACAGCTGGGGTCGCCATGAATTGGCTGTGGCTCAGTGGCACTTCCTCCTTCATTAAATTCAAGGAAACCCAGTTATTTAAATGCACAGACCCCATCCACAATGGATGCTTTTGCCCAAGAGCTAAATGTAAAGTGTAAGGCCCCTTCTTCACATGCAGAATAATGCACTTTCAATCCACTTTCACAATTGTTTGCGTGGATTTTGCTTTTCCGCACAGCTGTGAAGTGCACTGAAAGTGGATTGGAAGTGCATTATCCTGCATCTGCGGGCCTAAGACAGCCATTCTTCATATATATCCAGAGAGGTAGCCATACTAGCAGTGGTGGGATCCAAAAATTTTAATAACAGGTTCCCTCGCCAGCCCTCCCTCAGCAAAGGGGGCACAGGCGTACTTAGGCAAACCTGAGCCCTGGACAAAACCGGAGTTGGATGCCCCCCCATGGGGCATCCACCCCACCACAACCCCCCCCCCCAAATTTTTTTTGCACCAGGTCATTTCTAAATCATCATCACATTATAGAAAATGCCCCCACTCACAAATCTGGACACAGCAACGGTGAAACACACAGGTTCTTTGATAGAGACTGGTGAGATAAAAGGTACGAAAGGCTGAGAATCCATGAATTGCAGTACCTGAAAGGGATTAACCCAGTTCAGGGAGTTACATTATTAGTCGCAATTGCTATATGGAACCTTTACGTTCAAAGGCAGTATGCTTCTCGGGAAGGAGAGGGCATAGAGATGGAAAAGCGGACCCAATTAGTAACCTCCTCTCGGCACACACAAATAATTAGTAACCTACTCTTGGGAACTGGTGAGAACCTGCTGGATCCCACCTCTGGATTTGTGTCTCTGGCTGTTTCCATGGGGGGGGGTGGGGGGGGGGGGGGGTGGGGGGGGGGGGGGGTGGGGGGGGGGGGGGGTGGGGGGGGGGGGGGGTGGGGGGGGGGGGGGGTGGGGGGGGGGGGGGGTGGGGGGGGGGGGGGGTGGGGGGGGGGGGGGGTGGGGGGGGGGGGGGGTGGGGGGGGGGGGGGGTGGGGGGGGGGGGGGGTGGGGGGGGGGGGGGGTGGGGGGGGGGGGGGGTGGGGGGGGGGGGGGGTGGGGGGGGGGGGGGGTGGGGGGGGGGGGGGGTGGGGGGGGGGGGGGGTGGGGGGGGGGGGGGGTGGGGGGGGGGGGGGGTGGGGGGGGGGGGGGGTGGGGGGGGGGGGGGGTGGGGGGGGGGGGGGGTGGGGGGGGGGGGGGGTGGGGGGGGGGGGGGGTGGGGGGGGGGGGGGGTGGGGGGGGGGGGGGGTGGGGGGGGGGGGGGGTGGGGGGGGGGGGGGGTGGGGGGGGGGGGGGGTGGGGGGGGGGGGGGGTGGGGGGGGGGGGGGGTGGGGGGGGGGGGGGGTGGGGGGGGGGGGGGGTGGGGGGGGGGGGGGGTGGGGGGGGGGGGGGGTGGGGGGGGGGGGGGGTGGGGGGGGGGGGGGGTGGGGGGGGGGGGGGGTGGGGGGGGGGGGGGGTGGGGGGGGGGGGGGGTGGGGGGGGGGGGGGGTGGGGGGGGGGGGGGGTGGGGGGGGGGGGGGGTGGGGGGGGGGGGGGGTGGGGGGGGGGGGGGGTGGGGGGGGGGGGGGGTGGGGGGGGGGGGGGGTGGGGGGGGGGGGGGGTGGGGGGGGGGGGGGGTGGGGGGGGGGGGGGGTGGGGGGGGGGGGGGGTGGGGGGGGGGGGGGGTGGGGGGGGGGGGGGGTGGGGGGGGGGGGGGGTGGGGGGGGGGGGGGGTGGGGGGGGGGGGGGGTGGGGGGGGGGGGGGGTGGGGGGGGGGGGGGGTGGGGGGGGGGGGGGGTGGGGGGGGGGGGGGGTGGGGGGGGGGGGGGGTGGGGGGGGGGGGGGGTGGGGGGGGGGGGGGGTGGGGGGGGGGGGGGGTGGGGGGGGGGGGGGGTGGGGGGGGGGGGGGGTGGGGGGGGGGGGGGGTGGGGGGGGGGGGGGGTGGGGGGGGGGGGGGGTGGGGGGGGGGGGGGGTGGGGGGGGGGGGGGGTGGGGGGGGGGGGGGGTGGGGGGGGGGGGGGGTGGGGGGGGGGGGGGGTGGGGGGGGGGGGGGGTGGGGGGGGGGGGGGGTGGGGGGGGGGGGGGGTGGGGGGGGGGGGGGGTGGGGGGGGGGGGGGGTGGGGGGGGGGGGGGGTGGGGGGGGGGGGGGGTGGGGGGGGGGGGGGGTGGGGGGGGGGGGGGGTGGGGGGGGGGGGGGGTGGGGGGGGGGGGGGGTGGGGGGGGGGGGGGGTGGGGGGGGGGGGGGGTGGGGGGGGGGGGGGGTGGGGGGGGGGGGGGGTGGGGGGGGGGGGGGGTGGGGGGGGGGGGGGGTGGGGGGGGGGGGGGGTGGGGGGGGGGGGGGGTGGGGGGGGGGGGGGGTGGGGGGGGGGGGGGGTGGGGGGGGGGGGGGGTGGGGGGGGGGGGGGGTGGGGGGGGGGGGGGGTGGGGGGGGGGGGGGGTGGGGGGGGGGGGGGGTGGGGGGGGGGGGGGGTGGGGGGGGGGGGGGGTGGGGGGGGGGGGGGGTGGGGGGGGGGGGGGGTGGGGGGGGGGGGGGGTGGGGGGGGGGGGGGGTGGGGGGGGGGGGGGGTGGGGGGGGGGGGGGGTGGGGGGGGGGGGGGGTGGGGGGGGGGGGGGGTGGGGGGGGGGGGGGGTGGGGGGGGGGGGGGGTGGGGGGGGGGGGGGGTGGGGGGGGGGGGGGGTGGGGGGGGGGGGGGGTGGGGGGGGGGGGGGGTGGGGGGGGGGGGGGGTGGGGGGGGGGGGGGGTGGGGGGGGGGGGGGGTGGGGGGGGGGGGGGGTGGGGGGGGGGGGGGGTGGGGGGGGGGGGGGGTGGGGGGGGGGGGGGGTGGGGGGGGGGGGGGGTGGGGGGGGGGGGGGGTGGGGGGGGGGGGGGGTGGGGGGGGGGGGGGGTGGGGGGGGGGGGGGGTGGGGGGGGGGGGGGGTGGGGGGGGGGGGGGGTGGGGGGGGGGGGGGGTGGGGGGGGGGGGGGGTGGGGGGGGGGGGGGGTGGGGGGGGGGGGGGGTGGGGGGGGGGGGGGGTGGGGGGGGGGGGGGGTGGGGGGGGGGGGGGGTGGGGGGGGGGGGGGGTGGGGGGGGGGGGGGGTGGGGGGGGGGGGGGGTGGGGGGGGGGGGGGGTGGGGGGGGGGGGGGGTGGGGGGGGGGGGGGGTGGGGGGGGGGGGGGGTGGGGGGGGGGGGGGGTGGGGGGGGGGGGGGGTGGGGGGGGGGGGGGGTGGGGGGGGGGGGGGGTGGGGGGGGGGGGGGGTGGGGGGGGGGGGGGGTGGGGGGGGGGGGGGGTGGGGGGGGGGGGGGGTGGGGGGGGGGGGGGGTGGGGGGGGGGGGGGGTGGGGGGGGGGGGGGGTGGGGGGGGGGGGGGGTGGGGGGGGGGGGGGGTGGGGGGGGGGGGGGGTGGGGGGGGGGGGGGGTGGGGGGGGGGGGGGGTGGGGGGGGGGGGGGGTGGGGGGGGGGGGGGGTGGGGGGGGGGGGGGGTGGGGGGGGGGGGGGGTGGGGGGGGGGGGGGGTGGGGGGGGGGGGGGGTGGGGGGGGGGGGGGGTGGGGGGGGGGGGGGGTGGGGGGGGGGGGGGGTGGGGGGGGGGGGGGGTGGGGGGGGGGGGGGGTGGGGGGGGGGGGGGGTGGGGGGGGGGGGGGGTGGGGGGGGGGGGGGGTGGGGGGGGGGGGGGGTGGGGGGGGGGGGGGGTGGGGGGGGGGGGGGGTGGGGGGGGGGGGGGGTGGGGGGGGGGGGGGGTGGGGGGGGGGGGGGGTGGGGGGGGGGGGGGGTGGGGGGGGGGGGGGGTGGGGGGGGGGGGGGGTGGGGGGGGGGGGGGGTGGGGGGGGGGGGGGGTGGGGGGGGGGGGGGGTGGGGGGGGGGGGGGGTGGGGGGGGGGGGGGGTGGGGGGGGGGGGGGGTGGGGGGGGGGGGGGGTGGGGGGGGGGGGGGGTGGGGGGGGGGGGGGGTGGGGGGGGGGGGGGGTGGGGGGGGGGGGGGGTGGGGGGGGGGGGGGGTGGGGGGGGGGGGGGGTGGGGGGGGGGGGGGGTGGGGGGGGGGGGGGGTGGGGGGGGGGGGGGGTGGGGGGGGGGGGGGGTGGGGGGGGGGGGGGGTGGGGGGGGGGGGGGGTGGGGGGGGGGGGGGGTGGGGGGGGGGGGGGGTGGGGGGGGGGGGGGGTGGGGGGGGGGGGGGGTGGGGGGGGGGGGGGGTGGGGGGGGGGGGGGGTGGGGGGGGGGGGGGGTGGGGGGGGGGGGGGGTGGGGGGGGGGGGGGGTGGGGGGGGGGGGGGGTGGGGGGGGGGGGGGGTGGGGGGGGGGGGGGGTGGGGGGGGGGGGGGGTGGGGGGGGGGGGGGGTGGGGGGGGGGGGGGGTGGGGGGGGGGGGGGGTGGGGGGGGGGGGGGGTGGGGGGGGGGGGGGGTGGGGGGGGGGGGGGGTGGGGGGGGGGGGGGGTGGGGGGGGGGGGGGGTGGGGGGGGGGGGGGGTGGGGGGGGGGGGGGGTGGGGGGGGGGGGGGGTGGGGGGGGGGGGGGGTGGGGGGGGGGGGGGGTGGGGGGGGGGGGGGGTGGGGGGGGGGGGGGGTGGGGGGGGGGGGGGGTGGGGGGGGGGGGGGGTGGGGGGGGGGGGGGGTGGGGGGGGGGGGGGGTGGGGGGGGGGGGGGGTGGGGGGGGGGGGGGGTGGGGGGGGGGG
Organism: Sphaerodactylus townsendi; assembly: GCF_021028975.2. Lineage (NCBI taxonomy): Eukaryota > Metazoa > Chordata > Lepidosauria > Squamata > Sphaerodactylidae > Sphaerodactylus > Sphaerodactylus townsendi. Next base: position 17,288,179 of record NC_059426.1, on the reverse strand, counting down.
GGGGTGGGGGGGGGGGGGGGTGGGGGGGGGGGGGGGTGGGGGGGGGGGGGGGTGGGGGGGGGGGGGGGTGGGGGGGGGGGGGGGTGGGGGGGGGGGGGGGTGGGGGGGGGGGGGGGTGGGGGGGGGGGGGGGTGGGGGGGGGGGGGGGTGGGGGGGGGGGGGGGTGGGGGGGGGGGGGGGTGGGGGGGGGGGGGGGTGGGGGGGGGGGGGGGTGGGGGGGGGGGGGGGTGGGGGGGGGGGGGGGTGGGGGGGGGGGGGGGTGGGGGGGGGGGGGGGTGGGGGGGGGGGGGGGTGGGGGGGGGGGGGGGTGGGGGGGGGGGGGGGTGGGGGGGGGGGGGGGTGGGGGGGGGGGGGGGTGGGGGGGGGGGGGGGTGGGGGGGGGGGGGGGTGGGGGGGGGGGGGGGTGGGGGGGGGGGGGGGTGGGGGGGGGGGGGGGTGGGGGGGGGGGGGGGTGGGGGGGGGGGGGGGTGGGGGGGGGGGGGGGTGGGGGGGGGGGGGGGTGGGGGGGGGGGGGGGTGGGGGGGGGGGGGGGTGGGGGGGGGGGGGGGTGGGGGGGGGGGGGGGTGGGGGGGGGGGGGGGTGGGGGGGGGGGGGGGTGGGGGGGGGGGGGGGTGGGGGGGGGGGGGGGTGGGGGGGGGGGGGGGTGGGGGGGGGGGGGGGTGGGGGGGGGGGGGGGTGGGGGGGGGGGGGGGTGGGGGGGGGGGGGGGTGGGGGGGGGGGGGGGTGGGGGGGGGGGGGGGTGGGGGGGGGGGGGGGTGGGGGGGGGGGGGGGTGGGGGGGGGGGGGGGTGGGGGGGGGGGGGGGTGGGGGGGGGGGGGGGTGGGGGGGGGGGGGGGTGGGGGGGGGGGGGGGTGGGGGGGGGGGGGGGTGGGGGGGGGGGGGGGTGGGGGGGGGGGGGGGTGGGGGGGGGGGGGGGTGGGGGGGGGGGGGGGTGGGGGGGGGGGGGGGTGGGGGGGGGGGGGGGTGGGGGGGGGGGGGGGTGGGGGGGGGGGGGGGTGGGGGGGGGGGGGGGTGGGGGGGGGGGGGGGTGGGGGGGGGGGGGGGTGGGGGGGGGGGGGGGTGGGGGGGGGGGGGGGTGGGGGGGGGGGGGGGTGGGGGGGGGGGGGGGTGGGGGGGGGGGGGGGTGGGGGGGGGGGGGGGTGGGGGGGGGGGGGGGTGGGGGGGGGGGGGGGTGGGGGGGGGGGGGGGTGGGGGGGGGGGGGGGTGGGGGGGGGGGGGGGTGGGGGGGGGGGGGGGTGGGGGGGGGGGGGGGTGGGGGGGGGGGGGGGTGGGGGGGGGGGGGGGTGGGGGGGGGGGGGGGTGGGGGGGGGGGGGGGTGGGGGGGGGGGGGGGTGGGGGGGGGGGGGGGTGGGGGGGGGGGGGGGTGGGGGGGGGGGGGGGTGGGGGGGGGGGGGGGTGGGGGGGGGGGGGGGTGGGGGGGGGGGGGGGTGGGGGGGGGGGGGGGTGGGGGGGGGGGGGGGTGGGGGGGGGGGGGGGTGGGGGGGGGGGGGGGTGGGGGGGGGGGGGGGTGGGGGGGGGGGGGGGTGGGGGGGGGGGGGGGTGGGGGGGGGGGGGGGTGGGGGGGGGGGGGGGTGGGGGGGGGGGGGGGTGGGGGGGGGGGGGGGTGGGGGGGGGGGGGGGTGGGGGGGGGGGGGGGTGGGGGGGGGGGGGGGTGGGGGGGGGGGGGGGTGGGGGGGGGGGGGGGTGGGGGGGGGGGGGGGTGGGGGGGGGGGGGGGTGGGGGGGGGGGGGGGTGGGGGGGGGGGGGGGTGGGGGGGGGGGGGGGTGGGGGGGGGGGGGGGTGGGGGGGGGGGGGGGTGGGGGGGGGGGGGGGTGGGGGGGGGGGGGGGTGGGGGGGGGGGGGGGTGGGGGGGGGGGGGGGTGGGGGGGGGGGGGGGTGGGGGGGGGGGGGGGTGGGGGGGGGGGGGGGTGGGGGGGGGGGGGGGTGGGGGGGGGGGGGGGTGGGGGGGGGGGGGGGTGGGGGGGGGGGGGGGTGGGGGGGGGGGGGGGTGGGGGGGGGGGGGGGTGGGGGGGGGGGGGGGTGGGGGGGGGGGGGGGTGGGGGGGGGGGGGGGTGGGGGGGGGGGGGGGTGGGGGGGGGGGGGGGTGGGGGGGGGGGGGGGTGGGGGGGGGGGGGGGTGGGGGGGGGGGGGGGTGGGGGGGGGGGGGGGTGGGGGGGGGGGGGGGTGGGGGGGGGGGGGGGTGGGGGGGGGGGGGGGTGGGGGGGGGGGGGGGTGGGGGGGGGGGGGGGTGGGGGGGGGGGGGGGTGGGGGGGGGGGGGGGTGGGGGGGGGGGGGGGTGGGGGGGGGGGGGGGTGGGGGGGGGGGGGGGTGGGGGGGGGGGGGGGTGGGGGGGGGGGGGGGTGGGGGGGGGGGGGGGTGGGGGGGGGGGGGGGTGGGGGGGGGGGGGGGTGGGGGGGGGGGGGGGTGGGGGGGGGGGGGGGTGGGGGGGGGGGGGGGTGGGGGGGGGGGGGGGTGGGGGGGGGGGGGGGTGGGGGGGGGGGGGGGTGGGGGGGGGGGGGGGTGGGGGGGGGGGGGGGTGGGGGGGGGGGGGGGTGGGGGGGGGGGGGGGTGGGGGGGGGGGGGGGTGGGGGGGGGGGGGGGTGGGGGGGGGGGGGGGTGGGGGGGGGGGGGGGTGGGGGGGGGGGGGGGTGGGGGGGGGGGGGGGTGGGGGGGGGGGGGGGTGGGGGGGGGGGGGGGTGGGGGGGGGGGGGGGTGGGGGGGGGGGGGGGTGGGGGGGGGGGGGGGTGGGGGGGGGGGGGGGTGGGGGGGGGGGGGGGTGGGGGGGGGGGGGGGTGGGGGGGGGGGGGGGTGGGGGGGGGGGGGGGTGGGGGGGGGGGGGGGTGGGGGGGGGGGGGGGTGGGGGGGGGGGGGGGTGGGGGGGGGGGGGGGTGGGGGGGGGGGGGGGTGGGGGGGGGGGGGGGTGGGGGGGGGGGGGGGTGGGGGGGGGGGGGGGTGGGGGGGGGGGGGGGTGGGGGGGGGGGGGGGTGGGGGGGGGGGGGGGTGGGGGGGGGGGGGGGTGGGGGGGGGGGGGGGTGGGGGGGGGGGGGGGTGGGGGGGGGGGGGGGTGGGGGGGGGGGGGGGTGGGGGGGGGGGGGGGTGGGGGGGGGGGGGGGTGGGGGGGGGGGGGGGTGGGGGGGGGGGGGGGTGGGGGGGGGGGGGGGTGGGGGGGGGGGGGGGTGGGGGGGGGGGGGGGTGGGGGGGGGGGGGGGTGGGGGGGGGGGGGGGTGGGGGGGGGGGGGGGTGGGGGGGGGGGGGGGTGGGGGGGGGGGGGGGTGGGGGGGGGGGGGGGTGGGGGGGGGGGGGGGTGGGGGGGGGGGGGGGTGGGGGGGGGGGGGGGTGGGGGGGGGGGGGGGTGGGGGGGGGGGGGGGTGGGGGGGGGGGGGGGTGGGGGGGGGGGGGGGTGGGGGGGGGGGGGGGTGGGGGGGGGGGGGGGTGGGGGGGGGGGGGGGTGGGGGGGGGGGGGGGTGGGGGGGGGGGGGGGTGGGGGGGGGGGGGGGTGGGGGGGGGGGGGGGTGGGGGGGGGGGGGGGTGGGGGGGGGGGGGGGTGGGGGGGGGGGGGGGTGGGGGGGGGGGGGGGTGGGGGGGGGGGGGGGTGGGGGGGGGGGGGGGTGGGGGGGGGGGGGGGTGGGGGGGGGGGGGGGTGGGGGGGGGGGGGGGTGGGGGGGGGGGGGGGTGGGGGGGGGGGGGGGTGGGGGGGGGGGGGGGTGGGGGGGGGGGGGGGTGGGGGGGGGGGGGGGTGGGGGGGGGGGGGGGTGGGGGGGGGGGGGGGTGGGGGGGGGGGGGGGTGGGGGGGGGGGGGGGTGGGGGGGGGGGGGGGTGGGGGGGGGGGGGGGTGGGGGGGGGGGGGGGTGGGGGGGGGGGGGGGTGGGGGGGGGGGGGGGTGGGGGGGGGGGGGGGTGGGGGGGGGGGGGGGTGGGGGGGGGGGGGGGTGGGGGGGGGGGGGGGTGGGGGGGGGGGGGGGTGGGGGGGGGGGGGGGTGGGGGGGGGGGGGGGTGGGGGGGGGGGGGGGTGGGGGGGGGGGGGGGTGGGGGGGGGGGGGGGTGGGGGGGGGGGGGGGTGGGGGGGGGGGGGGGTGGGGGGGGGGGGGGGTGGGGGGGGGGGGGGGTGGGGGGGGGGGGGGGTGGGGGGGGGGGGGGGTGGGGGGGGGGGGGGGTGGGGGGGGGGGGGGGTGGGGGGGGGGGGGGGTGGGGGGGGGGGGGGGTGGGGGGGGGGGGGGGTGGGGGGGGGGGGGGGTGGGGGGGGGGGGGGGTGGGGGGGGGGGGGGGTGGGGGGGGGGGGGGGTGGGGGGGGGGGGGGGTGGGGGGGGGGGGGGGTGGGGGGGGGGGGGGGTGGGGGGGGGGGGGGGTGGGGGGGGGGGGGGGTGGGGGGGGGGGGGGGTGGGGGGGGGGGGGGGTGGGGGGGGGGGGGGGTGGGGGGGGGGGGGGGTGGGGGGGGGGGGGGGTGGGGGGGGGGGGGGGTGGGGGGGGGGGGGGGTGGGGGGGGGGGGGGGTGGGGGGGGGGGGGGGTGGGGGGGGGGGGGGGTGGGGGGGGGGGGGGGTGGGGGGGGGGGGGGGTGGGGGGGGGGGGGGGTGGGGGGGGGGGGGGGTGGGGGGGGGGGGGGGTGGGGGGGGGGGGGGGTGGGGGGGGGGGGGGGTGGGGGGGGGGGGGGGTGGGGGGGGGGGGGGGTGGGGGGGGGGGGGGGTGGGGGGGGGGGGGGGTGGGGGGGGGGGGGGGTGGGGGGGGGGGGGGGTGGGGGGGGGGGGGGGTGGGGGGGGGGGGGGGTGGGGGGGGGGGGGGGTGGGGGGGGGGGGGGGTGGGGGGGGGGGGGGGTGGGGGGGGGGGGGGGTGGGGGGGGGGGGGGGTGGGGGGGGGGGGGGGTGGGGGGGGGGGGGGGTGGGGGGGGGGGGGGGTGGGGGGGGGGGGGGGTGGGGGGGGGGGGGGGTGGGGGGGGGGGGGGGTGGGGGGGGGGGGGGGTGGGGGGGGGGGGGGGTGGGGGGGGGGGGGGGTGGGGGGGGGGGGGGGTGGGGGGGGGGGGGGGTGGGGGGGGGGGGGGGTGGGGGGGGGGGGGGGTGGGGGGGGGGGGGGGTGGGGGGGGGGGGGGGTGGGGGGGGGGGGGGGTGGGGGGGGGGGGGGGTGGGGGGGGGGGGGGGTGGGGGGGGGGGGGGGTGGGGGGGGGGGGGGGTGGGGGGGGGGGGGGGTGGGGGGGGGGGGGGGTGGGGGGGGGGGGGGGTGGGGGGGGGGGGGGGTGGGGGGGGGGGGGGGTGGGGGGGGGGGGGGGTGGGGGGGGGGGGGGGTGGGGGGGGGGGGGGGTGGGGGGGGGGGGGGGTGGGGGGGGGGGGGGGTGGGGGGGGGGGGGGGTGGGGGGGGGGGGGGGTGGGGGGGGGGGGGGGTGGGGGGGGGGGGGGGTGGGGGGGGGGGGGGGTGGGGGGGGGGGGGGGTGGGGGGGGGGGGGGGTGGGGGGGGGGGGGGGTGGGGGGGGGGGGGGGTGGGGGGGGGGGGGGGTGGGGGGGGGGGGGGGTGGGGGGGGGGGGGGGTGGGGGGGGGGGGGGGTGGGGGGGGGGGGGGGTGGGGGGGGGGGGGGGTGGGGGGGGGGGGGGGTGGGGGGGGGGGGGGGTGGGGGGGGGGGGGGGTGGGGGGGGGGGGGGGTGGGGGGGGGGGGGGGTGGGGGGGGGGGGGGGTGGGGGGGGGGGGGGGTGGGGGGGGGGGGGGGTGGGGGGGGGGGGGGGTGGGGGGGGGGGGGGGTGGGGGGGGGGGGGGGTGGGGGGGGGGGGGGGTGGGGGGGGGGGGGGGTGGGGGGGGGGGGGGGTGGGGGGGGGGGGGGGTGGGGGGGGGGGGGGGTGGGGGGGGGGGGGGGTGGGGGGGGGGGGGGGTGGGGGGGGGGGGGGGTGGGGGGGGGGGGGGGTGGGGGGGGGGGGGGGTGGGGGGGGGGGGGGGTGGGGGGGGGGGGGGGTGGGGGGGGGGGGGGGTGGGGGGGGGGGGGGGTGGGGGGGGGGGGGGGTGGGGGGGGGGGGGGGTGGGGGGGGGGGGGGGTGGGGGGGGGGGGGGGTGGGGGGGGGGGGGGGTGGGGGGGGGGGGGGGTGGGGGGGGGGGGGGGTGGGGGGGGGGGGGGGTGGGGGGGGGGGGGGGTGGGGGGGGGGGGGGGTGGGGGGGGGGGGGGGTGGGGGGGGGGGGGGGTGGGGGGGGGGGGGGGTGGGGGGGGGGGGGGGTGGGGGGGGGGGGGGGTGGGGGGGGGGGGGGGTGGGGGGGGGGGGGGGTGGGGGGGGGGGGGGGTGGGGGGGGGGGGGGGTGGGGGGGGGGGGGGGTGGGGGGGGGGGGGGGTGGGGGGGGGGGGGGGTGGGGGGGGGGGGGGGTGGGGGGGGGGGGGGGTGGGGGGGGGGGGGGGTGGGGGGGGGGGGGGGTGGGGGGGGGGGGGGGTGGGGGGGGGGGGGGGTGGGGGGGGGGGGGGGTGGGGGGGGGGGGGGGTGGGGGGGGGGGGGGGTGGGGGGGGGGGGGGGTGGGGGGGGGGGGGGGTGGGGGGGGGGGGGGGTGGGGGGGGGGGGGGGTGGGGGGGGGGGGGGGTGGGGGGGGGGGGGGGTGGGGGGGGGGGGGGGTGGGGGGGGGGGGGGGTGGGGGGGGGGGGGGGTGGGGGGGGGGGGGGGTGGGGGGGGGGGGGGGTGGGGGGGGGGGGGGGTGGGGGGGGGGGGGGGTGGGGGGGGGGGGGGGTGGGGGGGGGGGGGGGTGGGGGGGGGGGGGGGTGGGGGGGGGGGGGGGTGGGGGGGGGGGGGGGTGGGGGGGGGGGGGGGTGGGGGGGGGGGGGGGTGGGGGGGGGGGGGGGTGGGGGGGGGGGGGGGTGGGGGGGGGGGGGGGTGGGGGGGGGGGGGGGTGGGGGGGGGGGGGGGTGGGGGGGGGGGGGGGTGGGGGGGGGGGGGGGTGGGGGGGGGGGGGGGTGGGGGGGGGGGGGGGTGGGGGGGGGGGGGGGTGGGGGGGGGGGGGGGTGGGGGGGGGGGGGGGTGGGGGGGGGGGGGGGTGGGGGGGGGGGGGGGTGGGGGGGGGGGGGGGTGGGGGGGGGGGGGGGTGGGGGGGGGGGGGGGTGGGGGGGGGGGGGGGTGGGGGGGGGGGGGGGTGGGGGGGGGGGGGGGTGGGGGGGGGGGGGGGTGGGGGGGGGGGGGGGTGGGGGGGGGGGGGGGTGGGGGGGGGGGGGGGTGGGGGGGGGGGGGGGTGGGGGGGGGGGGGGGTGGGGGGGGGGGGGGGTGGGGGGGGGGGGGGGTGGGGGGGGGGGGGGGTGGGGGGGGGGGGGGGTGGGGGGGGGGGGGGGTGGGGGGGGGGGGGGGTGGGGGGGGGGGGGGGTGGGGGGGGGGGGGGGTGGGGGGGGGGGGGGGTGGGGGGGGGGGGGGGTGGGGGGGGGGGGGGGTGGGGGGGGGGGGGGGTGGGGGGGGGGGGGGGTGGGGGGGGGGGGGGGTGGGGGGGGGGGGGGGTGGGGGGGGGGGGGGGTGGGGGGGGGGGGGGGTGGGGGGGGGGGGGGGTGGGGGGGGGGGGGGGTGGGGGGGGGGGGGGGTGGGGGGGGGGGGGGGTGGGGGGGGGGGGGGGTGGGGGGGGGGGGGGGTGGGGGGGGGGGGGGGTGGGGGGGGGGGGGGGTGGGGGGGGGGGGGGGTGGGGGGGGGGGGGGGTGGGGGGGGGGGGGGGTGGGGGGGGGGGGGGGTGGGGGGGGGGGGGGGTGGGGGGGGGGGGGGGTGGGGGGGGGGGGGGGTGGGGGGGGGGGGGGGTGGGGGGGGGGGGGGGTGGGGGGGGGGGGGGGTGGGGGGGGGGGGGGGTGGGGGGGGGGGGGGGTGGGGGGGGGGGGGGGTGGGGGGGGGGGGGGGTGGGGGGGGGGGGGGGTGGGGGGGGGGGGGGGTGGGGGGGGGGGGGGGTGGGGGGGGGGGGGGGTGGGGGGGGGGGGGGGTGGGGGGGGGGGGGGGTGGGGGGGGGGGGGGGTGGGGGGGGGGGGGGGTGGGGGGGGGGGGGGGTGGGGGGGGGGGGGGGTGGGGGGGGGGGGGGGTGGGGGGGGGGGGGGGTGGGGGGGGGGGGGGGTGGGGGGGGGGGGGGGTGGGGGGGGGGGGGGGTGGGGGGGGGGGGGGGTGGGGGGGGGGGGGGGTGGGGGGGGGGGGGGGTGGGGGGGGGGGGGGGTGGGGGGGGGGGGGGGTGGGGGGGGGGGGGGGTGGGGGGGGGGGGGGGTGGGGGGGGGGGGGGGTGGGGGGGGGGGGGGGTGGGGGGGGGGGGGGGTGGGGGGGGGGGGGGGTGGGGGGGGGGGGGGGTGGGGGGGGGGGGGGGTGGGGGGGGGGGGGGGTGGGGGGGGGGGGGGGTGGGGGGGGGGGGGGGTGGGGGGGGGGGGGGGTGGGGGGGGGGGGGGGTGGGGGGGGGGGGGGGTGGGGGGGGGGGGGGGTGGGGGGGGGGGGGGGTGGGGGGGGGGGGGGGTGGGGGGGGGGGGGGGTGGGGGGGGGGGGGGGTGGGGGGGGGGGGGGGTGGGGGGGGGGGGGGGTGGGGGGGGGGGGGGGTGGGGGGGGGGGGGGGTGGGGGGGGGGGGGGGTGGGGGGGGGGGGGGGTGGGGGGGGGGGGGGGTGGGGGGGGGGGGGGGTGGGGGGGGGGGGGGGTGGGGGGGGGGGGGGGTGGGGGGGGGGGGGGGTGGGGGGGGGGGGGGGTGGGGGGGGGGGGGGGTGGGGGGGGGGGGGGGTGGGGGGGGGGGGGGGTGGGGGGGGGGGGGGGTGGGGGGGGGGGGGGGTGGGGGGGGGGGGGGGTGGGGGGGGGGGGGGGTGGGGGGGGGGGGGGGTGGGGGGGGGGGGGGGTGGGGGGGGGGGGGGGTGGGGGGGGGGGGGGGTGGGGGGGGGGGGGGGTGGGGGGGGGGGGGGGTGGGGGGGGGGGGGGGTGGGGGGGGGGGGGGGTGGGGGGGGGGGGGGGTGGGGGGGGGGGGGGGTGGGGGGGGGGGGGGGTGGGGGGGGGGGGGGGTGGGGGGGGGGGGGGGTGGGGGGGGGGGGGGGTGGGGGGGGGGGGGGGTGGGGGGGGGGGGGGGTGGGGGGGGGGGGGGGTGGGGGGGGGGGGGGGTGGGGGGGGGGGGGGGTGGGGGGGGGGGGGGGTGGGGGGGGGGGGGGGTGGGGGGGGGGGGGGGTGGGGGGGGGGGGGGGTGGGGGGGGGGGGGGGTGGGGGGGGGGGGGGGTGGGGGGGGGGGGGGGTGGGGGGGGGGGGGGGTGGGGGGGGGGGGGGGTGGGGGGGGGGGGGGGTGGGGGGGGGGGGGGGTGGGGGGGGGGGGGGGTGGGGGGGGGGGGGGGTGGGGGGGGGGGGGGGTGGGGGGGGGGGGGGGTGGGGGGGGGGGGGGGTGGGGGGGGGGGGGGGTGGGGGGGGGGGGGGGTGGGGGGGGGGGGGGGTGGGGGGGGGGGGGGGTGGGGGGGGGGGGGGGTGGGGGGGGGGGGGGGTGGGGGGGGGGGGGGGTGGGGGGGGGGGGGGGTGGGGGGGGGGGGGGGTGGGGGGGGGGGGGGGTGGGGGGGGGGGGGGGTGGGGGGGGGGGGGGGTGGGGGGGGGGGGGGGTGGGGGGGGGGGGGGGTGGGGGGGGGGGGGGGTGGGGGGGGGGGGGGGTGGGGGGGGGGGGGGGTGGGGGGGGGGGGGGGTGGGGGGGGGGGGGGGTGGGGGGGGGGGGGGGTGGGGGGGGGGGGGGGTGGGGGGGGGGGGGGGTGGGGGGGGGGGGGGGTGGGGGGGGGGGGGGGTGGGGGGGGGGGGGGGTGGGGGGGGGGGGGGGTGGGGGGGGGGGGGGGTGGGGGGGGGGGGGGGTGGGGGGGGGGGGGGGTGGGGGGGGGGGGGGGTGGGGGGGGGGGGGGGTGGGGGGGGGGGGGGGTGGGGGGGGGGGGGGGTGGGGGGGGGGGGGGGTGGGGGGGGGGGGGGGTGGGGGGGGGGGGGGGTGGGGGGGGGGGGGGGTGGGGGGGGGGGGGGGTGGGGGGGGGGGGGGGTGGGGGGGGGGGGGGGTGGGGGGGGGGGGGGGTGGGGGGGGGGGGGGGTGGGGGGGGGGGGGGGTGGGGGGGGGGGGGGGTGGGGGGGGGGGGGGGTGGGGGGGGGGGGGGGTGGGGGGGGGGGGGGGTGGGGGGGGGGGGGGGTGGGGGGGGGGGGGGGTGGGGGGGGGGGGGGGTGGGGGGGGGGGGGGGTGGGGGGGGGGGGGGGTGGGGGGGGGGGGGGGTGGGGGGGGGGGGGGGTGGGGGGGGGGGGGGGTGGGGGGGGGGGGGGGTGGGGGGGGGGGGGGGTGGGGGGGGGGGGGGGTGGGGGGGGGGGGGGGTGGGGGGGGGGGGGGGTGGGGGGGGGGGGGGGTGGGGGGGGGGGGGGGTGGGGGGGGGGGGGGGTGGGGGGGGGGGGGGGTGGGGGGGGGGGGGGGTGGGGGGGGGGGGGGGTGGGGGGGGGGGGGGGTGGGGGGGGGGGGGGGTGGGGGGGGGGGGGGGTGGGGGGGGGGGGGGGTGGGGGGGGGGGGGGGTGGGGGGGGGGGGGGGTGGGGGGGGGGGGGGGTGGGGGGGGGGGGGGGTGGGGGGGGGGGGGGGTGGGGGGGGGGGGGGGTGGGGGGGGGGGGGGGTGGGGGGGGGGGGGGGTGGGGGGGGGGGGGGGTGGGGGGGGGGGGGGGTGGGGGGGGGGGGGGGTGGGGGGGGGGGGGGGTGGGGGGGGGGGGGGGTGGGGGGGGGGGGGGGTGGGGGGGGGGGGGGGTGGGGGGGGGGGGGGGTGGGGGGGGGGGGGGGTGGGGGGGGGGGGGGGTGGGGGGGGGGGGGGGTGGGGGGGGGGGGGGGTGGGGGGGGGGGGGGGTGGGGGGGGGGGGGGGTGGGGGGGGGGGGGGGTGGGGGGGGGGGGGGGTGGGGGGGGGGGGGGGTGGGGGGGGGGGGGGGTGGGGGGGGGGGGGGGTGGGGGGGGGGGGGGGTGGGGGGGGGGGGGGGTGGGGGGGGGGGGGGGTGGGGGGGGGGGGGGGTGGGGGGGGGGGGGGGTGGGGGGGGGGGGGGGTGGGGGGGGGGGGGGGTGGGGGGGGGGGGGGGTGGGGGGGGGGGGGGGTGGGGGGGGGGGGGGGTGGGGGGGGGGGGGGGTGGGGGGGGGGGGGGGTGGGGGGGGGGGGGGGTGGGGGGGGGGGGGGGTGGGGGGGGGGGGGGGTGGGGGGGGGGGGGGGTGGGGGGGGGGGGGGGTGGGGGGGGGGGGGGGTGGGGGGGGGGGGGGGTGGGGGGGGGGGGGGGTGGGGGGGGGGGGGGGTGGGGGGGGGGGGGGGTGGGGGGGGGGGGGGGTGGGGGGGGGGGGGGGTGGGGGGGGGGGGGGGTGGGGGGGGGGGGGGGTGGGGGGGGGGGGGGGTGGGGGGGGGGGGGGGTGGGGGGGGGGGGGGGTGGGGGGGGGGGGGGGTGGGGGGGGGGGGGGGTGGGGGGGGGGGGGGGTGGGGGGGGGGGGGGGTGGGGGGGGGGGGGGGTGGGGGGGGGGGGGGGTGGGGGGGGGGGGGGGTGGGGGGGGGGGGGGGTGGGGGGGGGGGGGGGTGGGGGGGGGGGGGGGTGGGGGGGGGGGGGGGTGGGGGGGGGGGGGGGTGGGGGGGGGGGGGGGTGGGGGGGGGGGGGGGTGGGGGGGGGGGGGGGTGGGGGGGGGGGGGGGTGGGGGGGGGGGGGGGTGGGGGGGGGGGGGGGTGGGGGGGGGGGGGGGTGGGGGGGGGGGGGGGTGGGGGGGGGGGGGGGTGGGGGGGGGGGGGGGTGGGGGGGGGGGGGGGTGGGGGGGGGGGGGGGTGGGGGGGGGGGGGGGTGGGGGGGGGGGGGGGTGGGGGGGGGGGGGGGTGGGGGGGGGGGGGGGTGGGGGGGGGGGGGGGTGGGGGGGGGGGGGGGTGGGGGGGGGGGGGGGTGGGGGGGGGGGGGGGTGGGGGGGGGGGGGGGTGGGGGGGGGGGGGGGTGGGGGGGGGGGGGGGTGGGGGGGGGGGGGGGTGGGGGGGGGGGGGGGTGGGGGGGGGGGGGGGTGGGGGGGGGGGGGGGTGGGGGGGGGGGGGGGTGGGGGGGGGGGGGGGTGGGGGGGGGGGGGGGTGGGGGGGGGGGGGGGTGGGGGGGGGGGGGGGTGGGGGGGGGGGGGGGTGGGGGGGGGGGGGGGTGGGGGGGGGGGGGGGTGGGGGGGGGGGGGGGTGGGGGGGGGGGGGGGTGGGGGGGGGGGGGGGTGGGGGGGGGGGGGGGTGGGGGGGGGGGGGGGTGGGGGGGGGGGGGGGTGGGGGGGGGGGGGGGTGGGGGGGGGGGGGGGTGGGGGGGGGGGGGGGTGGGGGGGGGGGGGGGTGGGGGGGGGGGGGGGTGGGGGGGGGGGGGGGTGGGGGGGGGGGGGGGTGGGGGGGGGGGGGGGTGGGGGGGGGGGGGGGTGGGGGGGGGGGGGGGTGGGGGGGGGGGGGGGTGGGGGGGGGGGGGGGTGGGGGGGGGGGGGGGTGGGGGGGGGGGGGGGTGGGGGGGGGGGGGGGTGGGGGGGGGGGGGGGTGGGGGGGGGGGGGGGTGGGGGGGGGGGGGGGTGGGGGGGGGGGGGGGTGGGGGGGGGGGGGGGTGGGGGGGGGGGGGGGTGGGGGGGGGGGGGGGTGGGGGGGGGGGGGGGTGGGGGGGGGGGGGGGTGGGGGGGGGGGGGGGTGGGGGGGGGGGGGGGTGGGGGGGGGGGGGGGTGGGGGGGGGGGGGGGTGGGGGGGGGGGGGGGTGGGGGGGGGGGGGGGTGGGGGGGGGGGGGGGTGGGGGGGGGGGGGGGTGGGGGGGGGGGGGGGTGGGGGGGGGGGGGGGTGGGGGGGGGGGGGGGTGGGGGGGGGGGGGGGTGGGGGGGGGGGGGGGTGGGGGGGGGGGGGGGTGGGGGGGGGGGGGGGTGGGGGGGGGGGGGGGTGGGGGGGGGGGGGGGTGGGGGGGGGGGGGGGTGGGGGGGGGGGGGGGTGGGGGGGGGGGGGGGTGGGGGGGGGGGGGGGTGGGGGGGGGGGGGGGTGGGGGGGGGGGGGGGTGGGGGGGGGGGGGGGTGGGGGGGGGGGGGGGTGGGGGGGGGGGGGGGTGGGGGGGGGGGGGGGTGGGGGGGGGGGGGGGTGGGGGGGGGGGGGGGTGGGGGGGGGGGGGGGTGGGGGGGGGGGGGGGTGGGGGGGGGGGGGGGTGGGGGGGGGGGGGGGTGGGGGGGGGGGGGGGTGGGGGGGGGGGGGGGTGGGGGGGGGGGGGGGTGGGGGGGGGGGGGGGTGGGGGGGGGGGGGGGTGGGGGGGGGGGGGGGTGGGGGGGGGGGGGGGTGGGGGGGGGGGGGGGTGGGGGGGGGGGGGGGTGGGGGGGGGGGGGGGTGGGGGGGGGGGGGGGTGGGGGGGGGGGGGGGTGGGGGGGGGGGGGGGTGGGGGGGGGGGGGGGTGGGGGGGGGGGGGGGTGGGGGGGGGGGGGGGTGGGGGGGGGGGGGGGTGGGGGGGGGGGGGGGTGGGGGGGGGGGGGGGTGGGGGGGGGGGGGGGTGGGGGGGGGGGGGGGTGGGGGGGGGGGGGGGTGGGGGGGGGGGGGGGTGGGGGGGGGGGGGGGTGGGGGGGGGGGGGGGTGGGGGGGGGGGGGGGTGGGGGGGGGGGGGGGTGGGGGGGGGGGGGGGTGGGGGGGGGGGGGGGTGGGGGGGGGGGGGGGTGGGGGGGGGGGGGGGTGGGGGGGGGGGGGGGTGGGGGGGGGGGGGGGTGGGGGGGGGGGGGGGTGGGGGGGGGGGGGGGTGGGGGGGGGGGGGGGTGGGGGGGGGGGGGGGTGGGGGGGGGGGGGGGTGGGGGGGGGGGGGGGTGGGGGGGGGGGGGGGTGGGGGGGGGGGGGGGTGGGGGGGGGGGGGGGTGGGGGGGGGGGGGGGTGGGGGGGGGGGGGGGTGGGGGGGGGGGGGGGTGGGGGGGGGGGGGGGTGGGGGGGGGGGGGGGTGGGGGGGGGGGGGGGTGGGGGGGGGGGGGGGTGGGGGGGGGGGGGGGTGGGGGGGGGGGGGGGTGGGGGGGGGGGGGGGTGGGGGGGGGGGGGGGTGGGGGGGGGGGGGGGTGGGGGGGGGGGGGGGTGGGGGGGGGGGGGGGTGGGGGGGGGGGGGGGTGGGGGGGGGGGGGGGTGGGGGGGGGGGGGGGTGGGGGGGGGGGGGGGTGGGGGGGGGGGGGGGTGGGGGGGGGGGGGGGTGGGGGGGGGGGGGGGTGGGGGGGGGGGGGGGTGGGGGGGGGGGGGGGTGGGGGGGGGGGGGGGTGGGGGGGGGGGGGGGTGGGGGGGGGGGGGGGTGGGGGGGGGGGGGGGTGGGGGGGGGGGGGGGTGGGGGGGGGGGGGGGTGGGGGGGGGGGGGGGTGGGGGGGGGGGGGGGTGGGGGGGGGGGGGGGTGGGGGGGGGGGGGGGTGGGGGGGGGGGGGGGTGGGGGGGGGGGGGGGTGGGGGGGGGGGGGGGTGGGGGGGGGGGGGGGTGGGGGGGGGGGGGGGTGGGGGGGGGGGGGGGTGGGGGGGGGGGGGGGTGGGGGGGGGGGGGGGTGGGGGGGGGGGGGGGTGGGGGGGGGGGGGGGTGGGGGGGGGGGGGGGTGGGGGGGGGGGGGGGTGGGGGGGGGGGGGGGTGGGGGGGGGGGGGGGTGGGGGGGGGGGGGGGTGGGGGGGGGGGGGGGTGGGGGGGGGGGGGGGTGGGGGGGGGGGGGGGTGGGGGGGGGGGGGGGTGGGGGGGGGGGGGGGTGGGGGGGGGGGGGGGTGGGGGGGGGGGGGGGTGGGGGGGGGGGGGGGTGGGGGGGGGGGGGGGTGGGGGGGGGGGGGGGTGGGGGGGGGGGGGGGTGGGGGGGGGGGGGGGTGGGGGGGGGGGGGGGTGGGGGGGGGGGGGGGTGGGGGGGGGGGGGGGTGGGGGGGGGGGGGGGTGGGGGGGGGGGGGGGTGGGGGGGGGGGGGGGTGGGGGGGGGGGGGGGTGGGGGGGGGGGGGGGTGGGGGGGGGGGGGGGTGGGGGGGGGGGGGGGTGGGGGGGGGGGGGGGTGGGGGGGGGGGGGGGTGGGGGGGGGGGGGGGTGGGGGGGGGGGGGGGTGGGGGGGGGGGGGGGTGGGGGGGGGGGGGGGTGGGGGGGGGGGGGGGTGGGGGGGGGGGGGGGTGGGGGGGGGGGGGGGTGGGGGGGGGGGGGGGTGGGGGGGGGGGGGGGTGGGGGGGGGGGGGGGTGGGGGGGGGGGGGGGTGGGGGGGGGGGGGGGTGGGGGGGGGGGGGGGTGGGGGGGGGGGGGGGTGGGGGGGGGGGGGGGTGGGGGGGGGGGGGGGTGGGGGGGGGGGGGGGTGGGGGGGGGGGGGGGTGGGGGGGGGGGGGGGTGGGGGGGGGGGGGGGTGGGGGGGGGGGGGGGTGGGGGGGGGGGGGGGTGGGGGGGGGGGGGGGTGGGGGGGGGGGGGGGTGGGGGGGGGGGGGGGTGGGGGGGGGGGGGGGTGGGGGGGGGGGGGGGTGGGGGGGGGGGGGGGTGGGGGGGGGGGGGGGTGGGGGGGGGGGGGGGTGGGGGGGGGGGGGGGTGGGGGGGGGGGGGGGTGGGGGGGGGGGGGGGTGGGGGGGGGGGGGGGTGGGGGGGGGGGGGGGTGGGGGGGGGGGGGGGTGGGGGGGGGGGGGGGTGGGGGGGGGGGGGGGTGGGGGGGGGGGGGGGTGGGGGGGGGGGGGGGTGGGGGGGGGGGGGGGTGGGGGGGGGGGGGGGTGGGGGGGGGGGGGGGTGGGGGGGGGGGGGGGTGGGGGGGGGGGGGGGTGGGGGGGGGGGGGGGTGGGGGGGGGGGGGGGTGGGGGGGGGGGGGGGTGGGGGGGGGGGGGGGTGGGGGGGGGGGGGGGTGGGGGGGGGGGGGGGTGGGGGGGGGGGGGGGTGGGGGGGGGGGGGGGTGGGGGGGGGGGGGGGTGGGGGGGGGGGGGGGTGGGGGGGGGGGGGGGTGGGGGGGGGGGGGGGTGGGGGGGGGGGGGGGTGGGGGGGGGGGGGGGTGGGGGGGGGGGGGGGTGGGGGGGGGGGGGGGTGGGGGGGGGGGGGGGTGGGGGGGGGGGGGGGTGGGGGGGGGGGGGGGTGGGGGGGGGGGGGGGTGGGGGGGGGGGGGGGTGGGGGGGGGGGGGGGTGGGGGGGGGGGGGGGTGGGGGGGGGGGGGGGTGGGGGGGGGGGGGGGTGGGGGGGGGGGGGGGTGGGGGGGGGGGGGGGTGGGGGGGGGGGGGGGTGGGGGGGGGGGGGGGTGGGGGGGGGGGGGGGTGGGGGGGGGGGGGGGTGGGGGGGGGGGGGGGTGGGGGGGGGGGGGGGTGGGGGGGGGGGGGGGTGGGGGGGGGGGGGGGTGGGGGGGGGGGGGGGTGGGGGGGGGGGGGGGTGGGGGGGGGGGGGGGTGGGGGGGGGGGGGGGTGGGGGGGGGGGGGGGTGGGGGGGGGGGGGGGTGGGGGGGGGGGGGGGTGGGGGGGGGGGGGGGTGGGGGGGGGGGGGGGTGGGGGGGGGGGGGGGTGGGGGGGGGGGGGGGTGGGGGGGGGGGGGGGTGGGGGGGGGGGGGGGTGGGGGGGGGGGGGGGTGGGGGGGGGGGGGGGTGGGGGGGGGGGGGGGTGGGGGGGGGGGGGGGTGGGGGGGGGGGGGGGTGGGGGGGGGGGGGGGTGGGGGGGGGGGGGGGTGGGGGGGGGGGGGGGTGGGGGGGGGGGGGGGTGGGGGGGGGGGGGGGTGGGGGGGGGGGGGGGTGGGGGGGGGGGGGGGTGGGGGGGGGGGGGGGTGGGGGGGGGGGGGGGTGGGGGGGGGGGGGGGTGGGGGGGGGGGGGGGTGGGGGGGGGGGGGGGTGGGGGGGGGGGGGGGTGGGGGGGGGGGGGGGTGGGGGGGGGGGGGGGTGGGGGGGGGGGGGGGTGGGGGGGGGGGGGGGTGGGGGGGGGGGGGGGTGGGGGGGGGGGGGGGTGGGGGGGGGGGGGGGTGGGGGGGGGGGGGGGTGGGGGGGGGGGGGGGTGGGGGGGGGGGGGGGTGGGGGGGGGGGGGGGTGGGGGGGGGGGGGGGTGGGGGGGGGGGGGGGTGGGGGGGGGGGGGGGTGGGGGGGGGGGGGGGTGGGGGGGGGGGGGGGTGGGGGGGGGGGGGGGTGGGGGGGGGGGGGGGTGGGGGGGGGGGGGGGTGGGGGGGGGGGGGGGTGGGGGGGGGGGGGGGTGGGGGGGGGGGGGGGTGGGGGGGGGGGGGGGTGGGGGGGGGGGGGGGTGGGGGGGGGGGGGGGTGGGGGGGGGGGGGGGTGGGGGGGGGGGGGGGTGGGGGGGGGGGGGGGTGGGGGGGGGGGGGGGTGGGGGGGGGGGGGGGTGGGGGGGGGGGGGGGTGGGGGGGGGGGGGGGTGGGGGGGGGGGGGGGTGGGGGGGGGGGGGGGTGGGGGGGGGGGGGGGTGGGGGGGGGGGGGGGTGGGGGGGGGGGGGGGTGGGGGGGGGGGGGGGTGGGGGGGGGGGGGGGTGGGGGGGGGGGGGGGTGGGGGGGGGGGGGGGTGGGGGGGGGGGGGGGTGGGGGGGGGGGGGGGTGGGGGGGGGGGGGGGTGGGGGGGGGGGGGGGTGGGGGGGGGGGGGGGTGGGGGGGGGGGGGGGTGGGGGGGGGGGGGGGTGGGGGGGGGGGGGGGTGGGGGGGGGGGGGGGTGGGGGGGGGGGGGGGTGGGGGGGGGGGGGGGTGGGGGGGGGGGGGGGTGGGGGGGGGGGGGGGTGGGGGGGGGGGGGGGTGGGGGGGGGGGGGGGTGGGGGGGGGGGGGGGTGGGGGGGGGGGGGGGTGGGGGGGGGGGGGGGTGGGGGGGGGGGGGGGTGGGGGGGGGGGGGGGTGGGGGGGGGGGGGGGTGGGGGGGGGGGGGGGTGGGGGGGGGGGGGGGTGGGGGGGGGGGGGGGTGGGGGGGGGGGGGGGTGGGGGGGGGGGGGGGTGGGGGGGGGGGGGGGTGGGGGGGGGGGGGGGTGGGGGGGGGGGGGGGTGGGGGGGGGGGGGGGTGGGGGGGGGGGGGGGTGGGGGGGGGGGGGGGTGGGGGGGGGGGGGGGTGGGGGGGGGGGGGGGTGGGGGGGGGGGGGGGTGGGGGGGGGGGGGGGTGGGGGGGGGGGGGGGTGGGGGGGGGGGGGGGTGGGGGGGGGGGGGGGTGGGGGGGGGGGGGGGTGGGGGGGGGGGGGGGTGGGGGGGGGGGGGGGTGGGGGGGGGGGGGGGTGGGGGGGGGGGGGGGTGGGGGGGGGGGGGGGTGGGGGGGGGGGGGGGTGGGGGGGGGGGGGGGTGGGGGGGGGGGGGGGTGGGGGGGGGGGGGGGTGGGGGGGGGGGGGGGTGGGGGGGGGGGGGGGTGGGGGGGGGGGGGGGTGGGGGGGGGGGGGGGTGGGGGGGGGGGGGGGTGGGGGGGGGGGGGGGTGGGGGGGGGGGGGGGTGGGGGGGGGGGGGGGTGGGGGGGGGGGGGGGTGGGGGGGGGGGGGGGTGGGGGGGGGGGGGGGTGGGGGGGGGGGGGGGTGGGGGGGGGGGGGGGTGGGGGGGGGGGGGGGTGGGGGGGGGGGGGGGTGGGGGGGGGGGGGGGTGGGGGGGGGGGGGGGTGGGGGGGGGGGGGGGTGGGGGGGGGGGGGGGTGGGGGGGGGGGGGGGTGGGGGGGGGGGGGGGTGGGGGGGGGGGGGGGTGGGGGGGGGGGGGGGTGGGGGGGGGGGGGGGTGGGGGGGGGGGGGGGTGGGGGGGGGGGGGGGTGGGGGGGGGGGGGGGTGGGGGGGGGGGGGGGTGGGGGGGGGGGGGGGTGGGGGGGGGGGGGGGTGGGGGGGGGGGGGGGTGGGGGGGGGGGGGGGTGGGGGGGGGGGGGGGTGGGGGGGGGGGGGGGTGGGGGGGGGGGGGGGTGGGGGGGGGGGGGGGTGGGGGGGGGGGGGGGTGGGGGGGGGGGGGGGTGGGGGGGGGGGGGGGTGGGGGGGGGGGGGGGTGGGGGGGGGGGGGGGTGGGGGGGGGGGGGGGTGGGGGGGGGGGGGGGTGGGGGGGGGGGGGGGTGGGGGGGGGGGGGGGTGGGGGGGGGGGGGGGTGGGGGGGGGGGGGGGTGGGGGGGGGGGGGGGTGGGGGGGGGGGGGGGTGGGGGGGGGGGGGGGTGGGGGGGGGGGGGGGTGGGGGGGGGGGGGGGTGGGGGGGGGGGGGGGTGGGGGGGGGGGGGGGTGGGGGGGGGGGGGGGTGGGGGGGGGGGGGGGTGGGGGGGGGGGGGGGTGGGGGGGGGGGGGGGTGGGGGGGGGGGGGGGTGGGGGGGGGGGGGGGTGGGGGGGGGGGGGGGTGGGGGGGGGGGGGGGTGGGGGGGGGGGGGGGTGGGGGGGGGGGGGGGTGGGGGGGGGGGGGGGTGGGGGGGGGGGGGGGTGGGGGGGGGGGGGGGTGGGGGGGGGGGGGGGTGGGGGGGGGGGGGGGTGGGGGGGGGGGGGGGTGGGGGGGGGGGGGGGTGGGGGGGGGGGGGGGTGGGGGGGGGGGGGGGTGGGGGGGGGGGGGGGTGGGGGGGGGGGGGGGTGGGGGGGGGGGGGGGTGGGGGGGGGGGGGGGTGGGGGGGGGGGGGGGTGGGGGGGGGGGGGGGTGGGGGGGGGGGGGGGTGGGGGGGGGGGGGGGTGGGGGGGGGGGGGGGTGGGGGGGGGGGGGGGTGGGGGGGGGGGGGGGTGGGGGGGGGGGGGGGTGGGGGGGGGGGGGGGTGGGGGGGGGGGGGGGTGGGGGGGGGGGGGGGTGGGGGGGGGGGGGGGTGGGGGGGGGGGGGGGTGGGGGGGGGGGGGGGTGGGGGGGGGGGGGGGTGGGGGGGGGGGGGGGTGGGGGGGGGGGGGGGTGGGGGGGGGGGGGGGTGGGGGGGGGGGGGGGTGGGGGGGGGGGGGGGTGGGGGGGGGGGGGGGTGGGGGGGGGGGGGGGTGGGGGGGGGGGGGGGTGGGGGGGGGGGGGGGTGGGGGGGGGGGGGGGTGGGGGGGGGGGGGGGTGGGGGGGGGGGGGGGTGGGGGGGGGGGGGGGTGGGGGGGGGGGGGGGTGGGGGGGGGGGGGGGTGGGGGGGGGGGGGGGTGGGGGGGGGGGGGGGTGGGGGGGGGGGGGGGTGGGGGGGGGGGGGGGTGGGGGGGGGGGGGGGTGGGGGGGGGGGGGGGTGGGGGGGGGGGGGGGTGGGGGGGGGGGGGGGTGGGGGGGGGGGGGGGTGGGGGGGGGGGGGGGTGGGGGGGGGGGGGGGTGGGGGGGGGGGGGGGTGGGGGGGGGGGGGGGTGGGGGGGGGGGGGGGTGGGGGGGGGGGGGGGTGGGGGGGGGGGGGGGTGGGGGGGGGGGGGGGTGGGGGGGGGGGGGGGTGGGGGGGGGGGGGGGTGGGGGGGGGGGGGGGTGGGGGGGGGGGGGGGTGGGGGGGGGGGGGGGTGGGGGGGGGGGGGGGTGGGGGGGGGGGGGGGTGGGGGGGGGGGGGGGTGGGGGGGGGGGGGGGTGGGGGGGGGGGGGGGTGGGGGGGGGGGGGGGTGGGGGGGGGGGGGGGTGGGGGGGGGGGGGGGTGGGGGGGGGGGGGGGTGGGGGGGGGGGGGGGTGGGGGGGGGGGGGGGTGGGGGGGGGGGGGGGTGGGGGGGGGGGGGGGTGGGGGGGGGGGGGGGTGGGGGGGGGGGGGGGTGGGGGGGGGGGGGGGTGGGGGGGGGGGGGGGTGGGGGGGGGGGGGGGTGGGGGGGGGGGGGGGTGGGGGGGGGGGGGGGTGGGGGGGGGGGGGGGTGGGGGGGGGGGGGGGTGGGGGGGGGGGGGGGTGGGGGGGGGGGGGGGTGGGGGGGGGGGGGGGTGGGGGGGGGGGGGGGTGGGGGGGGGGGGGGGTGGGGGGGGGGGGGGGTGGGGGGGGGGGGGGGTGGGGGGGGGGGGGGGTGGGGGGGGGGGGGGGTGGGGGGGGGGGGGGGTGGGGGGGGGGGGGGGTGGGGGGGGGGGGGGGTGGGGGGGGGGGGGGGTGGGGGGGGGGGGGGGTGGGGGGGGGGGGGGGTGGGGGGGGGGGGGGGTGGGGGGGGGGGGGGGTGGGGGGGGGGGGGGGTGGGGGGGGGGGGGGGTGGGGGGGGGGGGGGGTGGGGGGGGGGGGGGGTGGGGGGGGGGGGGGGTGGGGGGGGGGGGGGGTGGGGGGGGGGGGGGGTGGGGGGGGGGGGGGGTGGGGGGGGGGGGGGGTGGGGGGGGGGGGGGGTGGGGGGGGGGGGGGGTGGGGGGGGGGGGGGGTGGGGGGGGGGGGGGGTGGGGGGGGGGGGGGGTGGGGGGGGGGGGGGGTGGGGGGGGGGGGGGGTGGGGGGGGGGGGGGGTGGGGGGGGGGGGGGGTGGGGGGGGGGGGGGGTGGGGGGGGGGGGGGGTGGGGGGGGGGGGGGGTGGGGGGGGGGGGGGGTGGGGGGGGGGGGGGGTGGGGGGGGGGGGGGGTGGGGGGGGGGGGGGGTGGGGGGGGGGGGGCCCCCCCCCCCCCAGCTACATCTTGCTGGCGGTGGACCTTTGGCATACCAATCAGATGCTCTGCCACTGAGTCATGGCTTCTCCTAGCACTTCCCTTATCCCCAGCCCCAAGTCCAGAGCCATGTGAGATAGTCTATGGCCATGGTGGCGAACCTTTGGCACTCCAGATGTTATGGACTACAACTCCCATCAGCCCCTGAACATCTGGAGGGCCGTGAGTTTGACACCTGTGTCCTGGAAGGCAGTCTTCTTTGGATTGCAATGGGGCAACATCAAATGGGCAGCTACTTCACTTCTGACGGGTCTAGGGAGAATAAAAGTAATGTGCCTCGTAGAAATTGTGTCGGGAAAGAGGAATTGCTGGGATTCTTCAGTGTGATATCAATTGTGTGTAGGATGCAGATTTTTCCCTCCCTCAGCCGGTAATGAAATAATAAATCAGATTTGTGGCATTCATAAGATGAAATGTTTTCTTGAAGATGAAATCGCCCTCCAGGGTCTGATGTTATAACCGAGGCCTGAAAGTGCTTTTCGTCTCTCACAATGTAATTGTTACCAGGCTATTTGTGGGCCGGCACCACAAAAACCGCCATTGTTGATGATTGTAGTCTTTAATTCCAACTGCTTAGTTTGGCTTGGAGTCTTGAAGGGAGATGCCGGGGTGGGGGGGTGGGGGGGGGAGATGAAGGGAAAGCCAAGGTGGGGAGGAGAGAGTGTTTTGGAAGGGGAGAGCGTTCATAGACATGTGGTTGGATCTGAAACAAGGAATCTCAAGATGTGATCTGGAAGCCATTGATGTAGAAACCGCCTGTGTGGGCCGGGGTGGGATATGCAGGTCTTTCCCACAGACTCTACCCTGACATTGTCAGGGAGGATATTTGTCTAGGATGTCGGCCTATTAAGGGGCCATTACGCGGTTTTCATAACTTCTCAGGTTGCTTCTAACACACTTCAGGGTTTGCAGGGACACCATTTAAAAGATGTTCAAGCCGTATTCCAGGTTCAGCAAGTTGCTGTCCCTGGGCTTACAAACGGCTCAGATATTTGTTGGTTCGTGACAAAGACACACGGCCCTTGCGAAAGAAAGGCAGAAACGACTGTTCATTCTCTGCTGACCACATTGTTATAGTTATTATGAGTTTTTTTTTAAAAAAAGAAAACTTCCTTCCTTCCTTAAATCTATATCTGAAGATTGTCTTTTAGCCCTTGCTAAGTATTGCTAGCCCTCCGTGCAGTTTTTCACCCTCCCTCTGATCTGAAAAAGTGTTAACCCTGCAGGGTTAAAGAGCATTCAGACAGATCTGTGCTAAGCAACCACAAGAATGTTCCTTTCCTAAATATGGCTGAAACGGGGTTGGCAAACATAGATGGACTGTCTTGGAGGGATGGCGGGGGAGGAAGAGGTCAGTTTAAGACTTGGGAGCGAAGGGTCAAGGCAGGGTTACTTTTCACCTTTCTTTGTCTCGGGCATCCAATTCCGTATCTGAACTAGTTTTGTAAAGAGGGGATTACATTTTTTCCCTCCCTCGCTTTGCAAGGGGGTTGCATTGTTCCGTTCGCATGTAATCGTGTCTGTGAGGTGCTGTTAGGGTAACGATGGAAGAAAGCCATACAACTGCTTGCATAAGAGCTAACAGGAGGGAAGAAATAGAGGAAGTTCTATTTCCAAATAATCTGATGTCTGTGTTGTCTGTTTGGGGAAAAAAAAGAACATCTGAAATTGCAGAGACGAGCTCATATACAGTTGCCTTTTTTCCTGGTCTATCTACGAAGTAGTGTGAGTCGGCGTGTGGGGACGATTGTTGCGTATAGTAATCACCTTCGCTTGAAGTGTCCAGAGATTTCCTTTGTACTTGGAGACTGGATGTCTGTAAAACATTTTTAGGAAAGGAAAGAGAGGCAGGAAGGGAGGGAGGGGAGGGGAGAACCCAGCCCAGGAATTCGCTGGTCGGGATTCAGAGGCAAAAACTGTAATGCATTTGAAGTTCCTAACTGATTTCAGCCGCTGTTTTTATTTCAAGGCTCTTGGGTTTTTTTGTGTTCCTTTTATAGCTCCATCGTGCGGGGGCCATTTGAATTCCAAAGATGCTGGCTACATTACTTCACCTGGCTACCCGCAGGACTACCCCTCCCATCAAAACTGCGAGTGGATCATCTACGCTCCAGAACCCAGCCAGAAGATTATCCTCAACTTCAACCCTCACTTTGAAATCGAGAAACACGATTGCAAGTAAGAGCTCTCCTTTGCTGCCGCCCCCCCCCCCCCAATAATTACCTTCTCTTATTCCAGGACTTTTGCTACCCTTAATCTCACTGGGCAAGGAATGTAGCAGCACCATAAAAACTGATGCTGAGAACCAGACAGATGGGAGGGAGTGTGAGTGAATGAGTGGGAAAGGAGAAATTTTGCAATTTGATTACCCTGTTCTGCAAAGTTGCGTATAATAGGTGTATATATTGCATTTGGAACATAGTTGAAAAACCACAGATGTCTATAAGCCTTTGTTCTATCATACCCCTTTTCCCATAAATGCACATTCTAGCAGTTATTTCCAGTAGAGCGGTCCAACCTGGAATTGTGTTCTGCTTTGCAATAAGATGTAGATTACCAGGAGTTTACCTTAGTGTGGGGTTCAAGTTGTCAAATGTGCGTGGAAGTAACTCTGTGTGACTCATGCAGAGAAGCAGCCATGTTTTTATTATTTGTTTCTAAATCTCATTTTAAAAAATTTAATACCCCACTCTTTCCGGCCTAGTGGCCAGGAAATTAAATATTGCTGTCAAGTCACACACAACTTAGGTAGTTTGTAATTGCCTGCCTTAGGTGGTTTGTCGTTGCTTCCCTAGATTTCCTTGGTGGTCTCCCAACCAAGTACAAACGAGAACTGACTCTGTTTAGTTTCCACTGTCTGACAAAATCACGTTATCCTCTTTGGTTTCCTCAGATGACTTGTCGGTTATCAGATGTGTGTGTAAAATGCTGTCAAATCACAGCTGACTTACAGTAACCCCAGTGAGGGGTTTTCAAGGCAAGGGAGAAGCAGAGGTGGTTTGCCATTGCCTTCCTCTTCAGGATCTCCCATAGAGGTCTCCCTTCCAGGTACCAACCATGCGTAGCTTCCAAGATCTGATGGAATCATCATCACTTGGTTTTCCAGGTTAAGAGGATGATGAGCTGCTTAACCTGTTATCTGGAAAGCCCTGTAGACCCCCTCCTTGAAGTACAGAGGAAGCCAGGAAATTGTGACTGATCCATGAGGAACCTAATCCATGGGAGGTCTTTAGCTCCTGATAATGTTCAGCAGAGGCATACGGCCTATAGGGACATGGGGTCACCCATGTCCCTGGGCACACACCACCAAGCCCCCCCCCCCCCCCACAGCCTCCCTGCAGACCAGCTTTTGGGCAAAAGCCAGCCTGCATGGAGACCGTGGGCAGGGTTTGGGGGGCACCCAGAGAAGGAGTTGTCTCCGGGCGCCATTTCCCCCCTGATACGCCTCTGATGTTCAGTAGTGGTTAACTCTGGCGACTCTGGAGGCATAGCAGTTCCAGTTGGCAATGATTATTTGCTAGGCTTGCCAGCTCTGGTTTGGGAAATACCTGAACCTTTTCAGGACAAAGCCTCGAGAAGGGTGTGGGTTGGGGAGGCGAGGTACTTCCAATATCCACAGCAGGAGAGTGCAGATTCGATGGCTTTATACCAGGGGTCTGCAACCTGCGACTCTCCAAATGTTCATGGACTACAATTCCCATCAGCCCCTGCCAGCAAGGCCAATTGGCCATGATTGAGTGTTTGATTGATTGTTGGATTTATATCTCACCCTATACCTGAAGGGCTCTGTATAAGAGGGTTTCCAAACCACGGCTTGTTCTAACTACTCAATCATGGCCAATTGGCCATGCTGGCAGGGGCTGATGGGATTTGTAGTCCATGAACATCTGGAGAGCCGCAGGTTGCAGACCCCTGCTTTATACGTATAATGCCATAGAATCCGCCTTCCAAACTAGCCATTTTCTCCAGGTGACCTGATCTTTATTGGCTGGAGATCTGTAATAATCTCAGGAGATCTCCAGCTAGCACCTGGAGATTGGCAACCCCGTTATTTGCTGAAGGGGATTCTGGTGTGACTGTTGAAAGAAACACCACGGCTTCTACTACTTTCAGTTATGGACTTGGACCTCAGTTCTGCTATATAGTCCTGTAACTTTCAGCCACCCCAATAACCTGCTTTTGGCAGAGTGATCAGATATGGACAGAGCTCTTTGTTTTTGGCAGGTGTAGCTTGTCACGAAGGTGTGAGGAATGTCCTTCCTCCCCCAAGGTACATCTGGGGTACCCTTACTAACGGTCCAGGAACCTTGTCTTCCTTTGTAGCTCCCCCTGGAATCTAGGGCCATAATGCATGCTCTTGTGCAGAAGGCATTTCCTCTTTTCCGGCACAAATCTGGCATATTCTGCTGCACTTGGTGGTTTGCAAGACCGGGGATCTGGATATCCAAGAAAAACAATTAGCAGCTAGTAAGAAATAATTAACGGCTTCACTGAGCACCATTAAAAGCAGGAATTAATGAGGTGGTCCCTTGGGTCTTATAGCCCTGGGTGAATGTCTACGGCCAGCTGAGAGACTGTCTAAAATGTGCAGCCTTCTTGAGTGTCTAGAACTGAGCCTTTGTGCACATTCTATCCTGGGTTTTTCCGAAGGGGGGCGGGATGCAGCAGCTGACAGGTTCCCTGACTGGCTCCATTGGTGCCAGTCGTCTTGAGGTGGTCCTTTGAGACTTGTAGCCCTGTCTGAATGTCTGTGGCCAGCTGAGAGGCTGTCTAAATTGCGCTGCTTTTTTGAATGTCTAGAACGGAACCTCATTCCACATTCTGTCCTATTTATTTCAAATGGGCGGGGTGAAGCACTTCCAACTATAGTTCCAGATTCATGTGTGCTGTCGGATCACAGATTAGATTGTCCATTTTGGTAGCATGCCAAACCATGGTTAGAACACCGTGGTTTGGAAACCCTCTTATACAGAGCCCTTCAGATATAGGGTGGGGTATAAATCCAACAACCAATCAAACACTCAATCAATCAATAAAGCTGCAGTTTCTGACTTTGGTTTGCCAACTGATTGAAAACCCTGGTTTGGAAACTACAGCACAATTATGGTTTTGTGGCCATGGTTTGGTGCGATAGGCTTCAGGAACTGCATAAACCAGTGGTGGCGAACCTTTGGCACTCCAGATGTTATGGACTACAATTCCCACCAGCCCCTGCCAGCATGGCTAATTGGCCATGCTGGCAGGGGCTGATGGGAATTGTAGTCCATAACATCTGGAGTGCCAAAAGTTCACCACCACTGGCATAAACCTTTCCCATTGCGGGGAATCCACTGGAATTCACAAAAGCAGGACGCATAAGGACCTGCTTACTCCTGCGTCTCGCATTTTATTTCAACATTGGCTAAACATAATTGGAACCTAGGTCTCATTTCTTCGTGTCCTACTCCATAAAGTCAGCCTGACCTCTGCATCAGTCTGTTCGCTATGATCAGTCCATTTTGTGTGTTTCATTTCTGATATCTGATCAGCAAATGTCCCCCCCACCCCCACAACAGGTTTTAGTCTTTATGGGACAGTCAGGTGTACTACCTGCTCTAATAATATGCCTCCCCATCACAGTATTGGGGATAAGCATGTAATATGTTTATGAATTAGTATGTCCATAACTTTACAAGAATAATCATGGAAAATGTGTGCTGTAGTCCAGGATTCCAGGAAATACGCAGCTTCAAAATATAACTATTTTTTAAAAACAAGGGTAAAAATGGAAAGCCAATGGAACAACAGGTCATTACTATAGCAAGGAAAGTAGCAAGGGAAAATTTGGGTGGGAGTTTTTAATTGTCTGGTCTGTCTTTGAGAGCAGCAGTGGCATAGGAGGTTAAGAGCTCGTGTATCTAATCTGGAGGAACCGGGTTTGATTCCCAGCTCTGCCGCCTGAGCTGTGGAAGCTTATCTGGGGAATTCAGATTAGCCTGTGCACTCCCACACACGCCAGCTGGGCGACCTTGGCTAGTCACAGCTTCTCGGAGCTCTCTCAGCCCCACCTACCTCACAGGGTGTTTGTTGGGGGGGGCGGGGAAGGGCAAGGAGGTTGTAAGCCCCTTTGAGTCTCCTGCAGGAGAGAAAGGGGGGATATAAATCCAAACTCTTCTTCTTCTTCTTCTTCTTCTTCTTCTTCTTCTTCTTCTTCTTCTTCTTCTTCTTCTTCTTCTTCTTCTTCTTCTTCTTCTTCTTCTTCTACTACTACTTCTACTTCTTCTTCTTCTACTTCTACTTCTTCTACTTCTACTTCTTCTACTTCTACTTCTACTTCTTCTACTTCTACTTCTACTTCTTCTACTTCTTCTTCTTGTCAGGAGAGGACCAAATGTGATTATAGTAGCAACTGGTGCCCACTCAGACATGTCTACATAATTTATTGGTGGTTAATGCAGCTGTTGTACTTTGATAACGTTATGAGAAGGCAAGAGTCACCGGAAAAGAGAATAATGCTAGGAAAAGTTGAAGGCAGCAGGAAAAGAGGAAGACCCAACATGTGATAGGTTGACTCTATAAAGGAAGCCACAACCCTCAGTTTGCAAGACCTGAGCAAGGCTGTTAACGAGGGGACGTTTTGGAAGACATCCATAGGGTTACCCTGGGTCAGAAGCAGCTTAACCCGTAGCACGCACATAATACAGTCAACCTGAACTCACCTCATTTAAAACCTCATTGAATGTGATATGGTTCCATTTTAGAGACTTTGAGTCTGATCTTGAAATCTCCAGATCTAATCCGGAGAACCGGGTTTGTTTCCCCGCTCTGCCACCAGCTGGGGAGGCTTATCTGGGGAACTAGATTAGCCTGTGCACTCCAGCACAAGTCAGCTGGGTGACCTTGGGCTAGTCACAGTTCTTTGGAGCTCTCTCAGCCCCACCCACCTCACAGGGAGTTTGTTGTGGGGGAAGGGGAAGGAGATTGTCAGCCCCTTTGAGTCTCCTTACAGGAGAGAAATGGGGGATATAAATCCAAACTCTTCTCTTCTGCTTGAGAAGTGCAGCATCCACATATGCAGGGTGGCTTTGAAAACAAACGGCAAAGTTGTGCCAAACAGCAGCATGTTGTTCTACATTGCAAATTGCTGTAAAAAGCTCACTTGATGTTGCTTGCAGTGTTGTATGTATGTAATTAGACTTGCTGCATTAAGACCGTAATGCGGCTGCATGTAATTTGCATTCTGTTAAAATGTAGAAATCCTCATCTTTCAGATGTTGACAGTGCAGCTTTTGCTAGACCTGGTGCAAAACTGCTCCACATTTTTCAGTAATCCTGAGTGTGCGTGCGTGGGTTTTTTGGGGGGGGTGGGGGAGGCCATTCCTTGTAAAAATGTTAAGTTTTGTCCTTACTCTCAAGTGTTCTCATTTGCCCTTGGTAACATCATTATGCAACCACCTCTGATTGGTTTGTACTACCTAGCCAATCAGGTTTCACTACATAATGATGTCACTGAGGGTAAGCAAAGGCACTTGAGAGTGAGGACGAAAGGAAATGAATAAGCGAAAAAAATTCACAAGGAGTGCCAACTGACAAAAAAAGTCACTGAAGAAGACTGATCTTTTTGCAGGATTCCTGAAAATATGGAGTCGGTTTGGTTCAGCTCTAGTGAAAACTGCTTTACAATTTACCGGGCTTTAAATGATTGAACTTCCATGGTTTCCTGAGGTCCAGTTCTTGACTGGGTAGAATCACCTTTGCGATGAATTCAGGAAGGAAGCCGTAGTAATTGCTGAGAGGAAACAAAAGACGTTGTAGCCAAACTTTTAAAAAGCAAACACACGCATTTTGGTTCAGGGTGAGAACAGTAAACGAACAGGCAGCCATTCCTACCAGAAAATCCAAACTGGAGAATAAATTCAGTGCCCAACTTCGGAGAAAGGTTGGATTGGCTAGACTGAAATCTTTATTATTTTTTAATTACCGTAAGAAACAGGGCTGAAATGAAGGGCAGTATTTAAATTCCCATTTGCATTTGTTCCCGAGTGTTGTGCGGAGGTGTATGCATTCACTCATTCACTGAAGTAGTTAATTCCCTCTCGTTTTTTTGGCTTTGTCCATCTGCCTTGGGGAAAGGTTCCCCTTTCCCCTCCCCTGCCATGAAAGGAATCATTTGGCACAATCAAAGGCTCTTTTCGCCCCCACGACTTCGTTTCAGCTCCAAGAAAGCTCCTCAGTTTTGGAAAGCACTTCAAAACCCGAGGAAATTGGCTTCCTTCTGTTATTGCACCCTGTGTGTGTTTGTGATAGGCACAGCCAGGGCCCTTAATACTTGCAGGATGGGCATTTTTCTGAAATGAAGGTTAGAAGCTGAGCCATTGTCTGTGCGGCTGCCCTTCAGAAGCAATGACACAGCAGTAAACCAAGAGCAAGAGGGGAGAGGGGAACAGGAGCTCTGATTAGAGGCGTGCCAAACTATTCGGAAATAACTGTAATAGCCCCCGTCTGCTTGCCATTTCTCCCTCTCGGGCGCTGTGAGTGCAGCTGCCGTTTTTTCCTACCGCTGTTCTCCAGCCCCCCATGCCGCGGGATTGGGTATCTGCTATTTGAACCGGGAAGCGGCATCTAGTTTGAAAAGAGCATGCTGCTGTTTTCAAAAGGTTGCCATTCTGTCACGTTAGGTCGGGCAAAGCCCGGCTGCCCCTGTCCGTGCCAAGGTTTATTTTTGATCTCTGGAGAGACTTGAACCGGCCTTCCTGGGGTTGAGTGATGCGGGGGGTGACTTACTCTTCCCATTCCCACCCTTCTCTAAGCTCCCACTTGGTCACGTAGCTCCTCTTGGAATCACTCCTTCTCGTTTTATGGCCGCGCTGGAAAAAATCCAGCTCTGAAATCTCATCGGTGTGAGATTTGCCGGGTTCAGAGGCCCACCTTTTCCACTGCCTGGCCTCTTTCCGATTCAGGTTTCTTTTCTTTTTTTGAAACTCATGTGTTCCCCTTCCTCACCCGTCCAATGTCTGAATTAACGTTGCCGAAATTTGCCACTCGCTGTTCGATGCCAGACTAATCCTCATTCCGAAGAAGGCGCATCGGGTATTTCAACATGCTTTTTATCCTATGGCTGTTGTGTGTTGGCCCGCCCCTCCCATGTTGCAGTGGGGGAAGTCGCGCTCCCTCTGCAAACAAAGACATTTCAGAGAAAGATCCATAATCACTAGCCCAGCGTGTTTTCTCCGTCAGCATTTACTGAACATGACATTCAATTGAATTATGAGTAATCCGGTGGACATCCTGTCTCTGGTGTTCTCTCACATATGTGTGTGTGAGAGAGAGTGTTTGGCATCGGTAGCTTGGAGCCCCCTCTGCTGGTCTCATGTCAAAGAGGACACATAATCCCCCAGACTTTGATTCTCCCCCCCCCCCCCCCCCCCCCCAGAGATGGCTGTTTAGATTGGGGGGCAGAGAAATATCATGCAATCAGGCTGAAACAGCAATTGTGTCAGAGAGTCAAAATCATTGGGAATGTTTGCAGGGTAACGTGGAGTCCTTTTTTTTGTTGATGATGTT